>NW_027411644.1:78702688-79073101 GCF_047663935.1 Musca autumnalis
CAGAACTTGTGGCTTTCTATAAGAAAGCCTTGTAGTCTTCTATCAGTCTCCATGCATATCCCTTATTGTCTTGTATGAGAAAATCTTGTGGCCTTCTAAAAGATAACCTTTTATTCTTATATGAGAAGGCCTTTGGAGCTTCTATAAAAGGACCTTGTAATATTCTATGAGAACTCTTTGTGCTCCTCCGTGAGAAGGTCTTTTGATTCTTTATGAGATGACTATGGCGCCTTCTATGAGAAAACCTTGTGGTGTTCTATGAAACGACGGTGTTGTCTTCTATGAGAAGAACTTACTGTCTTCTACAAGAAGATCTTGTGGTCTTCTAAATGAAGACTTTGTGGTCTCTAAAAAAGTGCTAATGTTCTTCTATTAGAAGACGTTGTGGTCTACTATAAGAAGATCTTAGGGTCTGCTGTAAGAAAACCTTTGGTATTCTATGAGAAAATCTTGGGATCTCCTATAAAAACACATTGTGGAAACCTTGCGATAGTCTATGAGAAGGGCTTGTGGTCTATGGGAAGAACTTGCAATCTTCCTTGAACCTTTTGTTCTTCTATTAGAAGGTCATTTGACTCTGTGGCGTTTTTTAAGAAGACCTTGTGTTCTTCTATAAGACGACTTCGTTGTCTGCAATAAGAAGACTTTGTGGTCCTCCTTTGAGAAGATATTGTGGATTTTTATAAGAAGACCGTGTTACCTTCTATAAGAAGACTTCCTGGTCTTAAGAAGATTTATTGGCCTTTAATAGGAAGACTTATTGATATACTATGAGTTCTTCTATGGCAGAAGGTATATATATAGACCTTGTGGCATTCTATGAGAAGTACTTTGTTGGCTTTTATAAGAAAACCTTGGGCTCGTCTAAAAGTGGACCTTTTTATCTTCTGTAAGAAGACTTCTTGGTCTTCAATAAGACCTTCCATAATGGGTCGTTTATGGAGTCTTCTTATAAAAGACCACAAGGTCTTCTTCTAGAAGTCCACAAGGTCTTGTTATAAAAATCCACAATGCCTTCTCATAGAGGACATTAGGATTTGTTATAGAACTCCACACAATCTTTTCATAGAACACCACAAAGACTTCTTGCAGAAGATCATTATGATCTTCCTTAAGAAAGCTTTGTACTCTTCTATTAGAAGACCTAGCGTTTGTCTATACGAAGACTGTATGGTCTTCTATAAGAAGACTTGGAGGTCTTCTATATGAAGACTTTGTGGTCTTCTATAACAAGACTTTGAGGTCATCTATAAGAAGACTTTGTGGTCCTCTATAATAAGTCGTGATAGACTTCTAAAAGAAGACCATTTTGCCATCTATAAGGCGACGTCTTAGTCTTCTCTAAGAAGATTTCTTCGCCTTCTATTAGAAGCCTTCCTGGTCTTATATAAAACTTATTGGTCTTCTTTAAGAATACTTATTGACAGTCTATGAGTTCTTCTATGGAAGATCGTCTATTTGGAGACATTGTGGTCTTCCATAAGAAGATTTTTGGTTCTCTAAATCAGTTCTTTGTTTGCTTTACAAGAAAACCTAGGGTTCGTCGAAAAGTGGACCTAGTTGTCTTCTATAAGAAGACTTATTGGTCTTCAATTTTATCTTCTATAACAGATCGTCTATATGGAGACTTTGGGGTGTTTTATATGAAGACCCTGTGTTCTTCCACAGGAAGACCTTGTGTTAATCTATAAGAAGACCGTGTGGTCCTCCATAACTAATCTTTCTGGTACTTTATAAGATTGCCTTCTGGTCGTGTATAAAAAGACTTTGTGGTGTTCTATAGGACGACCTTGTAGTATTCTATGAGAAGCTCTTGTGAGAATATCTCATGATCTTTTAAAAGAATGCTTTGTGGCCCCTCTGAGTAGCTCTTAATGTCTTCTCTAAAAATATATATTGCGTTCATCTATAACGAGAAGGCCTTTTGAGCATATGTGAGATGACCCTGTGGTCCTCTACAAGGTAACCTTATGGTCCTCTATAAGAAGACTTTTTGTCTTCTATGAGAAGATCTTGTGGTCTTCTATGAGAAGAACTTATGGCCTTTTACAAGAGCACCTTGAGAAGTCCTTGGGGTCTTCTTTTTTCTGTAAGAAGACCATGTAGTCTTTTACAAGAATACCTTGTGGTCTTCTAAATGAAGGCATTATGGTCCTTGTGATTTTCTACCAGAAGGCCGCATGGTGTTCTGCACGAAAGCTTTGTGATGTTCTACTAGTTTATTTTATTATCCTCTACAAGAATATTTTTGGTCTTCTGCATTATGACTTTGTTGTCTTTTAAAAGAAAACCTTTTGGTATTCTATAGGAAGACTTTGGGGTCCTCTATAGGGAGACCTTGTAGTGCTCTATGAGAAGACCTTGTAGTATTTTATCAGAAGACCTTGTGGTCGTATTTAAGAAGACGTTGATGTGGCACATGTGCATTTTAAATTTCTTGCTATAGGTTTTGTCCATAATTACTTAAAAATTGATGAAAAGCTGTGAACAGATCCTGCAGACGCCAACTAAAATTTCTGATGAGCAGGATAATATACGAATTGAGTATCCGATTTGCCCGAAACATTGCGCTTACTAATGTACATTAAATTTCAAGAAGATCTTTATCGGACAACATCCTTAACATTCGGGTTAAAGTAAAGTTTAAGAGTTGTTCGCTGTTGTTTACAGAGAGTGCCCTTTGTGGCCTTTTTTAAAGAGATATAATATTTTTTTGGTGGGTAAATCCATGTTTCCTGACATAATTGTTGGATCCGACACTCCTGTTAATGGTTTTTTTTTAGTTTTGGCGTATTTAGCTGTCAGCAAAGCCCACTAAATATACCTTTAGTCTTTAGACTTACCGAGGGTATTTAGAGGGCAAAATGTGCCTCATCGAAATAATGGTTTTAATAGACCCCAAGTATGGTTGGACGAAATCCGTTTCAGACAATTTGTAGTCGATTTAGCAATGTCCGTCAGTCTATCTGTCTGCCTGGATGGATCGAGCGCACGATAACTCTGGAACGGATGAACCGATTTGGTCCAAAATTTGGCTCTCGAAATATGTTGTCCAAACTAAATTTAAGTTACAGTCCTTCGGAAAAATTCTGCGCACGATAACTCTTGAAGGGATTAACCCATTGGTCTACACTTTGCATTTCTACCAGACCTAGATGAGGTTCCAGTATGGGCTCTATCGGTCCTCTCCTTCAAGTACCTCCCACCCAAAATTTCGGAAAATTTTTATTGTAACCACTTTCATTGGATGCCCCCATTCAAGTACCTCCCACCAAAAATTTCGGAAAATTTTTATTGTAACCACTTTCATTGGATGCCCCCATTATGACGGCACATGTTTTTTCAGAGACAAGTCCATACTTCCTGAACGGAATAATCGATTTGGTCCAAACATTGGATTTGCTAATATTTTGTCCAAATTTACTTTAACTTCGAAAATGGTGCATATTGGTCTTCTCCTTAGAGTACCTCCTCCACAAAAGTTCATCATTTTTGTTTATGTGCAGTTAAGGATCTGTTCAAAGATCCGTTGGCTATTTATACTGAATATACTCCTTTTGGTCCTGTTTACAATGATGTTATGTTTTTCGTGGGCAAGTCCATGCTTTCTGACGTATTGGTTCAAAAGCTCTAAGTTATTCGGTGAGCAACTGTAATGACGGTGAGGAGCGATATCTATCCAAAAGAAATGGCTCCAAAAATAAGATCCAAAATGCACTATGGCGATCTATTCCTTCAGATACCTTCTCCGCAATACTTTTGAGCTTTAATCCAAATACATATGGGGATTTCTGAGTGAAATCGGACACTTTTTCAAGATGAGGTTTTTGATTTCCTTTATTTTTTGCTGTGGCGATGCTGCTGATTAACAAAACATTTTAGTATATTTTCAAAATTTTTAGACTAACGGTTCCAGAGATATCGCGCCTTGAAAAAGTCAAATTCTGTAAAAACTACATGCAAAGAAATACTCATAACTTCTTTAATATTGGTCCAAATGGGACCATCTTTTTTTTGATTTGTATGTTTTTTTTTCAGCTATCGAAAGAAATATTTAAAGGAAAAATGCACAGTGGGCTTCAATACAATTTTCGGGATTTAACCCAGATATGCCCATTGCTTGATCGTGATCGTTTTAAAAGTATTTTTATATTATTTTAGAAGCAAATGTGAAATAATAACAGTATGTTTATATGTTTTTTAAAAATTTTTTGAAAAAAGTGGTTTTTGAGGCCACTTTTGGACACAGGGTTTTATCATATAACTGGGAGTTATGGGACACAAAACATTTGACATATAGTCCAAAGACACCTTTTCGACATCTAGTTAACGTTTTTTCGTAGTAGGCTCCACATCGTGTATGTTTTCGTTATAAAATTACCCAATAATTAATCGGTCATAACGCAAGTCATTGTAAAAACTAAGCGATCGGTGGCAACTTCGATGAACTAGACCTCAAAACTCAAAAATAGTAGCTCAGAATAATGGAATCACATAATATCCCAAGAGCTACAGATGTGTACTGAGTATATCACCAAAATAAACGGTACTTTGATAAACATAACATATCAAATTAGCAAGAATTTTGTGTGTCCTATATATAGGACGCTGGGCATATCTGGGTTAATATTTAAAATCAATTTTTAAACATGATTGCACCCTTCGATTTTTTTCAAAAAAAAAATATGTTAAACTACGTTCAATTACAAAAATTTTAAGCACTATGTGGTAATGGGATTCGGACGATTACTATTTTTTCAGAATTTTTTAAAATTTGTCAATACAATTTTTCCTTTATACCTTTGTCCAAAATTTATTATTTTATTAAAAAAATTAAAAGTTTCATTTATAAATAGTTGTTTTGATTTTATATTTATGAATTTATCTCAAACATCTTAAAAACTGCGTCATTTTTCGATTTTGAAAATGCATCAGCGAAAATTCCATTAAAGTCTATTATCTATTTTTTATGATAAATATCTATATATATAAAATAGAAAAATGTTTGTATGTTTGTTTGTTTGTTTGTTTGTTTGAAATTTATAGACTCAAAAACCGCTGAACCGATCTTGCTGAAATTTTCAGGGTATATTACTACATCGCCTGAAAGTAACATAGGCTATATAAAGTTTCGAAATTCCGCTCTGATCCGGAGATATAGCATCAGAATCGGAGGTACCTCCAAAAAATGTAAACTTTGTATGCAAATATCTATAGAACGGTTACAGATACAGACTCCAAATTTGAAATGTGTAATGGATTTTAGCCTAAAAATAAATGTGTCAAAATATATCGAAATCGGTCCAGATTTGGATATAGCTTCCATATATATTTTCGTCCGATTTCAAGTGTTTGATGTACCAAACACACTATATATGTCCGATTTCCATGAAATTTGGAATGCGTGACGGAACGTGGCTTATAACAAAATGTGCCAAACTATATCGAAATCGGTTCAGATTTGGATATAGATCCCATATATATTTTCGTCCGATTTCAAGTATTTGATATACCAAACACGCTACATATGTCCGATTTCAATGAAATTTGGAGTGTGTGACTAAATTTGTTGCAGAAATGAGTATGCCAAATTATGTTGAAATCGGTTCAAATTTGGATATAGCTCCTATATATATTTTCGGCCGATTTCATGTATTTGATGCACCCAACCCACTATGTATGTCCAATTTCAATGAAATTTGGAATGTGTGACTAAATTTTTTGCAGAAAGGAGCATGTCAAATTATGTTGAAATCGGTTCAGATTTGGATATAGCTCCTATACATATTTTCGGCCGATTTCATGTATTTGATGCACCCAACCCACTATGTATGTCCAATTTCAATGAAATTTGGAATGTGTGACTAAATTTTTTGCAGAAATGAGCATGTAAAATTATGTTGAAATCGGTTCAGATTTGGATATAGCTCCTACACATATTTTCGGCCGATTTTATGTATTTGATGCACCCAGCGCACTATGTATGTCCAATATCAATGAAATTTGGAATGTGTGACTAAATTTGTTGTAGAAATGAGTATGCCGAATTATATTGAAATCGGTTCAGATTTGGATATAGCTCCTATACATATTTTCGGCCGATTTCATGTATTTGATGCACCCAACACACTATGTATGTCCAATATCAATGAAATTTGGAATGTGTGACTAAATTTGTTGTAGAAATGAGTATGCCGAATTATATTGAAATCGGTTCAGATTTGGATATAGCTATTATATATATTTTCGGCCGATTTCATGTATTTGATGCACCCAACCCACTATGTATGTCCAATTTCAATGAAATTTGTCCCGTATGGGATGTTGTGGGACAATGTTTTGTTTTGTAACTAAATTTGTTTTAGAAATGAGTGTGCAAAATTATATTGAAATCGGTTCAGATTTGGATATAGCTCCTATATATATTTTCGGCCGATCTCATGTATTTGATGCCCCAAACACGCTATGTATGTCCAATGTGTAACTAAATTTGGTGTAGAAATAAGTATTGAAATCGGTGTTGATTTGGTTATAGCTCCCATATTTATTTCAATGAAATTTGTGCGGTATCTACGAGTATATCTATAACGGAGGAAAATGTTTGTACGTTTTTTTTTTTTGTTTTAAGGTATATGGACTCAAAAACCGCTGAACCGATCTTCCTGAAACTTTCAGAGTATATTACCACATGGCCTGAAAGTGTCACAGGCTATATAAATCTTAAAAATTCCGCCCCGATCGGAGATATAGCCTCAGGATCGGAACCTCGAATCCCTCTAATAGCAACAGAAATGCCCTTCAATTTTAAAAGATTGCAGTTTCCTGTACGTTTGGCATTTGCAATGACTATAAATAAATCCCAAGGACAGACTCTTCGTGTATGCGGCCTAAATTTAGCATGTTCATGCTTTTCTCATGGTCAGCTCTACGTTACATGTTCACGTGTTGGTAGACCGGCCGATTTGTTTGTTTACGCTCCTGAAGGAAAAACAAAAAACATTGTATATCCTAAAGCATTACAATAAATACTTTACTTTAAATTTTTGAATTTGATTTCTTTCTGATTTCAAAAATCCGTAAAATTTCAAATGCATTTCAATCTAAAGGGGTAGCGAAACGCACCGGGTTCAGCTAGTATAATATATAATGATAAAAATGTACTCTTAGCTTCAAAAATACAGGAAATACAAATTTTGGACAAAGGTATAAGGAAAAATTGTATTGACAAATTTTAAAAAATTCAGAAAAAATAGTAATCGTCCGAATCCCATTACCACATAGGGCTTAAAATTTTTGTAATTGAACGTAGTTTAACATAAAATTTTTTTGAAAAAATCGAAGGGTGCAATCATGTTTAAAAATAGATTTTAAATATTAAATCCCGAAAATTGCATTGAAGCCCACTGTGCATTTTTCTTTTAAATATTTCTTTCGATAGCTGATAAAAAAAAAACAAACAAATCAAAAAAAAGATGGTCCCATTTGGACCAATATTAAAGAAGTTATGAGTATTTATTTGAACATAGTTCTTTCAAAATGCGATAATTTCAATAGGCGATATCTCTGTACCGTTGGTCAAAAAATAATTTTAAAATATACTAAAATGTTCTGTTGGCTAGGAGCATAAATTGAACCAAAAACAATTGAAATCAAAAATTACTTTTCTCCGAACTGTCCGATTTCACTTGGAATTCCCCATATATATTTTGGAAGAAAATTTCATGCGTCCAAAAAGGACCACAAAATCTTAAAAACCGCTGATACATAATTATTGGGGAAAAGGATTTTCGATGTGTCTCCGCTATTCAATTCGTTATTGGCAATATATGAAAGTTTCAATTCACACAGACTTAGGGTACATCGCTGTCGACAAAGCCGACTGATACTTTTTACTTGTCAAAAACGAATAGAAACCGACGACCTGACATAACGTCCAACGGCCCTTGTCGTTGCCAGTCCTCTTCCTAGATTAAAGACTTTCACCCTTAGACAGATGCAAAGTTGGCTACGGAACCTCCTTTACAGTCAACTTTCAATACAAATTACCGGCCTCCGCACAGTGCGAAATATGGGAAGTTTAGTGGAACTTTAAGGAATTTTGAAAGTACATAAAATTAATTAAATTTTAATTGAATTCGTTAGCTAAGTACTCCACTGCAAATGACCCATACTCAGTTTGGCGATTTACTCTGCGAAACGACTTAAAAATGCACATAAAGTTGAACTTTTGTTTCATAATTTTTTTTTTTCTAAAAAAATATAATTTGGATTCATTAAAAAATAGCGTGACGCGGACAAATGGTAAGTCAGTATGCCATGATTTATTATTCTTAATATTTTACAAAACTATTATAATATTCTACTCTTAAAAAAATGCAAAAACTCTTATTGTTTTCGTGCAATTTTAATCGGAAAAAGTGCTTTTTTAAATTTTTCAAAATAATTTTTTCAAAAGAGATTCCCGTACATTCACGTTTTAAGATATATATGATCTGAAAGATTGGGGTCTCCTCTGTTCGAAAAGTCATAAAGCAGCAGCGGCAACGTGCGGTCTTCGGAGAAATTCAATTTTTTTAAAATGACTTCGGAAATTTCATTTAATTGCATTTTCGAAAGGGGAAGGTAATCGCGGCGATGAACGCCGTTGTTGACTGTGTTTTGAAGAAATGGACTCACTAATATTAACAAATGACGATTTCTGTTAAATTAAGAATCCTCTCGCAATTTTTAATAGTTTTGACCTGTAAATGTTAGTGATTTATATATAGTGCAACATTTTTGAATGCTGTGGTGCAAATAACAATATACGTTAAAAATAGTAATGCAGTTCCAACCTGAACTTGATCTGAGAGACATTATTAATAAAATTAATGGCTTAGACTTGCTTAATAGACCGATAAACATTATAGATACAAATGAAAACAAACAGTTATTGACATTTTACACCTTAATGGATGTGTAGGGTTGTGGGGCTTCACCCAGAAGTGGACCTATGTTGACAGCTTTTATGTGAGGAGGATTTTTATTCGCTAACATCTTAAAATTTACATTTGCATCAAAATCTGTTGCAATTTTTGTCTTCAACTTTTAAAATACCTAATATGAGAAAACCCGTTATATGGGGGCTATACCAAAAACGCGTACCTACGATGTTAATATTTCGCACAGAGGTTTTCTATCTACGAAGAACACAAAATGCCAAAATACAACCAAATACGTTGGAAAATGTGTCTGTAATATTTAAAATATGTCCCATCGACCAGTACCGTTCAATGGGGTCTATACCAAAACGCGAACCTATATTGAAAATATTTTGTACATAAGTTTTCTATCCGCTGAAAACTCAATATACCAATTTGCAGCAAAATCGATTGAAAAATAAATGTAAAACGTAAAAACGACAGCCGCCGTTACATGAACGCTACGGGAAACCGCGGGCCTATGTGGCCCAATTTGAGCACCACAATATCCATTAATATAAGAAACATTTTTGCAAAATTTTAGGAATCTACGCCCTTTACTTTAAAAGTTATTAGTAAAGTTCCGCTAAAGTGCTAATATTTCGCACTGTGCTCCGGCACGAATATACAACTTTCTTCTTTGCACAGTCGGCGTTCAAAATTCTCGTTACCTCAACAATACTCACGGTGCGCCTTAATTAATTTTAAATGAAAGGTGCTTACACCTCGGAAGTTTTTGCGGATTCTGAAATTACAATGTTTATAGATGAGAAAAATCACAAAACAAAAAAAATCGCCGGAGGGATTTTCAAAAAATCGCGGTCAAACTTCCCATTTTTAAGGTTTTTTTAGGTTTTCACGATTTTGATTGAATACCACTATGTGACATGTTTCGCCTTTGGTAGAGGCTCATCGGACATATCGGCTGTGTAGCAGCTACAATGTTATCGAACTTTTCCTCTTTCAAAAAGTTGTTTTTCATGTGGAAATTGTTCACAACATTTTTATGCTAGGTGAGGTATCAGTACTACAGTTATTTCATATTGTTTATATTTCTCATAATAAAGACAAATAATTTTATAGATTACTTTTATCGCTATGTGTATTGACAACCTATTCTCTATTATCGTCTCCAACTCTTTACCCTAAAAATAAGTGATTTTTAATCGTTTACAATTTTTATTTGGATACCCCTTACATTTTGACACAATCTAAAGAATTATTTATGGTCATCATAAATCCATCAAAGTTGGAAATTTTCCTAAACAAGAAATCATAAAATACTGTTTCAAACTGAAACAAAAAGAGTTTTCTTCAGAACTCCACAAATGAAGATATTTAAAGTCTATTTGCCAAGAAATAACAAATATGTGTGAAATCAACACAATTATAACTTCTTTGAGCTAAGGGGTCATAATGAAGATATTCAGATATATTCATAGAAGATAGAGAGATCAAACAAAGAAAAGGTCAGTGCTAACAATCACTGAGAGTTAAATCAACAGATGTAACACACCTTTGATGAAAAATAAACAAATTTTATTAGAGATATGTAAAGAAAGTCACGGCTCAAAATTGTGTAAGTTTTCAGCATAACCTAAACTATAGATGAATGTATTGCAAGTGACCTCATCTTACCAAAAAACACAACAAGGTGAAAATTATAATGAAAAAGTCACGCTTCATTGCCATGTTAAAGAGACACCGGACCATGAAGGGAATAACCAAAAAAGGACTGTCCGACTGACGACAATGGTCAGTCACTGTGATGGTCTGCTGTCATGATGCGCAATGCAATGTGTAAAACAAGGATTTTGTTTATATGATAATGAGGTCAGACAGACATAACCTGTAGAGAAAAAGAGGAAACCCTAGTAAAACCAAAAAACGCATGTTCAACACTGCAGAATGACCAGAAGAGAGAAAGAGAGACAAGCCTTACAAAAGGTGCAACAGGCACGTACTTCATCATCTTTCATTTGAATTTCGGCAACCTGTACTTTTGTGGCTAGGCAAAGTGTAACCTGTACAAGGATTCTTTCGTGTACAAAGGACAAGCAAACATCCTTACACACAAAATAAACATCACCAATGTGCATGAAAAAACAAATTATTTCTACATTTCATTTCACAATAGAGTGTTAAATTGTTGAACTGATACTGTGATGGGTCAGTTCGTTCGTTTGTTCATTCTAATGCCAAGGTCCTTTGTATTGTTGAATTATTATTTCAGCGAAATGCAACAGTTCAAGCGTTCACAAAACAAACTGAATTCAAAATGCAGCTGCCGTTTGTAAACAATAGCCTGACCAGGAGGTTCGAATATTTGCATATCCATCTTGGTGGGTGTCAATTGCACACAAGTGATACTTCTTACCGCACAGCACCACATCACTTACTCATTGTCAGCTTGCACCTGAAGTGGAAAACAATCCGCCTGTGGACACGTGCTTTTTTCGGTTATCTCAATTTATTTGTGTTTTTTTTTCAAGGGAAGTGGACAAAAACCACACACAAAGCAAATGTTTTTATCAGCCTAAACCGCAACAGGCGAAAATATACTTCAGTGTTCAAATCAAAAGAAATAAAAAACGAAACAGATTTTGGATATTTTGAGGGATTTGGTACAGTGCGGAAGCCCAGGGTGCAAGTTAATTTAGCTCTAGATGTGATTATATGATCCAAATGATTAATAATACAGTCCGGGCCATTAATGTATCCAAATACATAACTTTCAATACAATTGGGATCATTAAATGTGGATTTTTTCAATATTTTTATATCCTCAGCATTTAGGTTAACGACAACCCCGCGACAACCGGTTGTATGCACTGAATTGACCCGAGGAAACGTCATCTCGGTCAGGGGCTCAATCACCCCAGCAATCATATGTTCGTCTTTATTTTTAGTTTGGAATTCTTCTAGTCCGTGCGGGGGAAGAAATTAACCCTGGCCCATGGTTTTGCTCCATTTGTTACGGTTTCATCCTCCACAGTTCGGTGTCAGTGAGATTCAATGGATGCCTTGAATTAACACATTTCAAGAATAGTTCAGGCCTGATACACCTTAGGATAGAGATTATGTTGCTTCGTTCTGCGCCAACTTGATCCTCAGTGCGTCTATGTTGTCATCAGATTATGAAACTTCCCAACAATCTACCCATAAGCAGTGCCAGCCGCAGTTTATAACTAGAATATAGATTTCCATGTTCCTGACGATCTGACATTCCTGCGGATTAACTACGATGGTTTTGATGGGAAGATCAATGAGACTGTGGATTTCATCAGTAGGAAAACTTTAATGGCCGATGCAATTCAGGAAACGAAGCTGAACATACAGCACTTGGGTCGTACGAGAAGTTGAGGAGGTGGACTTGCTATCCAATTGCACCAGTCTGTCCAGTACAGACCTATATTGCTTTAGCTCGACTCTAGTGACCCATACTTTGAGCGTATGAGGCTAGCGGCAAAGTGTAGAACTACAAAATGTGTATATCCCGCCGATTAATTGTTGTGTCCCTTGTCATTCGTCTGATATCAAGTCACTGTTGTAAGGCGATTACAAACCGGGCCTAGGAGATTTTAATTAATTTTTCATAATAACCAGGATGTATAGAGTTAGTAGATTGATAGCTCCACATTTTACACTCCCACCAGGACGCTCCCACCAGGATTTCAGAAGACTGTCACAGTTCGCCTGAGATATCCATCGTGCCACTTGGTCTTACGAATTAATAGATCACGAACTTCATAAACTGTGAACTTTTTACTTTCTCCAACCCTGGGAAAACCAGTTGGCAAAGATTCAGATATTTAATAAACATATGTACGTCGTGGTGCTTTATGTGAGTACCTACCTTGCGATCTACCTCACAGCGCTCTTAACACCGTGTGAATACAATGCGTCTACCAACGCCCCCGCACAAAGTACGAGTACCAATTGGCTCGAACGAGCCGAAACTCTACCAGCGATTTGGGTCCAAACCACATCCACCGCGATGCTCCCACAAGGCCCGAGCCAATCATCCTCAGACAGCTGCAAACCACGCTTCAGCTTGTACAGAACCGTCCTACATCTCGCTTCCAGGTCAAAGGGCAGGGCGCCAAGTAGCACCTGCATTGCGTCCGTAGACACAGTGCGACACACTGGTAGACATGCTAACATGACCACTCGTTGACACGACAGGAGCTTTCTACACCCAACGCTTTGGAGAACTGCCAATCCCTCTGATGTTCGGGTAGCAGATAAGAGTTTCGAGACACTGCAACAGCTACGGCGGGCGGCCGCTGGTCGAATACTTATCTAATCGGCGTAATGAGCTTCGCAGTACGAACCCTACCTATACGTAAGTCAGAGAGCTGGCATTGGAAGTCAAAAGATTAGTCGGCGAGCAAAAACTGGCTGGAGCCTCTGAAGTGCAGCAACATTGGATGCAGTAGTAAAAAATTGTGGACAACGGTTAAGACATTATTGAAACCTTGGATGATGATCGGATATCTGGTATGTTTAACGGTATCTTTGTGATACGTCCAAAGAGGTACGCGGGTTATTTTAGCCGACAGTTTACCAAACATCCTGTTTTTGGTTCGGTTACGATCTCTTCCAGCCGATGAGGAATGACCACTGTTTATGATGGTTGCTGTTGCACATGTTATCCATGGCAGGATAAAACAAGGGTCGAGTATCTAAGCAAATTTCTAAACTTATCCTTAGCCACCCTAAAAGTTCCCGAAGCTTGGAACCTGACCTTGTTTGAAACGTTGGGTCAACAATAATATGTATGGTCGCCATTTATACGTGGAATTTGGGAACAAGATGTGTAAACCTCGTAGAGTAAAGCAGGGAGTTCATAAAGGAGGGATAATATATACGGAACAATTTAACCCCATTGAGATAATAAATTAAAATTGTTTTACATTGATGAATGGCTTTCCATAAAATTTTAGTTAAATTCCGAGCTATTTTCCTGGAGTAACAGTGGCCCGGCATCGCAGTCTTGTTAGTAGTTGTGCAGAAGCCGATGACAAACTTAATATCACAACCGTTCAGCAACTGTAGTCATCCTTAAACTAACATCGGGACCAGGATCCTGAAGGATTATTAAACGACCAAAGTCGATAGAATTAGATTTTCTAGGCAGGACACAATTATGAACCTCGACTAGGAAATGGAGCCAGAATATTCCTATTGTCTAAATTAGTGTCTTAAATAGGTTGATTAAGGAAAAGAGGGTTTACGATAGGTCGATGCACTATCTTAGGAAGTTCATCGGTAGGGAACCCTTGTCCATCTCGGTGAGAGAGTGCAGATTGATCAGAATTAATCTAAATGTGGTGAGCAATCCAAAACGAGATATATCTACTTGCTCCATAAAAACCAACAAACTCTTTCCCATCGCCATGTCCACGGAGGGCCAGTTGAATTCATCGCCAACATCAACCCCAACAGCCCCTAAAGGCCACATCAGAAACGATGATGATTTGGCTCAAACTGGCATGAGTGATTCACTCCTCTTGACCGGAACACCTCTTTCAAAGGAAGAAATAAATCCCTCGAAGTTAAAGGATGTGATGTCAAAGGAGATGAATAAGCCCAAGAAGAGAAGTTAGGTAAACAAAGAAAATACAACCGAAAGACAAGCGACCCAACCCGAGTCGGAACATACATGAAAAATTTCAGGCCAATACAAATACGGAGATCGACTCCAATAGGACTTGCATACAGATAACTAAGGGCACCGCAATACTCATGGCGCTCAGGTACAAACCCTGCAGGATTTTTAAAACGTTCTGAGTTCCGCAATGTGCCTATCAAGGAAATGATTCATCCTGTTTTTTGGTATATCATCTTCACCAAACTTTGAATGTTTTGAAAGAAGGAAAATGAATTTTAGGTAAAATCCAATCCAAGGATTCCAATCCCTTTACCTCATCTTCTAGCTATCACAAGAATGAGAAGAGATCCGCAAAATACCATGTGATATCTTCCCGATCTCTTCTCCCTGGTAGCAACGCCGAAAAGAAGATAACCAAACTACCAATGGTTCCAGATGAACTTCGAGTGGCGGTAATCGATAGAATTGACGCTGTTATGAAATTCAATGATAACCGATGGTTGGTTACAGAAGATCGCTTGCGAGATATTATGTTCTCGGACGATGGGGTTCCTCCCAAACATACGCAGAAAAGCAGAGCTTCTAAATGTATTCTATGGACAGAAAGACAGATGACCATATAAATATATTCAAAGGGCAAAAGGCCCTCAAAAAGTATCCTGTAAAAGTCTTCTAGGGGCAGATAATCCTCTAAAGGTCTGCTAGGGTCAGAAGATGCTCACCCTATCAGGTCTTCAGAGGATCATCTGCCTGTGCTAGAAGAACATCTAAAGGACTTCTAGGAACAGAAGACCTTCTCATGGTCTTCTATGGACAGAAACCTTTCACAGGACTTCTAAGAGCAGTGTACCTCTCACAGGTCTTCCACGGTGCTCTTGAATCAAATTTAAATGGAAGGTGCTTACACCTGGGAAGTTTTTGCGGATTCTGAAACTACAATGTTCATAGATGAGAAAAATCAAAAAACAAAAAAAAATCGCGAGCGCTTTTTAAATAAATCGCGATTCAAGTTGACATTTTTAGGGGTTGTTTAGGTGTTTGCGATTTTGCTTGGAAACCGCAAGTCCTATCAAAATGGGAATAAGGAAAATGTTGTAGCGATGAAAATTCTCCACAAGATTGACCTTAACGGTATTTTCGTAGGTTTTACCACTTTTGAGATATTGAAGCTCAAATTGGGACAATGCACTGACTGTATCGTCCCCTTATAAAACAATGTCATGAAGGGTGCGCCTTAACTAACTTTTAATGAAAACCGCTTACACAGGGGAAGTTTTTGTGAATTCTGAAACAGCAATGTTCATAGATGAGAAAAATCCAAAAACAAGAAAAATTGCTGTAGGGATTTTTACATAAATCACGGTCAAAATTCACATTTTTAGGTGTTTTTTAGGTTTTCACTATTTTGCTTGGAAACCGCAAGTCCAAACGAAATGGAGCTAAAGAAAATGTTGTAGCTGTGAAAATTCTGTACAGGATTGACGTTTATGATTTGTTCTCAGGCTGTACCATTTTTGAGATAAAGATGCTCAGTTTACATTTTTATGTTTTTTTGATAGGGTTTCGCGATTTTGCTTGAATACGGCAAGTGTTATCGGCATGGGACCTGAGAAAATCTTATAGCTGTGAAAATTCTCTACAAGACTGGCTTATGTAATTTTTCCTAGGTTGTACCATTTCTTTAGATATATAAGTTTAAGTTGGAAAATTGCAGTCATGACATTGTTTTATAAGGAGACGATACAGAATTGAATTGAATTTGACTTGTCCCAATTTCAACTTCTATATCTCAAAAGTTGTAAAACCTACGAAAATATCAATTAGGTCAATCTTGTAGAGAATTTTGATAGCTACAAAATTTTTTCTTTATTCCCATTTTGATAGGACTTGCGGTTTCCAACCCTAAAATGTCAACTTGAATCGCAATTTATTTAAAAAGCGCTCCGGCGATGTTTTTTTGTTTTTTGATTTTTCTCATCTATGAACATTGTAGTTTCAGAATCCGCAAAAACTTCCCAGGTGTAAGCATCTTCCATTTAAATTTGATTCAAGAGCACCGTGCTTCCAATGACAGAAGACCTTCTAAAGGTATTCTAACAACTGAATACCTTCTAAGGATCTTCTAGGAACAGGATATGATCCAAAAATTTTCCCTGGACAGAAAACATTCTAAAGGGATTTAGAGGATCATCTGCTAGTGATAGAAGAACATCTAAAGGAGTTCTAGGAACAGAAGACAATGGACCTTCTAAAGGTCTTCTAATGACAGAAGACATTCTAAGTTATTCTAGGAACAGGATATAATCCAAAAATTCTCTCAGAACAGGAAACTTTCTAAAGGGACTGTATGGACAGCCAACCTTTTACAGGTCTTCTACGAACAGCCAGCCTTCTAAAAGCGTTCTATGGACAAAAGGTCATCTAACGGTCTTTTTGGAACACGAAATATTCTAAATATCTTCAAGGAACTGGAGACCATCTAAAGATCCTCTATGAACGGAAGACCTTAAAAAGTCTTCTATGGACGGAATACCTTCTACAGGTCCTCTAAGTTCAGAAGACCTTACACAGGTCCCTCACGGACAGAAGAAATGTTAATTTTAATTTAAAACATGTAAAATTCTTTGGAAGACGGAAGACATTCCTTTTAGTAGATAGCCTCGGCGGACTTTGGTAAAAGTAGCTATGTATGATAGAGATCCCCGGTAAAAGTATATTACCAACTGGGGTGCTTTCCATACCTCTCTTGATTAAGACCTGTGTTTAATGGGTCCTTAAGGTGAATAATTAGATACGATTGTTATGAAACCTAGCTCATAAACGTCTAAAAATGTACGCTGGAAACTTCCATAACGTCTTTTGTAAAGTACGAAAATCATCGTCCATTTAGGTTCTCCTGTTATTGCTGTCGGCATAGCTGGCTGATTCTGTTTTACTTACGTATTTAGTAATGCACTTCGTGGCATTTTAAAACGGCCATCAGTCCTACTAAACTATTCTTCAATGTCTAATTTTGTTACCTTTCCATATTCCAGTTTTGAATATTTTGTCAGCTGTTTCCACATCACACAAAGCCCTTGCCTCCAGTCGTCAGTCATCCTTTCAATCCTTTCAGCTACCAGTAGCAATAATTCTTAACCCATTGCAAAATTATATTTTATTCGCCAAAGTTACAACATGTTACCACAAATCTTCAGAGATAACAGACAAATCCCCTTTCTTTTCATATAATTTTATCCTTTCTTTTGCACAAAAAGATTTAAATCCGCACAACAATTGTCATTTGGCTTATAGAACATATGCTGCAAGAGATTAGCTGGGTGCGTACATACACATGTGTGTTTGTGTGTAATTTCAACTCTTTGATTTGGTTCAACATTTTGCAATATGAGGGCAATATTTATTGTTGCGTTACAATAAAATGACATTTCTGCCACAAGAAATGGAGCACATTTTTGGAGATAATCCTTTTGCAGGATATTGCAATTGAAAGGTGGTTTTTGAGCTGGATTTGTTATTTTTATAAAAAGATTTTTGATACGAAAGGGGTTCGTTCAATTGAATTTGAAAAGGTGCTCTTTAAAAAGATATGTTTTTATTTTGATAAGCCAAAGGAAAGGGTAAGGATAAGGGGAATGCATCTCAACCACTCCCTGACGAGTTAGAGGTCGCCTATAAAGACTCCTTTTTAGCTAGTATATAAAAACGACCTTCGGCTCGTCTATAAAACCGACCTGTGGCTCGTCTATAAAACCGACCTTCGGCTCGTCTATAAAGACGACCTACAGCTCGTCTACAAAGACGACCTACAGCTCGTCTATAAAGACGACCTACAGCTCGTCTACAAAGACGACCTACAGCTCGTCTATAAAGACGACCTACAGCTCGTCTATAAAGACGACCTACAGCTCGTCTATAAAGACGACCTACAGCTCGTCTATAAAGACGACCTACAGCTCGTCTATAAAGACGACCTACAGCTCGTCTATAAAGACGACCTACAGCTCGTCTATAAAGACGACCTACAGCTCGTCTACAAAGACGACCTACAGCTCGTCTATAAAGACGACCTACAGCTCGTCTACAAAGACGACCTACAGCTCGTCTATAAAGACGACCTACAGCTCGTCTACAAAGACGACCTACAGCTCGTCTATAAAGACGACCTACAGCTCGTCTATAAAGACGACCTACAGCTCGTCTATAAAGACGACCTACAGCTCGTCTATAAAGACGACCTACAGCTCGTCTATAAAGACGAAAGACGACCTACAGCTCGTCTATAAAGACGACCTACAGCTCGTCTATAAAGACGACCTACAGCTCGTCTATAAAGACGACCTACAGCTCGTCTATAAAGACGACCTACAGCTCGTCTATAAAGACGACCTACAGCTCGTCTATAAAGACGACCTACAGCTCGTCTATAAAGACGACCTACAGCTCGTCTATAAAGACGACCTACAGCTCGTCTATAAAGACGACCTACAGCTCGTCTATAAAGGCGACCTTCATCAGCTCGTCTATAAAGGCGACCTTCATCAGCTCGTCTATAAAGACGACCTTCATCAGCTCGTCTATAAAGGCGACTTTCATCAGCTCGTCTATAAAGACGACCTTCATCAGCTCGTCTATAAAGACGACCTTCATCAGCTCGTCTATAAAGACGACCTTCATCAGCTCGTCTATAAAGACGACCTTCATCAGCTCGTCTATAAAGACGACCTTCATCAGCTCGTCTATAAAGACGACCTTCATCAGCTCGTCTATAAAGACGACCTTCATCAGCTCGTCTATAAAGACGACCTTCATCAGCTCGTCTATAAAGACGACCTTCATCAGCTCGTCTATAAAGACGACCTTCATCAGCTCGTCTATAAAGACGACCTTCATCAGCTCGTCTATAAAGACGACCTTCATCAGCTCGTCTATAAAGACGACCTTCATCAGCTCGTCTATAAAGACGACCTTCATCAGCTCGTCTATAAAGACGACCTTCATCAGCTCGTCTATAAAGACGACCTTCATCAGCTCGTCTATAAAGACGACCTTCATCAGCTCGTCTATAAAGACGACCTTCATCAGCTCGTCTATAAAGACGACCTTCATCAGCTCGTCTATAAAGACGACCTTCATCAGCTCGTCTATAAAGACGACCTTCATCAGCTCGTCTATAAAGACGACCTTCATCAGCTCGTCTATAAAGACGACCTTCATCAGCTCGTCTATAAAGACGACCTTCATCAGCTCGTCTATAAAGACGACCTTCATCAGCTCGTCTATAAAGACGACCTTCATCAGCTCGTCTATAAGGACGACCTTCATCAGCTCGTCTATAAAGACGACCTTCATCAGCTCGTCTATAAAGACGACCTTCATCAGCTCGTCTATAAAGACGACCTTCATCAGCTCGTCTATAAAGACGACCTTCATCAGCTCGTCTATAAAGACGACCTTCATCAGCTCGTCTATAAAGACGACCTTCATCAGCTCGTCTATAAAGACGACCTTCATCAGCTCGTCTATAAAGACGACCTTCATCAGCTCGTCTATAAAGACGACCTTCATCAGCTCGTCTATAAAGACGACCTTCATCAGCTCGTCTATAAAGGCGACCTTCATCAGCTCGTCTATAAAGACGACCTTCATCAGCTCGTCTATAAAGGCGACCTTCATCAGCTCGTCTATAAAGACGACCTTCATCAGCTCGTCTATAAAGACGACCTTCATCAGCTCGTCTATAAAGGCGACCTTCATCAGCTCGTCTATAAAGACGACCTTCATCAGCTCGTCTATAAAGGCGACCTTCATCAGCTCGTCTATAAAGGCGACCTTCATCAGCTCGTCTATAAAGACGACCTTCATCAGCTCGTCTATAAAGGCGACTTTCATCAGCTCGTCTATAAAGACGACCTTCATCAGCTCGTCTATAAAGACGACCTTCATCAGCTCGTCTATAAAGACGACCTTCATCAGCTCGTCTATAAAGACGACCTTCATCAGCTCGTCTATTAAGGCGATCTTCATCAGCTCGTCTATTAAGGCGATCTTCATCAGCTCGTCTACAAAGAGGACCTTCGGCTATCCTATAAAGACGATGTTCGGCTCGTCTATAAAGACGACCTTCGGCTCGTCTATAAAGACGACCTTCGGCTTGTCTATAAATACGACCTTCGGCTTGTCTATAAAGACGACCTTCGGCTCGTCTATAAAGACGACCTTACGCTCGTATATAAAGACGACCTTACGCTCGTCTATAAAGACGACCTTACGCTCGCCTATAAAGACGACCTTACGCTCGTCTATAAAGACGACCTTAAACTCGTCTATAAAGACGACCTTAAACTCGTCTATAAAGACGACTCGTCTATAAAGACGACCTTCGGCTTGTCTATAAAGACGACCTTAAGCTCATCTATAAAGACGACCTTAAGCTCGTCTATAAAGACGACCTTAAGCTCGTCTATAAAGACGACCTTCGGCTCGTCTATAAAGACGACCTTCGGCTCGTCTATAAAGACGACCTTCGGCTCGTCTATAAAGACGACCTTCGGCTCGTCTATAAAGACGACCTTCGGCTCGTCTACAAAGACGACCTTCGGCTCGTCTGCAAAGACGACCTTATGCTCGTCTATAAAGACGACCTTAAGCTCGTCTATAAAGACGACCTTCGGCACGTTCACAAAGACGACCTTCGGCTCGTCTATAAAGACGACCTTCGGCTCGTCTATAAAGACGACCTTCGGCTCGTCTATAAAGACGACCTTCGGCTCGTCTATAAAGACGACCTTCGGCTCGTCTATAAAGACGACCTTCGGCTCGTCTATAAAGACGACCTTCGGCTCGTCTATAAAGACGACCTTCGGCTCGTCTATAAAGACGACCTTCGGCTCGTCTATAAAGACGACCTTCGGCTCGTCTATAAAGACGACCTTCGGCTCTATAAAGACGACCTTTGGCTCGTCACTAAAGACGACCTTGGGATCGTCTTTAAAGACGACTTTCGGCTCGTATATAAAGACGATCTTTGGCTCGTCTATAAAGACGACCTTTGGCTCTTCTATAAAGACGCCTTTGTGCCTTTGACTTACAACAGTGATGTGATATATGTAAGTGTGGATTTGTTTTATTCCATTCCCTACCTATTTCATTGAAAAAGGACATTATCCAGGATAATGAAACTTTGCACTAATTATAATAATTTAAAGTCAAAACATCTGCATTGAATCCTGACAAAATGATCTTTTAATCCAGGAACTAAATAAGGGAACTTTTAAGGACATACATATGTACTCGCATGTCCACCAAACAACCTGTTGAGTATCAAAAGGATATTCACATTAATTCTCTATTTAAGACAAGAAGAAAAAACAATCGTTGTTTGGGAACATTAGCGCTGCACATTGGTTGCTTAAAGAGCATCTGGAATTTTTTTTTTTAGATTTCAGAGAACCCCTCTCCAAAGTATGAATTCTGCTGCTGCTGCTATTAATGATGGTCAAAAACCTCACATGTTCAATGGTACTGTAAAACCAAAGGGTTTCTTTTTTACGGAGCAGATTTTCAATATCTCCAAAAACATGTGCTTTTTGGATTTCTTAAAAAAACAACAGAAGACAAGGATTGTTAGCCAATGGCAACAACAAAACCTGGCAGGCAGACAGACAGTCGGAGTTAACTCATTCATTCAATTCGGTTTACTATAAAACTAACAGACGCGCATCTTGACTCTGTTGGCCGACTCATTAGTGTTGGCAGTTGGTCATTACGTATGCACGCATGCGCGTTGGCAGATGCCACTCAATTCACACACACAAAACATCAGCAGACAACAAAAACACCAACACCGGCAATATGGAAAGTCAGTTAGCCAATATAACAATCATTTAGTTAGTCCTTGGACATGTACTTTTCACTCTTTCTCCGTCTCCTTCTTTCTTTCTCCACTTAAGACCATTGGTAAAAGAAGGGGTCAAGAGCTGTAAATAACACCTTTGATTTGTCCTTATGTTATTGTCAGACATCTTCAGCTTGCATGGCCGAAAAAAACACTCTGACTTTTATCGAGGGTTTTAAAAATTGAATTACTCTTCCTGCCATTCAACAGTTGCATTTCTTTTTTTGACCATCTGATTGTTGATCCAAGATAAACAAACCAATTCAGCTACCCCTTTTTCCAATGACCATTTGCTTGAAGGCAACAGCAACAAATTTATTAGTTACGTATTAGAAACGCTGCAATGAAAAGGCAGAATTTATAAAAAACGAAGGATTGTGTCTGCTCACAACATTTGTTAGACGCACAAAAGGATTAACACCATCCTAAACAGTAAACAATGGGAAAGGGTCAAAATTTGTTGCGGCACAAGAGGAGTGTGTTAAGACAACAAACAGCTGTCAGATGAAGAAGGCGCCAAGAAAAGGCTGAAAAATAATTAGCGCATAGAAATGGAAAAAATAGGGACTAGATTCGATTTTTTGGAACGCATATAAATTTATTCGAAAAGAGTTAAATTTCGGATAAACGATTACATCAGACACCTGTTCAAGTGCATGTTAATTAACAGTGGCATGTAATCAAAATTCTTCGCTAGAAATATTTTTGAATATCATTTTTACAACCAGAGAAGTTGATTTTGTTCGTTAATTTTAGTGAAAGAAGCGCGGTCCTCCCCCATAAAAGTTTCCAACACAAGTAAGAAAGTATCAGTCAGTTGTTCTCACGGAGATATACCCTCAGTCTCTGCAAAAAGAAACAAACAGAATAATTATATAAAATATGTTGATTTCTTATCAAGAGTTTACTTCAAGTTACATGGAATCTGTAGCTACCGTAGAATATTCCTTCCAACAACGTGGATTTTTTAAAAAATATTTTTTCCAACAACGCGGATTTTTTTAAAGACATTTTTTTCCAACAACGTGGATTTTTTGAAGAATATTTTTTCCAACAACGTGGATTTTTTGAAGAATATTTTTTCCAACAACGTGGATTTTTTAAAGAATATTTTTTCCATCAACTTGGATTTTTTAAAGAATATTTTTGCAATTAGTACCAATTTTCTCTGTGCGTCGTTCGATTTTCGATGTTGCGTTGTTTTGGGTTTAAACCGTAAAGTTTTATTGGAAAAATGTGATCAGTTGAAGGGAAAACTGTAAAAGCTAAGTATTTTTAAGTATGTGAGTTATCTTGCACACCAACCATTTTAGTATGTGCCGGCAGGGTTTTCTGGAGCTTGTGGGCCATTACCGTAGGAAGTATGGACTTGCCGCCGAAAAAAATTGTACCGTCGTAAAGCGGACCGCAAGAATAACCTGCTGAGACATTTTCAAAACGATCCGAGAGGAGCTCTTAAAATTCACTTTTTCCGAATTTTGTGTGGGAGGTACCCGAAGGAGTAGACCGATATAGTCCATATTCGATCCCGATTTATAACTGGAAGGAATAATACGATGTGAAAAGTTCGAATCAATCGGAAACTCCCTCTTACCGTTATCTGGCGGATTTGCCATTTTACTTGTTAGGGTTTCTTGGAGATTTTGGACCATTATCTTAGGAAATATGGACTTGCGCCAGAAAAAAATTGTACCGCCGTAAAGGGGACAGCAAAGGCCAACCTGTTGAAAAAGTTCAAAAAGATTCCGAATGATGCTCTTAAAATTCACTTCTCCGAATTTTGTGTGGAGGTACCCGAAGGAGTAGACCAATATAGTCCATATTTGATCACGATCCATATCTGGAAGGAATAATTATATGTGCAACGTTTGGAGCAAATCGAATGTTCCCTACGAGAGTTATCGTTCACACCATTTTACAGAATAAAATTTAACTTTTGTGCGGGAGGAACACAAAGGAGTGCACCGATATGGCCCATCTTCGAATTCAAACTAAATATTACGACGTGCAAAATTTGTTATGAATCGGTTGATGTGCGCACCAGCCAGACAGACAGACGGATCCCGATTTATATCTGAAAGGAGTAATACGATGTGAAAAGTCCGAATCAATCGGAAACTTCCTGCTGCAGTTACATATCTGGGTTTCTTGGAGATTTTAGACCATTCTTTAAGGAAATATGGACTTACGCCAGAAAAAATCGTTAAGGGGGCAGCAAGGACAACATGCTGGAAAAAAATTCAAAAAGAATCCGAGTGGAGCTAAAATTCACTTTTTCCGAATTTTGTGTGGAAGTTACCTGAAGGAGTAGACCAATATAGTCCATATTCGATCCCGATCTATATCTGGAAGGAGTTATTCGATGTGCAACGTTCGGACCAAATCCATTGCTCCCTACGAGTGTAATCGTTCACACTATTTTACACAAAAAAAATTGAACTTTTGTGGGGGAAGTACCCAAAGGAGTGCACCGATATGGCCCATCTTCGAACTCAATCTAAGTTTGGGCAAAATATTACAAAGAGCAAAATTTGTTATGAATGATGTTCGAGAGTTATCGTGCGCACCAGTCAGCCAGACAGACGGAAGGAAGGATATTGGTAAATCGACTCAAAATTGTCTGAAACGAATTTCGTCCAAGCATACTTGGGGTCTAAAACCATTATTTCGATGAGGCACATTTTTGGTCGAATATGGACTAATTCGGTCCACTCCTTCGGGTACCTCCAACATAAAATTTAAAAAAAATTTAAAGCTTCAATAAAATTAGTTTTTTTCACAAAAGCGTAGGTTAAGGATATGTCACGAAACTTTTCGAAACTTTTTGCAATGGAATCCGAAGTAAGAATGAGGAAATAGTTAACTTATGATTCTCCAATATCAGAAAAATATCCAAGCTCAGCAAAAACTGCATCTTACATCATTGTGATGGTTACAATGTATTGAAAAAGTCACCAGACAACCGGTCGTTTCACTTGGGTCAGACAATTTCCCTATAATTGTATCTATCAGCAGACCATTCGACTTCATCACCTCTGAATGCCGTTTTTTTAATCAATCATGGGAATGCTAATTCGCTTAGATTCAGATCGTCTATCATTCAGGGAGATGACACAGGGAGTTATCAGGTTGGTCGGTGAGAGCAAGCGAAGTAAAACTAGATAATCTGAAGAGTTTCAAAATAATTGAATTGTGGGTCACGGTTAAGTCAATCTCGAACCTTGGGTAGACGGAAAATGGGACCTCAATCCAAAGATTGTCCAAAGATGCGCGCAAGTTATTTTAATCGGCAATTTCTCAAGCATCCCTGGAGTGACAGACCAAAAGAAGAGTATTAGATCTCTTCCCGCCGCGAAGAAACCACTGAAATTAACAATGGATGATTTTGCAAATGCCATTCGAGACGCATCCAAAACATTGGGCCCTGACAGAATCTTCATGGTAAAGCTGATACAGCTGGATGTGGCGAAAATTGATTACCTAACCCAAGCTCTCAAGCTTTCACTAGCCACCAACATCATGTCCAAAGCCAGGCAAGGATGCCAGCTAATGTGAATCGTGCAGAGCAATTTCGCTTTTGTCGCCCGCACCAAAGACTTTTGAGGCCCAATTCTCTCCCAGCGACAGAAATAGGCAGGTCAGCAGAACAACAGAGCTGCAAGCTATCTTCAGACATGTTGTCGAGTACTCAACCACAAGAAGCCGTGAGATAGGACAATGTTGGTTGTGTTCGACTTATCAAAAGCCTTTGAATCTGTCAAGCAATCCACGCTCTTAGAGGACAACGAGCAGACTACCCGTCGTCTAAGTCTGAAACGATAATTAATTATATATGTATGTCGTAGGTGGAACTAAGGAACTATAAGTCCAAGCCCCGTAAAGTGAAACAGGGAGTTCCCTAAGCTGTAGTGCGATTCTCTAACTCATTTTTTGAGTTAACGACAACTGTCGGTAAAATTAAAATGCTTATAATTTCGGTAATTACCGATTTTTTTCGGTAAGTTAGCGACGAAGAAAAAGTAGTCATAAAGTTCTACCGATAGCAAGAGTGTTATCAACTTTTATTTGAACTTTTCTTTCATAATTTTGCGTTTTAATTTTATCGATTTTTACGCATGCCGATGATCGTGCCATCTTGGTGTCGAGTACCTTCCCTCATTTTCGAAAGGCTGACCCCCTATCTCACTGATCTTACCACTTTTTCCACAAAAAGATCATGCAAATGTTCTCCACTAAATCTACACTGGGCACCACAGGGACTGCGGAGATGAGCACAAAACTGAATGTCATTGATGATATTAACAGTATTCCGATCACTAACTACCCCAAAGTTCTAGGTGCCACATTCGACTGTATGTTCGCAACGACCACAACTATCTGCGATAAGCTGAGGCAAGATCATCAATTCCCTAGCGGACAGCACGTGGGGTGCAGATGAAGAAACCTTGTTACCCACATATAACGCACCAGTGTGATCAACCGAATATAAGTACAAGGCAATGGACAAATATTTAAACCTGTTAGGACGCCGTTCGGAAAATTGCAAGATGATGCCTCCCCATGTCATGGACCATCTGCATGAGAAATATGGCAACCTTCTCCGATTTTAACGTTTGGTGACTAGGACACCCCAACCAGTTTTGAGTTAACCACTATTGGAATGGTTCAGCCGTCTGAATTCTAATAAGTTAAGGATTGATGATACCATGCAAATCATCTACCCATCATTCGGTACAGGACATACTGTCCTGGCAAATCTATTCAACTAAGTCTAGTAACTTTGTGGTTACAAACCATCGATATAGCCAAATTCCTAGACACGTTGGTAGATCCAGAATCAAATTATGGAGGAATACAAAGAAAAAATATTATATGATATTACAACAACAACGATACCATTTTTATGCCCTCAGCATTTATGCTAATGAGGGTAAATACACTTTCATACGGGCAAAATGTGCCTTATTGCAATAATGGTTTTAGACCCCAAGTATGTTTGGACGAAATCCTTTTTAGACAATTTAGAGTTGATTTATCCATGTCCGTCGGTCTGTCTGACTGTCTGTCTTTCTGGCTGGCTGGCTGGCTGGCTGGCTGGCTGGTGCGCACGATAACGATCGAACGAATCAACAGATTCGGTCCAAAATTTGACTTTCGTAATATTTTGGCCAAGCTTAGGTTAAGTTCGAAGATGGGTTATATCGGTCAACTCATTCCGGTACCTCCCCCACAAAAGTTCGAAAAATTTTTGCGCACAATAACTCTTGAAGGGAGTTACCGATTTGATCCATACTTTACACATCGTGAAATTACTACCAGACTTAGATGAAGTTCCAATATGGACTCAATCGGTCCACACCTTCGGGTACCTCCCACACGAAATTTCGGAAAAGTACTGATCTCGAATCGCTTTGATTTTTGTTATAACAACTTGTATTCGCTGTCTGCTATACGAAGGTACAAGTTTCATCAGGGGCACGTTCATACTTCCTGAGTAAATAGCCTGAAAGTTTCAAAAAATACCCTATGACACGTTGTGTAGTGGTTGGAGCGCAAGATAACTCTTGAACGGACCTGCCGATTCGGTCCAAAATTTGGTCTTCGTAATATTTTTTCCGAACATAGTTTAAGTGCGAAGATATGTATGTCATATAAGTCCACTCCTTCAGGTACATCCCCCACAAAAGTTCAAAAGTGTTCGGAAAAATTGTACGCACGATAACTCTTGAAGGGAGTGACCGATTTAGACCATACTTCATACATACTAATATATCTACCAGATATAGATCAGGTTCGAATATGGACTATATTTGTCCACTCCTTCTGGTACCTATCACACAAAATTTCGGATAAGTTCCCTTTAAGACCTGTAGTACGATTCTCTAACTCATTTTTTGAGTTACCGACAATTGTCGGTAAAATTAAAATGCTTAAAATTTCGGTAATTAGCGATGTTTTTCGGTAAGTTAGCGACGAATAAAAAGCAGTCGTAAAGTTCTACCGATAGCAAGAGTGTTGTCAACTTTTATTTGAACTTTTCATTCATAATTTTGCGTTTTAATTTTACCGATTTTTGTCGGTAACTCAAAAAATGAGTTAGAGAATCGCACTACTGCTCGAATCATTTTGATTTTTGTTGAAGCAACTTGTATTCGCTGCCTCAATTACGACGGTAAAAGTTTTTTTCAGTAGCAAGTCCATACTACTTGAGAAAACAACCCGAAAGGTGTAAAACGCCTATGGCATCATATGTAGTGGCTGGAGAGCACGATAACTCTGGAACTGATCAACCTGTTTGGTCCAAACTTTGTCCAAACTTAGTTTCAGTTCGAAGGTGGGCAATGCTTATATCTTCCGGCGCTTCTTCCCAATATTTAAACAAATTTCACTAAAATGGTATGCACTATATCTCTTGAAAGGGGCAACCAATTTGGTGAAAACTTTGCATCTCATTACATTACAGCGATATTATGTTTTCCGTGAAAAGTCCAAGCTTCCTAGCATACTGGTCGAAAAGTTATAAGATGACCCACTGAAACGACTAGTGGGCGCGATATCTATCGAAAAGATATGAGTCCCAAAATAATATCCACTTACATAATGGACTATGTCGGTCCATTCCTTAAGTACCTCCTCTGCAACACTTTTGAATTTTAATCCTAATCCACATTTTTGTCAGTAAGTTCAAATGTCCATGTCCAAAAAGGGCGACAAAATTCTGAAAATACCCTAAATATATTCGATCTGTCAAATGAAAGTTTCAATTCACATAGGCTGAGGGTATAGCTCTGTCGGCAAAGCCGACTGATACTTTTTTACTTGTTATAAGACCCAAGTCCATACTTTCCGAAATAAGTTTAAAACACTGCCGGTACCAGCAAAAATGACTCGTACTTTATCGTACGAATTTAGTGTCCAATTTGGAGGAAACTGTAGACATCGTAAAGTTTCTTCCAAACGTTCAAATATCAAATTCCAAGAGGTTCTATAGCGGACAACATCTTCCTGTAATCGTAATATTTATTGTGTCAATTTATCACATTCACATATCGCGTAACCTTCTCCAGCAGGAACTGCAAAAGGCGGCCTCCTTGATTAAAATCTCGTTCAACGTTCTTTCCTTTTTGGACGAAGGCTCCCTTGTCAGCTAATGTTATCGTGCAAAGCCAAAGACAAACTGGAATACCAATTCAGAAATAGCTTAGAATAACTTTGAAAGTGTGGGACTGTCAAAGGCATTATCTTTTAAGTCATCTCCAGAATTTGCGAAAGGAAAATATCTGTTCAATTTAGGATTTGACAAGTATAAAGCCACATTGATATGGTTCTATCATTGCATCGGCTTTAGTCGTTCAACATACAGTGTTTGTATCGATATTACAGGCGACAAGCGAAACCCCTTTAATTCGAACACACAGCCTAATCTTTTTGTGATGTGTACGGGATTCTCAAAATCCAATCATTCTGACAGATAAGGTGTTTCAGGTATTTTTTATAAGTTTTTATCTAAATTGTTGCTCTAAATTAGCTGTGATTTAGCATTTTAGATTTGTAGTGATCAAAAATGTCTTCGCCAAAAGTTATGGACAAAGTTCCACGTTGTGGAATAGTTCCCATAAAACTGTAGCGTCCGGTTAAAGGTATTTGATTGTCAGTTGGCATTTAGGGTTCACAGTTGAAAAACTTCTCCAATAAAAATTGCGGCACATGTCCATGTTTTGGTATGGCCCCATATAACTGTACCACCGATTTCAGTTTTTTTTAAGTTTTTATTTACATTTTCCGGCAAAATTGTCATTTATAGTTTCCAGTGATGAGCATATTTCCATCATTGCAACTAGTCGGGATCACTTAGGAAAGATTGGAAAGATAACCGAACACGTAGTTGAATTACAATTTATACAATACAACAATATAATATATTTCAACACATTCCCAGCAAAATAAATTGGAAGTAGTGCAATGTAGACTAGCTCTTTCACGGCATGTTTTTATGCAGTTCAAACGGAGTCGTGAAAAAGGCACTCCAATTCCTCACAATTTAACAGCATCCGGATGAAGTGCAAACGGAGTAGTGAAAAAGGCACTCCCTTCACTACATTTTATTAGCAGTTGTTAGAGATCCCTACAAGTACATAAATCAGTTTGTACATCTCTTCAGGCAGCGGAATACATTTCCAAAAAGGGATAACCGTGTTAACATTTCCAAACATTTGTTAATACAAACTAAATATTATTTTAAATAATAATATTTAATTTGTGAACATTTTTCCATTTCCCAATGGAGTGCTGTTGGAGTACATGTCGAATCTTAACTGGTGATGGGAAGACAATATCAAACCCATTTAGCAGATGAAGCAAAAGCACTTAAGATTGGATTAAATGAAGAGCGGAGGAAACACACATGTTTGCGATTGAATTCAATAGAGAATTTTCATAATTTGTGTTAATTTAATAAAGGTATTAATATTTTTGTTTTACACAAATAATAAATGCATTTTATTTTGTTATTCAAAACACGTGCTCTGGACTGCCTCCTATTCTACCCCAAAGGGTCAGTTAAAATGCAATGCCAAAAGGTCAGTTAAAATGCAGTGCCAAAGGTTCAGTTAAAATGCGGTGCAATGAAGTGCCTCTTTCCGGGGTCACTCCCTTGTAAAAATCATGAGTGAAAATGCATAATTTGATGCACTTCCAAATCACTTGTACATATCATTTAACTGCCTCTTTGGAGGCAAACTTTTCGCTGGGTTGTATACTAAAATATGCAGCGTCGATTTACATAATTTTATACTGAATCACGTTTAGTATTTCAATAATAATGTCCCAACATTCGAACATATCCTTAAACGTGAAATAAATGTCCTTTGAAACTAAAATCGGAAATCTCTTTCTAAACTGTTTCCACAAAACAATTGCTGTCAACGCCTCATTAATTCTGCGATAAAATTGGGAGAACACAGCCATACAGAAACACCTTTTCCATGAAACGTGACAACAAATAAAACAGTTCCAAAATGAGTCGTTATTAAATCACAATTTTCTATCAAATATTACTTTATCAAAATCTGTATTTCTTTTAAGTAGTTGTAGGAGAGAAAATAATAATAAGGATCTCTTGAAACAGAAAAAGATAAGAAAAACTCTACGAGAACAAATAATACACACAATGTCCTTCAATCATCGACCATTGTTGTGATCTAAGAAAAGGATCAGACAGCGATTTAGACAAAAATGTTGCAAACAATGGTCATTATCAAGAGGTTCTACTTCAAACTACTTATTTCAGGCAAAAAAACTAAAGAAGAAACCAAATCTCCCACCACGACTACTTAAGATCAACTAACAACAATTTTCTCTTTACCTTATGTTCGTGGCTTGGCGAGTAAAAGTTCAAATGAAATGTGCAACACCTGGCTTGCTAGGACTTTGTGACGTCCAACAGAAATGACACTCTTAAAAACGCTCTTATCATGAACATAACAAACAGAAAAAACTGTACATTGTATCTAAGATTTTTTCCTTGTGTTTCAGGAAAAAACAGGACATTAAAATATGCAAATTCAGCACGTGCGTACAAGAGGAAGTAAGCAGAAAAAATTGTCGTCGTTAACCTTAAGTGACCATATGGACGGCCTCATAAGGATTTGTTTGATTTTTATTTTCTGTGTAAAACATATGGAAAGTTAAGATTATTTTTTTAAGAATTCGTTTTTATTTATTTATTGAAAATTTAGAGCACATGCTAAGTGTTTGTACTGTTAAAGTACTTAGCAGTACTACTACCAGGTAGTAGTTAGTATCTACGCTAATATGTATGTATAAGGAAATGACAGCTGTTAAAATCATTCGAACGAAATAAAATAAAACTCTTGATTGGTCAATTGTGACTGCTTATGATTTCTAGGCAAAACAACAAAGATTTTGGTAGTTTTCATACTCAGAAGAGATTCACGGAAAATGTAACAAAAAATAAATTTTCTTCCTTAGCAAAAATACCAGTTGGTAATAATAGAAGTTTTCGAATTTCTGAGGGTTGGACAAAAAACGTCTGTATGAGGATTTTTGTACTTTCTTGAATTTTATCTTGGGAAAGGCCCAACATCTCAAAAACCAATTATATGTCATTGGGGCCACAAGTCCTGCGGTACAAATTTTCCACATTATCCAAGAAAATGTGGGCGGTCATTCATTTCCAGATCCAGGTATAGATAAATTGTACCTGTGAATGGGCGTTTTCATATTATAAAGCCACTCATTCATTTTTTGCCAATTAGTAAGTGTCAACGAAAATGGATAGGAAAAAGTTTCACGAGCTCTTAGACGAATATATAAAATACGGAAATATCTACGAAACAAACGGAAGGCTATATTCTGCAAGAGAGTGGATGATTCGCAAGCAGAAAACTTTAGTATATCTTTCACGAAACTGTTAACTAATGTTGATCTGTCTGTTAATTAGGGCCCGGGCAAGAAATGACACTTTCATACACGATTACAGACCACTTCCATCAAATGTATTGGATGCTGTTAGACCGATGTAGATTGATCTAAGTAAAGAGTCTTTACTCCAAAGATGCGTCGCACAGTGGTGCCGCTTCCTTGTAAACGTGAACTAAAATAGAAGGAGTTGACCTAGGATGATGAATTTTTGTACAAGTACTTATGAGGGCATATGAATGAAAATACCACCTTCGGTCCATATCCGTTCAGATTGGGATATATCCCCCACATACATCTTTCCTCGATATTGCTACTACTCGGTCAATTTTAAGAGAATAGCCTTCAAATTATTTTAGGCGCACCATGAATCTCCCGTCGAAGCTCTCCGTCAGGTATCATCTCACCTTGAGCAAGTGAATAACTTTTATTTGGATTGGGGAATTAAAATCAATTTGGCGTAAAGTAAAGTGTTATGCTTACAAAACGATAACTTTCTGGCCGAAGCAACACTGCGTGTTGCCAAGCGCCATTTGAATTTTCTTTTGGGAAGTTTGACAGTTTTTAGCCTAAACGTACTCAGGACAGTTTGACATACGGTCATGTGTTATGTGGTTTAGAGGGACTTGAAAAAATCACTTAAAAAATGGAATGGAATGAGTTTTCTACTAAGAAAAACTGGTTTAATGAATTCAATCGTGGCCCACTCGCTAAAAGCCAAGGTGGTGAGGGTCGCCAAAAAACGACCTTTGTACCAGAAAAAAATAAACAGTGCGTGAAAGGATAATGCAAAATCACCTCGTTATCTAACGTGAAATAGAGACATCCTTGGGCATTGATATGGCATGAACACTTTGTCGGAAAAACCAGTTTTACTCATTAGATCCAGCACAATTTGACAATCGTTCAAGAAAAGGCTGTTGTCGATTGGTGCAAAGAAATTGCGCGGTGCTTCAAACGACGTTTATAAGATCTGAGAAATTCGAAAAACGAACAAGAGAAAACAAATCATTGTGAACCATGACAATGTGAGCTCTCACACATCGATTCGAACCAGGGTCGATTCGCCTCACAGCCCTGACTTGGCACCCAATGACTTCATTTGATTCCCGCACATCAATAAAAAAGGCGTTGTCAACGATTTGCGTCGCCAGAAGATGCTTTTGAAGCGTTCAAAAACCATGTTTTGGAGGTGTCTCAATCGGAGTTGAAAAAGTGTTTCAAAAATGTCGATTAGGTACATAAAGGAATGCACCGACATAGTCCATTGTGGAAGTGAATCTTATTTTGGGAGTCATATCTTTTCGATAGATATTGCACCCACTAGTCATTTCACATCGTATAACATGGACTTGTCCACGAAAAACATAATACCGCTGTAAACAGGACCACCACAAGCAGCAGCATAGGTAAACATTTTCAAAGGATCTTCGAAAAGACCCTAAACTGAATTTAGCCACAAATAGTGAAATGTGGTGGGGGAGGTACCCACTGGAGAGAGCCGATATGGGCCATTTTATAAGTTAAACTAAATTTGGACAAAATATTAGGAGATCCCAAGTTTGGAGCAAATTGGTTGCCCCGTTCATAAGATATCGTGCACACCATTTTAGTGAAATTTTTTTCTCTTTTTCGGAGTAGTAACTTTATTGTTGTATTTGGAACCGTTTTGGCCCTGTGGGCTAGGTACTGTGTTTTTAATAAAATAAAGTAAATTAATAAAAAAACAAGAAAGAACGGCGTTAAGTTCGGCCGGGCCGAACTTGTTATACCCTCCACCACGAGTGGCATTGAAGTAAAATGGAACAGCTAGTTTCCTTTCGTTTATGAAGAAGACAAATTCCAGTATTTCTGTAAGATAATAAAAAATACCAAAAATCAAGAGGTATGCTTCTATGGGAATACAGTAAGAAGTGGACCTATACTTATAATTCCTTTCTGGAATATTTTGTAACCCAATGGAAGACTAAATAAGAAATTTCAGTCATTTCGGTGGGATGTTGACGTCACAACCTTCAGAATTACGAAAATCGGTAGGTACCGTTCTATGGGGCTATATGAAGGCGTGGACCTATACCGACAAAATTAGAAGGGTAAGTTAAATACCCCCAACGAAGACTAAATACCAAATTTGAGCCATTTCGGTGGAATATTGAGGCCACAACCTTCAAAATACAGAAACTCGGGAGGTACCGTTCTATGGGGGCTATATTAAGGTGTGGACCTGTACCGAAAAAATTATTTGGGAACATTTCATACTACTAACGAAGACTAAATACAAAATGTCAGCCATTTTGGAGGAGTATTGAGGCCACAACCTTTAAAATACAGAAAATTGGGAAGTACCGTTCTAAGGGGGCTATATTAAGGCGTGGACCTGTACCAACAAATTTCTGTGGGAAAGTTTAATACCACCAACGAAGACTAAATACCAAATTTCAGCCATTTCGGAGGAATATTGAGGCCACAACCTTCAAAATACCGAAAATCGGGAGGTACCGTTCTATGGGGGCTATATGAAGGCGTGGACCTATACCGACAAAACTCTGGGGTAAAGTTTTATACCCCCAACGAAGATTAAATACCAAATTTCAGCAATTTCGGTGTGATAATGACGCTAAACCCTTCAAAATACCGAAAATCGGGTGGTACCGTTCTATGGGAGCTATATCAAAATGTTAATCGATATAGCCCATTTGCAATACTAAACATCCTAAACAAACATTCGGGCTGTTTTCTCAAGAATTATGGACTTGCCCCTAAAAAACCTTTCACCGTCGTAATGAAGGCAGTGAATGCAAGTTTTTTCAACAAAAATCAAAGTGATTCCAGAGAATGTCTTGAAGTGAACTTATCCGAAATTTTGTGTGGGAGGTACCCGAAGGAGCGCACAAATATAGTTCATGTTCGAACCTATATATGATCTATATCTGGTAGATATATTAGGATGTGTAATGTATGGACCAAATCGGTCACCCCCTTCAAGAGTTATCGGGCGCATAATTTTTCCGAACATTTTTGAACTTTTGTAGGGGAGGTACCTGAAGGAGTGCACCCATATGGCTCATCTGTACCGTCGTATTGGGGGCATCGAAAACAAGTTGCTGCAACAAAAATCAAAGAGATTCGAGAGCAGGTCCTAAACTGAACTTTTCCGAAATTTTGTGTGGGAGGTACTCGAAGTAGTAGACCGATTGAGTCCATATTGGAACTCCATCTAAGTCTGGTAGTAATTTCACGATGTGCAAAGTATGGACCAAATCGGTTACTCCCTTCAAGATTTATCGTGCGCACAAATGTTCCGAACATTTTCGAACTTTTGTGGGGAGGTACGGGAAGGTGTGGACCGATATAGCCTATCTTTGAACTTGAACTAAGTTTGGACAAAATATTACGAAAGCCAAATTTCGGACCGAATCGGCTCATCCGTTCGAGAGTTATCGTGCGCACCAACTAGACAGACAGACATAGCTAAATTTCGCCTAAACATACTTGGGGTCTAAAACAGTTTGTTCGATGAGGCACATTTTGCCCGTATGAAAGTGTATATACCCTCGTTAGCATATATGCTGAGGGTATAAAAAATGACAGTCAACGATTCCGAGCCAATGAGTTAAAACGAATGCGGTTGCTAGGTCAAGGCTTATGAATACGGGTAACATGGCTGTAAATGCAGAGCGGTAAGGCCAATGCTACGAAATGCATTAAATTGAAGAACCTGCGCAATAGACCAGCACATATTGGAAGGTTATCCTTAGTTTCGTTTACTAAAGAAACACTCCGTTCTTCAAGCCTATGCTAGGAAGCATTTAAAGTCCACAACTTATCTGCAAAGGGCAATCTTTTACTGCATATTTTTCTAATTATGATATTAACTGAAATTAAGACAAATTTTGAAACTATTTAATTGATAACATTTCCCATTTAAACAAACTGACCACCCACCAATGCTATCAGGTATTTTCCCAAAAATCTATATATGTAACTTATATTTCATTTGAACCTAACAATAAATGGCAAAATTCTTGCAATCATCATTTATCATTCTACAAAAATCTCTTAAGCCATAATCCCAAACGCAATCATTGGTAAAGATCTCATCTTTCAAAGTGGTTGGCTGGTGGACTGACTGCCTACTGCTGTTGCTCATTTGGCATTTAAGGCAGAACAAAAATATCATTTACATCTTCCTCTTCGATCTTATCGCAGACTGTAAATAATCTTTATTATGGAATAACATAAAAATTGTATGGTTTTTCGATGAGATTGTTTTCATAAGGAAAATCTCAATGAAATTATTGAAATACATTACAAATAAAGAGATTCAGATTTTCCAAATTGCAAAATTGTTAAGAAAATGAGGTCATTACTGAAAGATGTGAGTTGAAAAAAACACGACTACCAGATTTATGATAAGCAAACAAATGGGTGGCTAATGTGGCTATTAAAAAGAGAGATTTTCTTAATAACCATTAAAATTTCTTAATTCCATATAAAAGTGGATCAACAAATTTCCTTCCCAATTGAGCCATAATTTGAGATAAAAATTGGTCCACTAATGTTTGGATGAGGGTGGGTGAGTGTGCTTTGAGGCAAAGGTGTGTGGGTATACATATGTGCTGTGATATTCACTCCAAATGCATTCTAAGTTGTAATAAAGACTTTCAGAAGTCCATCGTAAAACTAAATGAATTTATGATCGTTAAAAATGAACACCCAAAAAATATTTGAAAACCTACGCCAACATTTATTTCATGGTTGTCGTCGACCAAGGCAGGCGGCCTGATAAGAAAGGCCATTCTAGACAACAAAGTATTTACACGTCTTTAGGCGTCAATAAAATTTAATAATTCATACACCGCCAACGTCGACACTCATCAAAGATCTCACCCAATCCATATTTTCGGTACTTTCTTGTGGACTCTCATTAACCGAGAATTTTAGTTGCAGCTCAAACTCTAAACTCAATCAAAGAAAATGCCGAAATGTCACAAAAAACTACACCCATCACGTGATAATGACGCCTCTAAAATGACCATAAAAATTTACAAGGTAAGAAAAAAAGGAGTTGGAAAAATTTTAGAATCTTTCTTGTCTAATAAACGTGACTAAAATAAGGAAAAAATAAAAAATGATCCCAACACACACGTAAAATCTCTTCACAAACACAAAACGGAAATTAGTTAGACATTTACGAAATCATTACAATGTGTCCAGCAAGCAAGCGTCCAGGCGACTCAAAGATTGCCGACTAACAGAACTAAAAACCCTGTACTATTTGGCGTCTCTGTCGCAGTGCGTGAGCGAGTGATTTGGTTTGTCATTTTTTTCTTTTGAATGTTGTTGTAATTAACATTAACCATCATCTTGTTCTTTTACTTGTGGTTAATTATCGAAACTATTGACCAAAATCCATGGCAGTGATGGAATTTTCGTGTTTCGGAAAAAAGGCGAACTACCAAATCGAAGTTTTATGTTTCCACATTGTCTCATTAACAATTACAAGCATGTCGTTTTTTAGACGCGTCAAATATCAGTTCTGTCATCGAACTTCCGTTTTACTTCCGTATATTTTGGTGTGGGTCATGTTGTCTGGATGCAAAACGTGTCTGGGTAAAAGCGAAAGGGATTTTTTCGTGGGGGCGGTAAAGAACAAAAAATGAAAACAGTAGAAGGAATTTTTATATGTATCTTACAATTTAAATTTGTTTTAAACATTTTGAATATGTGTTAAGAATTTATTAAAAAAGGACTCTTTACATCTCAAAGCATATCAAAGAAAAAACCGTGTCATAAAACCCGTATTAAGGATCTGAGACAATGCATAGGAAAATCTAATTTTAGTGAAAACATTTTCTTATTCACCCGACTCTTTCGCAGAAAATCGATCTTACGAACAATTTTCCTCTCGAGCACATCAAGCACTGCCTTATCTGCTTGATCAAGTTTTCTTTGACGATATGTGGCTTATTCTTAAACTGCTTGCATAAGCCAAAGTTGCATCTCATAGTCATTACTATTCTACTTCTGATTTCTTATGGCGGTGCCGAGGAAGACGAAATATTTAACTACCTCAAAATTATAAATGCGAATTTACTTGCAGCATAAGCAAGTAACATGTAACTATTGGTCTAAATCGTGTCATTTCTTTTAACATCTGCATATTGTCAGAATTGTCAGAATGTTGAATAGATCACCCGAAAGGCTGTCTCCTTGTCTGAAACGTCTTTTGGTACTCAACTCTTGGGAGAGTTTGTTTCCTATTTTAACTAAGGATTGATTGTCAGTTAAAGTCATTTTATAAAGCAGAATGAGCTTTGCCAAACTCAGACATGGCTTGGAATACCTTTGAACGTAGGGGGCTGTCGAAGGCTGCTTTATAATCGACAAAAAGGTGGTAGGTGTAGCGTTGCCGAAAGTTTTTGATAGGAAATCGTCAAAAAAATCGACAAATCGTCAATAAAATTTGGAAAATCGTTAAAAATCGTCAACATAATCTAAAACTAGGTTTGGTTAAACGGATTTTTCACTGATAGTTATGACAATCAGACTGCCTACATAAAATATACAAACCAGAGCAGTAAATCGAACTTAATCTCACTGCGAGTGGTTGTTGAAAAAAGAACAAGTAAAAAAGTATCAGTCGGCTTCGCCGACAGGTATATACCCTCAGCCTATGTGAATTGAAACTTTCATCTACGGACAGATCGACGCAATTGTTGAACTCTTGTGGGGGAGGTACCATAAAGAGAAGATCGGACTAAAATTGGACAAAATATTATGATATCCAACGTTTGGACCAATTCGGTTGCCCCGTTCAAGGGATATCGTGCACACCATTTTAGTTAAATTTTTTATATAATGGAGGGAAGTACAGGAAGTTGTTGCCAATCTTCGAACTGAAACTAAGTTTGGACACCTTTTGGGCTGTTTTCTCAAGAAGTATGGACTTGCCCCTGAAAAAAACTTTTACTGTCGTAATTGAGGTAGCGAATGCAAGTTGTTTCAACAAAAATCAAAGTTATTCGAGAGCAGGTCTTAAAGTAAATTTATCCGAAATTTTGTGTGTAAGGTACCCGAAGGAGTGGACAAAAATAGTCCATATTCGAACCTGATCTATATCTGGTACATATATTGAGACATGTAACGTATGGACTAAATCGGTCACTCCCTTCAAGAATTATCGTGCGCACATTTTTTCCGAACATTTTGGAACTTTTATGGGGGAGGTACCTGAAGGAGTGGACCGATATGGTTTATCTTACTTAAACTAAGTTTGCACAAAATATTACGAAGACCTCATTTTGGTACGAATCGGCAGATCCGTTCGAGAGCTATCTTGCGCTCCAACCACTACAGACGGTGTCACAGGGGTTTTTTGTACCTTTCAGGCTATTTTCTCGGGAAGTATGGACTTGATGATGAAACTTGTACCGCCGTATGGGGGACAGTGAATAAAAGTTGTTACAACAAAAATCAAAGCGATTCGAGAGCAGGTCCTAAACTGAACTTTTCCGAAATTTTGTGTGGGATGTACCCGAAGGAGTGGACCGGCTGAGTCCATATTGAAACCTCATCTAAGTCTGGTAGAAATTTCACGATGTGCAAAGTATGTACCAAATCGTTTTCTTCCTTTAAGAGTTATCGTGCGCACAAATCATCCGAACATTTCCGAACTTTTGTGGGGGAGATACCGGAAGGAGTGGACCGATATAACCCATCTTCGAACTTAAACTAAGTTTGGACAAAATATTGCGAAAGCCAAATTTAGGACCAAATCGGTTCATCCGTTCGAGAGTTATCGTGTGCACCAACCAGCCAGACAGACAGACGGACTCCAAATTGTCTGAATCACATTTCGTCCAAACATACTTGGGGTCTAAAAGCATTATTTCGATGAGGCACATTTTGCGCGTATGAAAGTGTGTATACCCTCGTAAGCATAAATGCTGAGGGAATAAAAATTGTTATTCAAAACATACTGAATAAAGCTAAGGTCACATTAGGAAAATATTTGCTCCAGCGACCAGCATTGTGCACTTACTAAAGCAAGTGAGCATATATAATGCATTGACATATATGCTCACTTGCTCTTAGGCGCACACTGAAGCTCGCTGGATCAAATACAGGGTGTTTTTTTAAGCCCGATAGAACTTGTAATTGTAAAAAAGAACACAAAAAATTAAATTGTAATCAAAATTTTTTTTTATTCGAAAGATCAATACGTGACATTAACATTTGAAAATGATTTCGGGCATATGGGCACCGCGGCTGTTCTTGACGAAGTGCATTCTGGACGTCCAATTTTTGGCCACTTTTTCGAGCACTGCTGGCCGTATGTCACGAATAACACGAACAATGCTGGCCTCCAAGGCATCAATTGTTGCTGGTTTATCAGCATAAACCAGTGACTTCACGTAGCCCCACAGGAAATAATCGAGAGGTGTCAAATCGCACGACCTTGGAGGCCAATTGACAGGTCCACTTCTCGAAATCAACTTATCGCCAAATTTTGATTTCAATAAGTCGATGGTTGCGTTCGCCGTATGGCACGTAGCGCCATCCTCTTGAAACCACATCTCCTCCGGATCAATGTCATCCATATTTTCAAACAAAAAATCATTGATCATGGTGCGGTAACGATCTCCATTGACCGTAACGCGAGCTCCTGCCTCATTTTTGAAGAAATAAGGTCCGATGATGCCACCAGCGTGAAAACCGCACCATACGGTGCATTTTTCTGGATGTAATGGAGTCTGTAGGGTCTCTTGTGGATTGGTCTCACTCCATATGCGGCAATTTTGCTTATTAACAAACCCGTTAAGCCAAAAATGCGCCTCATCGCTGAACGCTATACAAATGACGAAGTCGTCTATAAGTTGCGCGAATCGACGACTGATTTTCAAAGTAAATTTGGATAATTTCGTAGCGTTGTTCAAGCGTGAGTCTATTCATGATGATTTGTCAGAGTATACTGAAATAAATAAAAAAAAAGTTTCATCAAAACTTAATTTTTTGTGTTACTTTTTACAATTTAAAGTTCTATCTAGCTTAAATAAACACCCTTCATTTGTCTAATGTGACCTTACCTTAACTGTCCTCTTAAATAGGGCAGAAAGCTGGACTCCTACATTTTTCACAACGGGATAGACAATTTGGCTGGAAATTGCTAAGCAAATTAAAAATGCTCATACAAATTTTTCGTTAAATAAAAATATAAGTTTCGTTCCCGTACTTTTTTAATGTAAAAGTCTCAAAAGAGCAAACTGACTAAAATGAGTTCCACATACAAATTTTTCCAAAATGCACGAGAACGGACAAATGGCAGAAACGTAAAAAACTGGCGCAAATGTCAAAGTCGGCATCTCAGCCAATCAGAAGCCGTCAACAATGATGCAAATTTTTGCTAAAGAGAAAGCTATTAAGCTCCATTTTTGTTAAGAGAAGATTGAGCATTTTGGGATGTGGTTAAATGTGAAGTGGTTAAATGTGTAAAAACCGTTTAGGAACGCAACTATAGTTATTATGTTTTATTTCATGCAATTTTGGCTTACGTGAAAAATCGTCATTTTATGCCATAAAATCGTCAAATCGTATTTTCCTATTTTGGGCCAAAAAATCGTCAAAATGACGATAAATAGTAAAATTCGGCAACACTGGGTAGGTGTCGATCTGCATCTCTGGGTTCTTCTCCAGGATTTGCCGCAGGGTAAATATCTGGTCAATGGTGAACTGGCCAGGTCTAAAGCCGCATTGGTATGACCCAATTATTTCGTTGACCATAACCCTTAGTCGTTCGCACAATATCCCTGACACTATTCTGTAGACAATAGGGACTTATGCATCTATATGACACTCAGGTTCCAATCGTCAGGTACGCTCTCTTCCTGCCATATGGTGCTAACTAATTGATGCATAAACCTTATCAGCATGCCGCCTCCGGTTTTGAACAGCTCGGCTGGTAGGCCATCAGCTCCTGCTGCCTTATTATTCTTCAGCGGACTTATTGCTGTATTTACCTCATCTTGGCTGGGCGGTATACATTCAATACCATCTTCTGGGATTGGATCTGTGGTTTCTTGGCCGTCTTCGCTAGAAGTGGATACCAGCAGTTTGAAAAAGTGTTATTTCCATATCCTTAACACACTATATGTATCAGTTACCAAATTACCTTGCTGGTCTCTACAGGAGGATGTGTCTGCACCAACGCCATCTGTGTGATGTTTCACTCTTTGGTAGAATTTTCGGACTTCATTCTGACCCCTGTGCATCTCGATTTTTTACACTCCCGCTTTTCCATTTCTCTCCGTTTCCTGCGGATAATACGTTTCTCCTCTCTTCTTTTCTCCCGATACCTCCCTCATGCGCTACGAGTTGCTACTGATTGTAAAGTAGACCTGTATGCCGCATTTTTCTCTGCGGTAGCAGCACGACACTCCTGGTCATACCATGGATTCCTTGGTGGAGGTCTCTGGTATCCAAGTACTGTTTTTGCGGCTGTTTACATGGAGTGGGAAATGTTTTGCCATTGTCCTGATATGTTATCGGGACAAGGAGTGATTTGATTAAGCAGTTGGGCCAGTTGAGTGAAATATGCTGTAGCTATCTGTTGTGATTGCAGCTTACCGATGTCCAACTTCCGTGTTGTGTCTGTTCGCACTTTGTTTGCTACGTATAATCTGGTACGTACCTTTGCTGCAAAAAGGTAGTCTATGTTTGCACCTCGGAACGATCGTACATCCAACACGCTTGATGCATGTCTTCCATTTACCACAACGTGATCAATTTGATTTCTTGTTCTTTGATCTGGCGACAGCCAGGTGCCCTTATGAATATCGATATGCTTAAAACTGGTACTGTTAACTACCATGTTTCTTGCAGCCGCAAAGTCTATCAGCCTCAAACCATTGTCAGATATTTCAATGGGGAGACTGAATTTACCGACTGTTAGGCCAAAGATATTCTCCTTTCCAATTTTGGCATTAAAATCGCCTAGTATAATTTTAATGTCATGGGCAGGACAACGGTCATATGTTTCTTCTAAGCGCTCGTAAAATATATCTTTGGTCTGTTCGTCCTTGTCTTCAGTGGGAGCATGAGCGCAAATAAAGCTGATGTTGAAGAATTTTCCTTTTAATCGAATTGCAGCGAGTCTTTCATTCACTGGGGTGAAGCTGGAGACCAGATGTTTTAAACTCCGACCAAATCCGCAACCAAACTCATCTTTGTGTCATGGCAACTATAATACAGTGCGTCACCTTTTGGTGTTGTTGTGACGCCTTCCCCGTTCCATCGTATTTCCTGTATGGCGGTAATGTCGGCCTTGTACTTTTCAAGTACATCTGCTAATGCGTAAACTACACCTTCTCTATAAAGAGTGCGAACATTTCAGGTGCAGATTCGCAGATCATGGTCCTAAAAACGTTTGCGGGGTCGTCAACTTTAGAGGGGTTTGTTTTTCTTTTCTTTCGTTTTTTTCACAGTAGGCTGTTTTTTCTATGGGAGGGTTAATAACCCGACCCCCAAACCCACGTTTTTTACGTTCTTATGGGTGAACGCGGCAAATGTTAGCTCACTACTTTTAACTCACTACTTCCATACCCTACGTCACCCACAGACACTCTGCTGAATAAAATTTTCTTTTTTACTTTTTTGTTGTTGTAAATATTCACTCAGTTACTCACTGCCAAGTGCAAGAAATTTTGATGCATCAGATTTTAACAAAATTGTTGCTAAAAACCCGATTTCATATTTGTTTAATTGTTAAATTAATTCGTAATAAAACTAAACAAAGTTAATTTTTTTATTGATATGCGAGGGTGTAAGTTAAATTTTAACAAAATGTTTGGGGCCTGAATTTACATAGTTATATAGCAATAAATTTTCAAAAATTATTAATTTTTTATGTGTTTAGTGCAATATACTTTTGTTGAATGGAGCGTAACTACAAAGGTCCAGTCCATTTTTTTACTAATTAAATTGGATTTCCTAGATTCCGAATAACCACAATTTAGCTGCAAATCTTGCTGATAAATGCCTTAAAATGCATACATTAGAATAACTGCGATTTTACATAAGCATTTGGATACATCAAAATAATAAAAAATAATCGCGTTTTACGACGGATTTCCAATGGTCGCATTTTTGTCGATTTTTTGCAATATATCGATAACAATCGATTTCTCCAAAAATATTTAAAAATAAAAAATGTAATCGAATTATGCCGTTTTTGCAGGAAGTGATATCCTCAAAATGCCGAATATCAGGAGGTACCGTTATATGGGGGCTATACCAGAATATTAGCCGATGTTGTTCATATTTAGTCCATTATTATCCACGGACACATAAAACGTTTGTGCAAAATTTCAGAAACATATCTCCATTCGTTTGCAAGTTATTAATTTCGCACCGCTAGATCAGTGATTTCGACCACTGTGCACCGGTGTGAAACTAAAGACCAGATGTTTAAACCTCCAACCTACTACAACTCTGCAACCAAAATAATGTTTTATGTCACGACAGCTATAATACAGTACGTCTCCTGTTGTTGTGACGCTCTTCCCTGAGAATCTAAGAATCTGAGAACCCGCAAACCTCTACTATGGGGGCTATATCAAAACGTGAGACCAAATTATAAATTTCAGCCATTTCGGTAAGATTTGTGGTGCCACCGTGGTGCAATGGTATGCACACCCGCCTTGCACGATAAAGGTCGTGGGTTCGATTCCCCGGCCAGTCATCATCAAAACATTTTTCAACGGTGCCAAAATACCCCTCAGTAATGTTGGTGACATTTCCTGAGTATTTCAGCCTTGTAAAACTTCTCCACAAGTGGTGTCTTAGACACGCCGTTCGGACTTGGCGATAAACAGTAGGTCCCATATCATTGAGCTAAATATGAATCGGGGTGCACTCATTGATATGAGAGAAGTCTCCCCTGTACCTTCTGGGATGTTTGTGGAATAATTCTTATTATAATGTGGCTAAAACATTCAAAACACCAAACATATTGCGACCTCTATCTTGACAGCTGGACGACGGACGGACAGACGGACATTGTTATATCTACATAGAATTTTATAATGATCAAGAATATATACTCCGAAGAATGTTTTGATTTGTTGCAAACGGATGACAAAATGAAGTATACCCTCCATATTATGGTGGAGGTGTAATGAAGAAAACATTTTCCTAAGTTCTGTTCAGCCTTAAATCGAAGTGAGGTCCATCCGTGTATCGCAGTATTTGTTAGGTTATGACATAGATTCGAGTCTACTCCTCCTTGGTTTCTATATGTAGTTCAATAGGTACTTTGATACCGTAAAATCGTTAAGGCCACTGTCCGATCGCCCAGTATCTAGAATCGTAAAATCTATTCAGAAAAAATTGGACTTACGTATAAAGTGAAACGGTGTCTCGTGAGATGAGTTGACATAGCAGTGGAATGAGAGTACACATTAAAATAAAACCACGTTTAAAGTCGAAGTGGGATGTTTATCGTACTCTTCTGTACTCCACTTTAAATACATGTATTTTTTACGACAACCCTTTTCCATACTTGAGGCCTACTGCCTAAAAAGTGTCCAATTCATTTGTGGTTCCTCTTGAATGAGTTTTCAAATAACATTAATAATAGGGTACAAATATAACAGAAAATATAAAATTTGTCTAAAATTGTTGATTATAAAACCAAATGTTATTGGTAATTATATGATGGAGTGAAACATTGGCCAAAAAACAACAACAAAAAAGAACACTCTGACCATATTGTATAAAATTTGGAATGACGGTAATTTTCGTGTGGCTGTATTAACCCCTTTTTCCGTGTAGAGGCAGTGATGCCAAACCATGCCATAAGTGGTGATGATCGCGGCCACTTGGTTGATGGAGTCGTTGTTGTTGGCGGTGGTGGCAATGATAACAACGTTGTTGCTATGACTTTCCTCAAATGAACTAAAAAACAACAACGTTCAATCACTCACATGCTGTTGCTGCCACAATTTATTCACATTCCACTCAGTTCCATTTCAGCGTGATCGTTCATCATTTTTTGTTTTTGTTTTTTTTTTTTTTATTATTGTATTATATTTTTAACTTAGCCAAAACACTGAAAAAACCAAAAACAACAAATGCAAGACAAAGAAAATAATTCGTCTAAATGGAACCCTATGAAACACCTGAAATAAATTAGATCGCTGTAATTTTCGTTAAACAATTCTACAATGTGTTGTTGTTTGTCGTTGTCTGCTTATTCGTCGTCTGCTTTTGCCTTGAGTTTTATTTGCCTGTTTGCCGTTTTATCGTTCACCATCTGCTTCTTCTTAAGTGGAGCTAATGTGTTTTAGCTTAATTTTCCTCCGTTTTATCCGCGTTTAAACCAACATGAAGACGTACTAGCCAACAGCAACAACAACAAAGTCATCATCATCGTCAGCACCACCAACGCCAACACTCAAGTGTCCATCATCACCAGCAGCAACAACAGACAGGCAACACAACAACATCATCATTGTCGTCGTCGTTGTTGTTTTCGTCATTTTCCTGCTCAGCAGAAAAATTGCAATGACTGTTGTTGCCTGTTGCTATTGTTAACGCCGTCTGTGTGTTCATTGTCTTAAGCTTAGATTAACACAAAAATGTTTATTGCAAATATTTTATTGTTGAACAGTGGTTTCTGGAACATCTAAATTTAATAATATAGAAGAAATTCCCTCTTCATCGACGATCAGTGTTTGGACGGAAAAATTATCCCCCATGAAATTTCCTACAAGAAAAGTCATCTCCGATGAACTTTTCTATACGAAAAGTCATCTCCGATGAACTTTTCTATACGAAAAGTCATCTCCGATGAACTTTCTATACGAAAAGTCATCTCCGATGAACTTTTCTATAGGAAAACAGTCACCTCCGATTAACTTTTCTATAGGAAAAAAGTCATCTCCGATAAACTTTTCTATAGGAAAAAAAGTCATATCCGATTAACTTTTCTATTGGAAAAAAGTCATCTGCGATGAACTTTTCTATACGAAAAGTCATCTGCGATGAACTTTTCTATACGAAAAGTCATCTGCGATGAACTTTTCTATACGAAAAGTCATCTGCGATGAACTTTTCTATACGAAAAGTCATCTGCGATGAACTTTTCTATACGAAAAGTCATCTCCGATAAACTTTTCTACAAGAAAAGACAAAGTCATCTCCGATGAACTTTTCTATTGGAAAAGTCAACGGAAAAGTCATCTCCGATGAACTTTTCTATTGGAAAAGTTACCTTCGATGAATTTTTCTATTAGAAAAGTCATCTCCGATGAACTTTGCTATGAGAAAAGTCATCTCCGATGAACTTTTCTAAGGGAAAAGTCATCCGATGAACTTTTCTATTGGAAAAGTCATCTCCGATGAACTTTCCTATAGGAAAAGTCATCTCCGATGAACTTTTCTATAGGAAAAGTCATCTCCGATGAACTTTTCCATAGGAAAAGTCATCTCCGATGAATTTTCTATAGGAAAAGTCATCTCCAATGAACTTTTCTATAGGAAAAGTCATCTCCGATGAACTTTTCTATAGGAAAAGTCATCTCCGATGAACTTTTCTATAGGAAAAGTCATCTCCGATGAACTTTTCTATAGGAAAAGTCATCTCCGATAAACTTTTCTATAGGAAAAGTCATCTCCGATGAACTTTTCTATAGGAAAAGTCATCTCCGATGAACTTTTCTATAGGAAAAGTCATCTCCGATGAACTTTTCTATAGGAAAAGTCATCTCCGATGAACTTTTCTATAGGAAAAGTCATCTCCGATGAACTTTTCTATAGGAAAAGTCATCTCCGATGAACTTTTCTATAGGAAAAGTCATCTCCGATGAACTTTTCTATAGGAAAAGTCATCTCCGATGAACTTTTCTATAGGAAAAGTCATCTCGATGAACTTTTCTATAGGAAAAGTCATCTCCGATGAACTTTTCTATAGGAAAAGTCATCTCCGAAGAACTTTTTTATAGGAAAAGTCATCTCCGATGAACTTTTCTATACGAAAAGTCAACTCCGATGAACGAAAAGTCATCACCGATGAACTTTTCTATACGAAAAGTCATCTCTATATGAAAAGTCATCTCCGTTGAACTTTTCTATACGAAAAGTCATCACCGATGAAGTTTCTATACGAAAAGTCATCACCGATGAATTTTCTATACGAAAAGTCATCATCGATGAACTTTTCTATACGAAAAGTCATCACCGATGAACTTTTCTATACGAAAAGTCATCACCGATGAACTTTTCTATGGGAAAAGTCATCTCCGATGAACTTTTCTAAGGGAAAAGTCATCCGATGAACTTTTCTATAGGAAAAAAGTCATCTCCGATGAACTTTTCTATAGGAAAAGTCATCTCCGATGAACTTTTCTATGGGAAAAGTCATTTTCGATGAACTTTGCTATGAGAAAAGTCATCTCCGATGAACTTTTCTAAGGGAAAAGTCATCCGATGAACTTTTCTATTGGAAAAGTCATCTCCGATGAACTTTTCTATAGGAAAAAGTCATTTCCGATGAACTTTTCTATAGGAAAAAAGTCATCTCGGAGATCTATAGGAAAAAAAGTCATCTTCTATGAACTTTTCTATAGGAAAAGTCATCTCCGATGAACTTTTCTATAGCAAAAGTCATCTCCGATGAATTTTCGGATAGGAAAAGTCATCTCCGATGAAATTTCTATGGGAAATATCATCTCCGATGAACTTTTCTATGGGAAATGTCCGATGAACTTTTCTATAGGAAAAGTCATCTCCGATGAACTTTTCTATAGGAAAAGTCATCTCCGATGAACTTTTCTATAGGAAAAGTCATCTCCGATGAACTTTTCTATAGGAAAAGTCATCTCCGATGAACTTTTCTATAGGAAAAGTCATCTCCGATGAACTTTTCTATACGAAAAGTCAACTCCGATGAACGAAAAGTCATCACCGATGAACTTTTCTATACGAAAAGTCATCTCTATATGAAAAGTCATCTCCGTTGAACTTTTCTATACGAAAAGTCATCACCGATGAAATTTTCTATACGAAAAGTCATCACCGATGAACTTTTCTATACGAAAAGTCATCACCGATGAACTTTTCTATACGAAAAGTAATCACCGATGAACTTTTCTATACGAAAAGTCATCACCGATGAACTTTTCTATACGAAAAGTCATCACCGATGAACTTTTCTATACGAAAAGTCATCTCCGTTGAACTTTTCTATGGGAAAAGTCATCTCCGATTAACTTTTCTATGGGAAAAGTCATCTCCGATGAACTTTTCTAAGGGAAAAGTCATCCGATGAACTTTTCTATTGGAAAAGTCATCTCCGATGAATTTTTCTATTGGAAAAGTCATCTCCGATGAACTTTTCTATACGAAAAGTCATTTCCGATGAACTTTTCTATAGGAAAAAAGTCATCTCCGATGAACTTTTCTATAGGAAAAAAAGTCATCTCCTATGAACTTTTCTATAGGAAAAGTCATCTCCGATGAACTTTTCTATAGGAAAGTCATCTCCGATGAATTTTTCGATACGAAAAGTCATCTCCGATGAAATTTCTATGGGAATATCATCTCCGATGAACTTTTCTATGGGAAATGTCATCTCCGATGAACTTTTCTATGGGAAAAGTCATCTCCGATGAACTTTGGTATGGGAAATGTCATCTCCGATGAACTTTTCTATGGGAAATGTCATCTCCGATGAACTTTTCTATGGGACATGTCATCTCCGATGAAATTTTCTATGGGAAATGCAATCTCCGATGAACTTTTCTATGGGAAAAGTCATCTATGATGCACTTTTTTATAGGAAAAGTCATCTCCGATGAATTTTTCGATAGGAAAAGTCATCTCTGATGAACTTTTCTATTGGAAATGTCATCTCCGATGAACTTTTCTATGGGAAATGTCATCTCCGATGAACGTTTCTATGGGAAAAGTCATCTCCGATGAACTTTGCTATGGGAAATGTCATCTCCGATGAACTTTGCTATGGGAAATGTCATCTCCGATGAACTTTTCTATGGGAAATGTCATCTCCGATGAACTTTTCTATGGGACATGTCATCTCCGATGAACTTTTCTATGGGAAATGTAATCTCCGATGAACTTTTCTATGGGAAAAGTCATCTATGATGCACTTTTTTATAGGAAAAGTCATCTCCGATGATTTTTTCTATAGGAAAAGTCATCTCTCATGAACTTTTTTACAGGAAAGGTCATCTCCAATGAACTTTTTTATAGCAAAAGTTATCTCCGATGAACTTTTCTACAGCAAAAGTCATCCGATGACCTTTTCTATTGGAAAAGTCATCTCCGATGAACTTTTCTATTGGAAAAGTCATCTCCGATGAACTTTTCTATGGGAAAAGTCATCTCCGATGAACTTTTCTATGGGAAAGTCATCTCCGATGAACTTTTCTGTGAGAAAAGTCATCTCCGTTGAACTTTTCTATGGGAAAAGTCATCTCCGATGTACTTTTCTATTGGAAAAGTCATCTCCGATGAACGTTTCTATGGGAAAAGTCATCTCCGATGAACTTTTCTATGGGAAAGTCATCTCCGATGAACTTTTCTATGGGAAAGTCATCTCCGATGAACTTTTCAATGGGAAAAGTCATCTCCGATGAACTTTTCTATAGGAAAAGTCATCTCCGATGAACTTTTCTATAGGAAAAGTCATCTCCGATGAACTTTTCTATAGGAAAAGTCATCTCCGATGAACTTTTCTATAGGAAAAGTCATCTCCGATGAACTTTTCTATAGGAAAAGTCATCTCCGATGAACTTTTCTATAGGAAAAGTCATCTCCGATGAACTTTTCTATAGGAAAAGTCATCTCCGATGAACTTTTCTATAGGAAAAGTCATCTCCGATGAACTTTTCTATAGGAAAAGTCATCTCCGATGAACTTTTCTCTAGGAAAAGTCATCCGATAAACTTTTCTATAGGAAAAGTCATCTCCGATGAAATTTTCTATGGGAAAAGTCATCTCCGATGAACTTTTCTATGGGAAAAGTCATCTACGATGAACTTTTCTATGGGAAAGTCATCTATGATGCACTTTTATATAGGAAAAGTAATCTCCGATGAATTTTTCGATAGAAAAAGTCACCTTCGATGAAATTTCTATGGGAAATGTCATCTCCGAATAACTTTTCTATGGGAAAAGTCATCTCCGATGAACTTTTCTATGGGAAAATTCATCTACGATGAACTTTTTTAAGGAAAAGTCATCTCCGATGAATTTTTCGATAGGGAAAAGTCATCTCCGATGAAATTTCTATGAGAAAAGTCATCTCCGATGAACTTTTCTATGGGAAATGTCATCTACGATGAACTTTTTTATAGGAAAAGTCATCTCCGATGAACTTTTCTATGGGAAATGTCATCTCCGATGAACTTTTCTATGGAAAATGTCACCTCCGATGAACTTTTCTATGGGAAGTGTCATCTCTGATGAACTTTTCTATGGGAAAAGTCATCTCCGATGAACTTTTCTATGGGAAATGTCATCTCCGATGAACTTTTCTATGGAAAATGTCATCTCCGATGAACTTTTCTATGGGAAGTGTCATCTCTGATGAACTTTTCTATGCGAAAAGTCATCTCCGATGATTTTTTCTATAGGAAAAGTCATCTCTGATGAACTTTTTTACAGGAAAAGTCATCTCCAATGAACTTTTTTATAGCAAAAGTTATCTCCGATGAACTTTTCTACAGCAAATGTCATCCGATGAACTTTTCTATGGGAAATGTCATCTCCGATGAACTTTTCTATGGAAAATGTCATCTCCGATGAACTTTTCTATGGGAAGTGTCAACTCTGATGAACTTTTCTATGGGAAAAGTCATCTCCGATGATTTTTTCTATAGGAAAAGTCATCTCTGATGAACTTTTTTACAGGAAAAGTCATCTCCAATGAACTTTTTTATAGCAAAAGTTATCTCCGATGAACTTTTCTACAGCAAATGTCATCCGATGGACTTTTCTATTGGAAAAGTCATCTCCCAAGAACTTATCTATAGGAAAAGTCATCTCCGATTAACTTTTCTATAGGAAAAGTCATCTCCGATGAACTTTTCTATAGGAAAAGTCATCTCCGATGAACTTTTCTATAGGAAAAGTCATCTCCGATGAACTTTTCTATAGGAAAAGTCATCTCCGATGAACTTTTCTATAGGAAAAGTCATCTCCGATGAACTTTTCTATAGGAAAAGTCATCTCCGATGAACTTTTCTATAGGAAAAGTCATCTCCGATGAACTTTTCTATAGGAAAAGTCATCTCCGATGAACTTTTCTATAGGAAAAGTCATCTCCGATGAACTTTTCTATAGGAAAAGTCATCTCCGATGAACTTTTCTATAGGAAAAGTCATCTCCGATGAACTTTTCTATAGGAAAAGTCATCTCCGATGAACTTTTCTATAGGAAAAGTCATCTCCGATGAACTTTTCTATAGGAAAAGTCATCTCCGATGAACTTTTCTATAGGAAAAGTCATCTCCGATGAACTTTTCTATAGGAAAAGTCATCTCCGATGAACTTTTCTATAGGAAAAGTCATCTCCGATGAACTTTTCTATAGGAAAAGTCATCTCCGATGAACTTTTCTATAGGAAAAGTCATCTCCGATGAACTTTTCTATAGGAAAAGTCATCTCCGATGAACTTTTCTATAGGAAAAGTCATCTCCGATGAACTTTTCTATAGGAAAAGTCATCTCCGATGAACTTTTCTATAGGAAAAGTCATCTCCGATGAACTTTTCTATAGGAAAAGTCATCTCCGATGAACTTTTCTATAGGAAAAGTCATCTCCGATGAACTTTTCTATAGGAAAAGTCATCTCCGATGAACTTTTCTATAGGAAAAGTCATCTCCGATGAACTTTTCTATAGGAAAAGTCATCTCCGATGAACTTTTCTATAGGAAAAGTCATCTCCGATGAACTTATCTATAGGAAAAGTCATCTCCGATGAACTTTTCTATAGGAAAAGTCATCTCCGATGAACTTATCTATAGGAAAAATCATATCGGATGAACTTTTCTATAGGAAAAGTTATCTCCGATGAAATTTTCTATAGGAAACGTCATCTCCAATTAACTTTTCTATGGGAAAAGACATCTCCTATGAACTTTTCTATAGGAAAAGTAATCTCCGATGAACTTTTCTATGGGAAAAGTCATCTCCGATGAACTTTTCTATAGGAAAAGTCGTCTCCGATGAACTTGTCTGTAGGAAAAGTCATCTCCGATGAACTTGTCTGTAGGAAAAGTCATCTCCGATGAACTTGTCTGTAGGAAAAGTCATCTCCGATGAAATTGTCTATAATAAATGTCATCTGCAGGTGCCCTTTCTATATCTCTGATGACCTTTTCATCATCTCCGATGATCTTTTCTATGGGAAAAATCATTTCCGATGATCTTTTCTATGAGAAAAGTCATCTCCGATCATCTTTTCTATGGGAAAAGTCATCTCCGATGACCTTTTCTATGGGAAAAGTCAATTCCGCTGATCTTTTCTATTGGAAAAGTCATTTTCGATGAAATTGTCTATAGGAAATTTCATCTGCATTTGCCCTTCTATAAGAAAACTTATCTCTGCTAACCTTTTCTATGGGAGAAGTCATCTCCGATGAACTTTTCTATGGGAAAATTCATCTACGATGAACTTTTTTAAGGAAAAGTCATCTCCGATGAATTTTTCGATAGGGAAAAGTCATCTCCGATGAAATTTCTATGAGAAAAGTCATCTCCGATGAACTTTTCTATGGGAAATGTCATCTACGATGAACTTTTTTATAGGAAAAGTCATCTCCGATGAACTTTTCTATGGGAAATGTCATCTCCGATGAACTTTTCTATGGAAAATGTCACCTCCGATGAACTTTTCTATGGGAAGTGTCATCTCTGATGAACTTTTCTGTGAGAAAAGTCATCTCCGTTGAACTTTTCTATGGGAAAAGTCATCTCCGATGTACTTTTCTATTGGAAAAGTCATCTCCGATGAACTTTTCTATTGGAAAAGTCATCTCCGATGAACGTTTCTATGGGAAAAGTCATCTCCGATGAACTTTTCTATGGGAAAGTCATCTCCGATGAACTTTTCAATGGGAAAAGTCATCTCCGATGAACTTTTCTATAGGAAAAGTCATCTCCGATGAACTTTTCTATAGGAAAAGTCATCTCCGATGAACTTTTCTATAGGAAAAGTCATCTCCGATGAACTTTTCTATAGGAAAAGTCATCTCCGATGAACTTTTCTGTAGGAAAAGTCATCTCCGATGAACTTTTCTATAGGAAAAGTCATCTCCGATGAACTTTTCTATAGGAAAAGTCATCTCCGATGAACTTTTCTATAGGAAAAGTCATCTCCGATGAACTTTTCTATAGGAAAAGTCATCTCCGATGAACTTTTCTATAGGAAAAGTCATCTCCGATGAACTTTTCTATAGGAAAAGTCATCTCCGATGAACTTTTCTATAGGAAAAGTCATCTCCGATGAACTTTTCTATAGGAAAAGTCATCTCCGATGAACTTTTCTCTAGGAAAAGTCATCCGATAAACTTTTCTATAGGAAAAGTCATCTCCGATGAAATTTTCTATGGGAAAAGTCATCTCCGATGAACTTTTCTATGGGGAAAAGTCATCTACGATGAACTTTTCTATGGGAAAGTCATCTATGATGCACTTTTATATAGGAAAAGTAATCTCCGATGAATTTTTCGATAGAAAAAGTCATCTTCGATGAAATTTCTATGGGAAATGTCATCTCCGAATAACTTTTCTATGGGAAAAGTCATCTCCGATGAACTTTTCTATGGGAAAATTCATCTACGATGAACTTTTTTAAGGAAAAGTCATCTCCGATGAATTTTTCGATAGGGAAAAGTCATCTCCGATGAAATTTCTATGAGAAAAGTCATCTCCGATGAACTTTTCTATGGGAAATGTCATCTACGATGAACTTTTTTATAGGAAAAGTCATCTCCGATGAACTTTTCTATGGGAAATGTCATCTCCGATGAACTTTTCTATGGAAAATGTCACCTCCGATGAACTTTTCTATGGGAAGTGTCATCTCTGATGAACTTTTCTATGGGAAAAGTCATCTCCGATGAACTTTTCTATGGGAAATGTCATCTCCGATGAACTTTTCTATGGAAAATGTCATCTCCGATGAACTTTTTATGGGAAGTGTCATCTCTGATGAACTTTTCTATGGGAAAAGTCATCTCCGATGATTTTTTCTATAGGAAAAGTCATCTCTGATGAACTTTTTTACAGGAAAAGTCATCTCCAATGAACTTTTTTATAGCAAAAGTTATCTCCGATGAACTTTTCTACAGCAAATGTCATCCGATGAACTTTTCTATGGGAAATGTCATCTCCGATGAACTTTTCTATGGAAAATGTCATCTCCGATGAACTTTTCTATGGGAAGTGTCAACTCTGATGAACTTTTCTATGGGAAAAGTCATCTCCGATGATTTTTTCTATAGGAAAAGTCATCTCTGATGAACTTTTTTACAGGAAAAGTCATCTCCAATGAACTTTTTTATAGCAAAAGTTATCTCCGATGAACTTTTCTACAGCAATGGATGGACTTTTCTATTGGAAAAGTCATCTCCCATGAACTTATCTATAGGAAAAGTCATCTCCGATGAACTTTTCTATAGGAAAAGTCATCTCCGATGAACTTTTCTATAGGAAAAGTCATCTCCGATGAACTTTTCTATAGGAAAAGTCATCTCCGATGAACTTTTCTATAGGAAAAGTCATCTCCGATGAACTTTTCTATAGGAAAAGTCATCTCCGATGAAATTTTCTATAGGAAAAGTCATCTCCGATGAACTTTTCTATAGGAAAAGTCATCTCCGATGAACTTTTCTATAGGAAAAGTCATCTCCGATGAACTTTTCTATAGGAAAAGTCATCTCCGATGAACTTTTCTATAGGAAAAGTCATCTCCGATGAACTTTTCTATAGGAAAAGTCATCTCCGATGAACTTTTCTATAGGAAAAGTCATCTCCGATGAACTTTTCTATAGGAAAAGTCATCTCCGATGAACTTTTCTATAGGAAAAGTCATCTCCGATGAACTTTTCTATAGGAAAAGTCATCTCCGATGAACTTTTCTATAGGAAAAGTCATCTCCGATGAACTTTTCTATAGGAAAAGTCACCTCCGATGAAATTTTTTATAGGAAAAGTCATCTCCGATGAACTTTTTATAGGAAAAGTCATCTCCGATGAACTTTTCTATAGGAAAAGTCATCTCCGATGAACTTTTCTATAGGAAAAGTCATCTCCGATGAACTTTTCTATAGGAAAAGTCATCTCCGATGAACTTTTCTATAGGAAAAGTCATCTCCGATGAACTTTTCTATAGGAAAAGTCATCTCCGATGAACTTTTCTATAGGAAAAGTCATCTCCGATGAACTTTTCTATAGGAAAAGTCATCTCCGATTAACTTTTCTATAGGAAAAGTCATCTCCGATGAACTTTTCTATAGGAAAAGTCATCTCCGATGAACTTATCTATAGGAAAAATCATATCGGATGAACTTTTCTATAGGAAAAGTTATCTCCGATGAAATTTTCTATAGGAAACGTCATCTCCAATTAACTTTTCTATGGGAAAAGACATCTCCTATGAACTTTTCTATAGGAAAAGTAATCTCCGATGAACTTTTCTATGGGAAAAGTCATCTCCGATGAACTTTTCTATAGGAAAAGTCGTCTCCGATGAACTTGTCTGTAGGAAAAGTCATCTCCGATGAACTTGTCTGTAGGAAAAGTCATCTCCGATGAAATTGTCTATAATAAATGTCATCTGCAGGGGCCCTTTCTATATCTCTGATGACCTTTTCATCATCTCCGATGATCTTTTCTATGGGAAAAATCATTTCCGATGATCTTTTCTATGAGAAAAGTCATCTCCGATCATCTTTTCTATGGGAAAAGTCATCTCCGATGACCTTTTCTATGGGAAAAGTCAATTCCGCTGATCTTTTCTATTGGAAAAGTCATTTTCGATGAAATTGTCTATAGGAAATTTCATCTGCATTTGCCCTTCTATAAGAAAACTTATCTCTGCTAACCTTTTCTATGGGAGAAGTCATCTCCGATGAACTTTTATACGGAAAAACATCTCCGATTGCCTTTTCTGTGGGAAAATTGATCTCCGATGATCTTTTCTGTGGAAAAAGTCATCTCCAATGATCTTTCCGATAGAAAAAGTCATCTCCAATGAGCTTTTCTCTCCCATCTAAAAGAAAAGTCATCTCTGTTGACCTCTTCTGAAGGAAAATTTATGTCCGCTGACCTTTTCTGTCCGAAAAGTCATCCCCAATGATATTTTCTATAGAAAAAGTCATCTCCTATGAACTTTTCTCTAAGAAGAGTAATTTTTTATGACCTCTACTCCATTGGCTTTATCTATTAGCAAAATATATGATATTTCAAATCACTGTGCCCTTCTTCCATCACTATATTCCAACTAAAATTTAGCCATGTGGAGGAGACCCTTCTGTTTTATTACCATTGCTGGTGGTAATGTTTCCAGTGTTGTTCGGACCCCAGTGCAGATCTTGTTGTTTTCGTTATTTTACTATCTCAGAGGAAAAAGAAATAATTTTTTGACCTATTATCACTGTAATTTATTTAAACAAAACTTTTACGAAATATGTTGCTAAGCCAATTTAAGTTGACGTTCTGTGTTTGGTTCAGACTTTATCGGCCAACAAAAAAATAAAATTGCAAAGAGTTCCATTTTTACAAGCTGTGACTGATTTGCAACAATTGTTAATTATATTTCTTGAGAATTTGTGATATGTTAAAATTACACACACAAAAATGTTAACAACAAATGATGGGAAGAGATTTCCATGAATGGAAAATCTGAACTGAAGGTCACTCCGAACACTTTTCAAAGCAATTTTGTAGCAATATTCGTATATGTGTAAATTGAACGTAGAATAATCTAAAGATTTTCGTAATGAAAATAATGGAAATGTTTTAATAGTAAAAATCAGTTATGTTAAAGGTTTCTATAACAAAAGACATCTCCTGTGAACTTATCTACAAGAAAATGGACCTCAAATATTTTTTTTAAGAAAAGAATGTCCCATAAATAAGCCATCCATTTAAACAATCGATCAATCTTCTTCCCTCTATAAAAATTAGCATTTCAAAGGAAACCAACCCAATAAAGAGATCTTTAAGTGGTCCATATTGTTAGCCACTTATCCTCAAAAACGTCAATTTGAAACAATGACTTTATTGAGATGCAAATAATTATGATTGACTACTGCCTGGCACCAGAGACGAGAAGAACATACCTATGATGTGTTGATAATGTGGGGAGATGAGGTCAGTTGATAGGATGTAAATATGCAGCCTTACTGCTGCTTATCCTGGTAGGATAATCTACCGCAAAATAGCAGCAGTCATTCAAGTCAAGCAAACGATTAACGAGAAGAAGTCATGCAATGTGATGTAGACACACAATGATCGCCTTTAGCATAATTTAGATCATAGTTAAGGAGAAATGCCAAAAAGGGATGGAATTGAAGCGTATTAAATATGGAATCTCTTTTTGCCTGGGGAAAATTCTCTTTACAAACCGACACAAAGTCATCAGCCAGTTTCTTGTACCTCTTTTGACTTTGACCAAAGACTAAAGGCGAAAATCCCCCTTTTGTCTTAAGGGTAAATGATACTTCTATTGAGATGTAATGTGAAATTAATGTAATACTTATGGGGATCTATACATCTATCCATGTCAAATGGAACAAAAGGCTATACAGCAGCGGCTACTGATGCTACCCTCCTAGCCAATGAACGAACACCAACGCCTAGCCACATCACATATCCTGTAGGCAACCAACCAAGACAATACCACCACTGACAGCATAGAAAATTTATTAATTTCAGCATAACCTCCTGCGCAAAATCTGTTCAGCTCAAAACAAAGGCTCAATGGCTCATCTGCTCACCCTTAAACAATGTGGTGATAGCCAGGTTATGTTCATTAAGGCCACTGTTGGCAATAACTGAAAAGAAAATAATTCTCTCTTTCTTTTTTGGCAAAGATTTTGTATCTTTTTCATTTCTTTTTATGTACAGATTGTGCAATATTCAATAGTAGGCGAATTTTCATTTCATGTCACATGGGGAGGGAAGGAATCCATTCACAGAATTGTGAATTGAATTTTCTTGGTAGGACGGACTTCTTTGATTGTTTGTCAAATTCGTTGTCTATTATTTTGGCATTTTCTGGTAGTTAATCTGAGAATATTGTGGTTTGACTTTGATTTGTGATGGAAACAATGTCAGCTTTGTTTCAAAATCTATTGTCTTGGAATGGAGAATAAGAAAATAGCAAAGATGTGAATAACAGCAATGGCATCCTTTAATATGAAATTCATATATAAGAAACATATTAATGACAACTTCTATATAAAAATCTATCAAAAAGGGACGACTTCTCCTACGAAAATATCATTCGATATGACTTTATCTATAGGAAATTTCTCTCGACCTGCAATTTTATATAGAAAAGAAGACTTTTCCCATAGAGAAGGTCATCAGAGATGACTTTTCCTACAGAAAAGTTTATCCTATAGAAATGTCCATCGAAGATTAATTTTCCTATAGAAAAGTTTATCGGAGGCGACTTTTCCTATTGAAAATTTAAAGGAGACAACTTTTCTTAGAGGAAAGTTCATCGGATATGACTTTTCCCTTAGAAAAGTTAATGGAAAATGACTTGCTTTTAAAGCAAAGTTCACCGGAGATGATTGTTCGTGTGGAAAATGTCATGGGAAATGTGTTTTCCGAAAGAAAAGTTCATCGTAGACGACTTTTGTATAGAAAATTTCATGGTAAATGAGATGAATTTTCCTATAGAACAGTCATCGGAAATGACTTTTCTAAAAAGAGATCATCTGAGATGGCTTTTCCTATAAAAGAGGTCATCGGAGATTATTTCTCCTATTGACAACTTTAGTTTTTATATAGAAAGTTCATCGGAGACGATTCTTCCTGTAGAAAGTCCTCGGACATGAATTTTTCTATAGAAACTGAAAAACTGAAACTGAAAAAATCAATAAAAAATCACCACCTTAGCCCAGTAAAGGAGGATTGAAAAATTCAGTAAAAAAATCCACGCCTAAGATCTGTAAAGGAGGCTTGAAACAATTTTTTAAAAAAACCACGCCTAAGATCTGTAGAGGAGGCTTGAAACAATCTATAAAAAAACCACGCCTGAAAGGTGGTTTAAAAAACTCAGTAAAAAAACCACGCCTGAAAGGTGGCTTAAAAAACTCAGTAAAAAATCCACGCCTAAGATCTGTAAAGGAGGCTTGAAACAATCTTTAAAAAATCCACGCCTAAGATCTGTAAAGGAGGCTTGAAACAATCTTTAAAAAATCCACGCCTAAGATCTGTAAAGGAGGCTTGAAACAATCTTTAAAAAATCCACGCCTAAGATCTGTAAAGGAGGCTTGAAACAATCTTTAAAAAAAACCACGCCTGAAAGGTGGCTTAAAAAACTCAGTGAAAAATCCACGAATAAGATCTGTAAAGGAGGCTTGAAACAATCTTTTAAAAAAATCCACGCCTGAAAGGTGGTTTAAAAAATTCAGTAAAAAAATCCACGCCTTAGATCTGTAAAGGAGGCTTGAAAAATTCTGTAAAAAAATCCACGCCTTAGATCTGTAAAGGAGGCTTGAAAAATTCTGTAAAAATCCACGCCTGAGATCTGTAAAGGAGGCTTGAAAAAATCATTAAAAAATCCACGCCTGAGATCTGTAAAGGAGGCTTGAAAAAATCATTAAAAAATCCACGCCTGAGATCTGTAAAGGAGGCTTGAAAAAATCATTAAAAAATCCACGCCTGAGATCTGTAAAGGAGGCTTGAAAAAATCATTAAAAAATCCACGCCTGAGATCTGTAAAGGAGGCTTGAAAAAATCATTAAAAAATCCACGCCTGAGATCTGTAAAGGAGGCTTGAAAAAATCATTAAAAATCCACGCCTGAGATCTGTAAAGGAGGCTTGAAAAAATCATTAAAAAATCCACGCCTGAGATCTGTAAAGGAGGCTTGAAAAAATCATTAAAAAATCCACGCCTGAGATCTGTAAAGGAGGCTTGAAAAAATCATTAAAAAATCCACGCCTGAGATCTGTAAAGGAGGCTTGAAAAAATCATTAAAAAATCCACGCCTGAGATCTGTAAAGGAGGCTTGAAAAAATCATTAAAAAATCCACGCCTGAGATCTGTAAAGGAGGCTTGAAAAAATCATTAAAAAATCCACGCCTGAGATCTGTAAAGGAGGCTTGAAAAAATCATTAAAAAATCCACGCCTGAGATCTGTAAAGGAGGCTTGAAAAAATCATTAAAAAATCCACGCCTGAGATCTGTAAAGGAGGCTTGAAAAAATCATTAAAAAATCCACGCCTGAGATCTGTAAAGGAGGCTTGAAAAAATCATTAAAAAATCCACGCCTGAGATCTGTAAAGGAGGCTTGAAAAAATCATTAAAAAATCCACGCCTGAGATCTGTAAAGGAGGCTTGAAAAAATCATTAAAAAATCCACGCCTGAGATCTGTAAAGGAGGCTTGAAAAAATCATTAAAAAATCCACGCCTGAGATCTGTAAAGGAGGCTTGAAAAAATCATTAAAAAATCCACGCCTGAGATCTGCAAAGGAGGCTTGAAAAATTCTGTAAAAAATCCACGCCTTAGATCTGTAAAGGAGGCTTGAAAAATTCTGTAAAAAATCCACGCCTTAGATCTGTAAAGGAGGCTTGAAAAATTCAGTAAAAAATCCACGCCTTAGATCTCTAAAGGAGGCTTGAAAAATTCTGTAAAAAATCCACGCCTTAGATCTGTAAAGGAGGCTTGAAAAATTCTGTAAAAAATCCACGCCTTAGATCTGTAAAGGAGGCTTGAAAAATTCTGTAAAAAATCCACGCCTTAGATCTGTAAAGGAGGCTTGAAAAATTCTGTAAAAAATCCACGCCTTAGATCTGTAAAGGAGGCTTGAAAAATTCTGTAAAAAATCCACGCCTTAGATCTGTAAAGGAGGCTTGAAAAATTCTGTAAAAAATCCACGCCTTAGATCTGTAAAGGAGGCTTGAAAAATTCTGTAAAAAATCCACGCCTTAGATCTGTAAAGGAGGCTTGAAAAATTCTGTAAAAAATCCACGCCTTAGATCTGTAAAGGAGGCTTGAAAAATTCTGTAAAAAATCCACGCCTTAGATCTGTAAAGGAGGCTTGAAAAATTCTGTAAAAAATCCACGCCTTAGATCTGTAAAGGAGGCTTGAAAAATTCTGTAAAAAATCCACGCCTTAGATCTGTAAAGGAGGCTTGAAAAATTCTGTAAAAAATCCACGCCTTAGATCTGTAAAGGAGGCTTGAAAAATTCTGTAAAAAATCCACGCCTTAGATCTGTAAAGGAGGCTTGAAAAATTCTGTAAAAATTCCACGCCTTAGATCTGTAAAGGAGGCTTGAAAAATTCTGTAAAAAATCCAGGCCTTAGATCTGTAGAGGAGGCTTGAAAAATTCTGTAAAAAGTCCACGCCTTAGATCTGTAAAGGAGGCTTGAAAAATTCTGTAAAAAGTCCACGCCTTAGATCTGTAAAGGAGGCTTGAAAAATTCTGTAAAAAATCCACGCCTTAGATCTGTAAAGGAGGCTTGAAAAATTCTGTAAAAAATCCACGCCTTAGATCTGTAAAGGAGGCTTGAAAAATTCTGTAAAAAATCCACGCCTTAGATCTGTAAAGGAGGCTTGAAAAATTCTGTAAAAAATCCACGCCTTAGATCTGTAAAGGAGGCTTGAAAAATTCTGTAAAAAATCCACGCCTTAGATCTGTAAAGGAGGCTTGAAAAATTCTGTAAAAAATCCACGCCTTAGATCTGTAAAGGAGGCTTGAAAAATTCTGTAAAAAATCCACGCCTTAGATCTGTAAAGGAGGCTTGAAAAATTCTGTAAAAAATCCACGCCTTAGATCTGTAAAGGAGGCTTGAAAAATTCTGTAAAAAATCCACGCCTTAGATCTGTAAAGGAGGCTTGAAAAATTCTGTAAAAAATCCACGCCTTAGATCTGTAAAGGAGGCTTGAAAAATTCTGTAAAAAATCCACGCCTTAGATCTGTAAAGGAGGCTTGAAAAATTCTGTAAAAAATCCACGCCTTAGATCTGTAAAGGAGGCTTGAAAAATTCTGTAAAAAATCCACGCCTTAGATCTGTAAAGGAGGCTTGAAAAATTCTGTAAAAAATCCACGCCTTAGATCTGTAAAGGAGGCTTGAAAAATTCTGTAAAAAATCCACGCCTTAGATCTGTAAAGGAGGCTTGAAAAATTCTGTAAAAAATCCACGCCTTAGATCTGTAAAGGAGGCTTGAAAAATTCTGTAAAAAATCCACGCCTTAGATCTGTAAAGGAGGCTTGAAAAATTCTGTAAAAAATCCACGCCTTAGATCTGTAAAGGAGGCTTGAAAAATTCTGTAAAAAATCCACGCCTTAGATCTGTAAAGGAGGCTTGAAAAATTCTGTAAAAAATCCACGCCTTAGATCTGTAAAGGAGGCTTGAAAAATTCTGTAAAAAATCCACGCCTTAGATCTGTAAAGGAGGCTTGAAAAATTCTGTAAAAAATCCACGCCTTAGATCTGTAAAGGAGGCTTGAAAAATTCTGTAAAAAATCCACGCCTTAGATCTGTAAAGGAGGCTTGAAAAATTCTGTAAAAAATCCACGCCTTAGATCTGTAAAGGAGGCTTGAAAAATTCTGTAAAAAATCCACGCCTTAGATCTGTAAAGGAGGCTTGAAAAATTCTGTAAAAAATCCACGCCTTAGATCTGTAAAGGAGGCTTGAAAAATTCTGTAAAAAATCCACGCCTTAGATCTGTAAAGGAGGCTTGAAAAATTCTGTAAAAAATCCACGCCTTAGATCTGTAAAGGAGGCTTGAAAAATTCTGTAAAAAATCCACGCCTTAGATCTGTAAAGGAGGCTTGAAAAATTCTGTAAAAAATCCACGCCTTAGATCTGTAAAGGAGGCTTGAAAAATTCTGTAAAAAATCCACGCCTTAGATCTGTAAAGGAGGCTTGAAAAATTCTGTAAAAAATCCACGCCTTAGATCTGTAAAGGAGGCTTGAAAAATTCTGTAAAAAATCCACGCCTTAGATCTGTAAAGGAGGCTTGAAAAATTCTGTAAAAATCCACGCCTTAGATCTGTAAAGGAGGCTTGAAAAATTCTGTAAAAAATCCACGCCTTAGATCTGTAAAGGAGGCTTGAAAAATTCTGTAAAAAATCCACGCCTTAGATCTGTAAAGGAGGCTTGAAAAATTCTGTAAAAAATCCACGCCTTAGATCTGTAAAGGAGGCTTGAAAAATTCTGTAAAAAATCCACGCCTTAGATCTGTAAAGGAGGCTTGAAAAATTCTGTAAAAAATCCACGCCTTAGATCTGTAAAGGAGGCTTGAAAAATTCTGTAAAAAATCCACGCCTTAGATCTGTAAAGGAGGCTTGAAAAATTCTGTAAAAAATCCACGCCTTAGATCTGTAAAGGAGGCTTGAAAAATTCTGTAAAAAATCCACGCCTTAAGATCTGTAAAGGAGGCTTGAAAAATTCTGTAAAAAATCCACGCCTTAGATCTGTAAAGGAGGCTTGAAAAATTCTGTAAAAAATCCACGCCTTAGATCTGTAAAGGAGGCTTGAAAATTCAGTAAAAAATCCACGCCTAAGATCTGTAAAGGAGGCTTGAAAAATTCAGTAAAAAATCCACGCCTAAGATCTAAGGAGGCTTGTAAAATTCAGTAAAATCTGTTAAAGGAGGCTTGAAAAATTCATAAAAATCCACGCCTAAGATCTGTAAAGGAGGCTTGAAAAAATTCAGTAAAAATCCACGCCTAAGATCTGTAAATGCGTGCTAGATCTGTAAAGGAGGCTTGAAAAATTCTGTAAAAAATCCACGCCTTAGATCTGTAAAGGAGGCTTCAAAACTTCTGTAAAAAATCCACGCCTTAGATCTGTAAAGGAGGCTTCAAAACTTCTGTAAAAAATCCACGCCTAATATCTGTAAAGGAGGCTTGAAAAATTCAGTAAAAAATCCACGCCTAAGATCTGTAAAGGAGGCTTGAAAAATTCAGTAAAAAATCCACGCCTAAGATCTGTAAAGGAGGCTTGAAAAATTCAATAAAATCCACGCCTAAGATCTGTAAAGGAGGCTTGAAAAATTCAGTAAAAAATCCACGCCTAAGATCTGTAAAGGAGGCTTGAAAAATTCAGTAAAAAATCCACGCCTAAGATCTGTAAAGGAGGCTTGAAAAATTCAGTAAAAAATCCACGCCTAAGATCTGTAAAGGAGGCTTGAAAAATTCAGTAAAAAATCCACGCCTAAGATCTGTAAAGGAGGCTTGAGAAATTCAGTAAAAAATCCACGCCTTAGATCTGTAAAGGAGGCTTGAAAAATTCTGTAAAAAATCCACGCCTTAGATCTGTAAAGGAGGCTTGAAAAATTCTGTAAAAAATCCACGCCTTAGATCTGTAAAGGAGGCTTGAAAAATTCTGTAAAAAATCCACGCCTAAGATCTGTAAAGGAGGCTTGAAAAATTCTGTAAAAAATCCACGCCTTAGATCTGTAAAGGAGGCTTGAAAAATTCTGTAAAAAATCCACGCCTTAGATCTGTGAAGGAGGCTTGAAAAATGCTGTAAAAAATCCACGCCTTAGATCTGTAAAGGAGGCTTGAAAAATTCTGTAAAAAATCCACGCCTTAGATCTGTAAAGGAGGCTTGAAAAATTCTGTAAAAAATCCACGCCTTAGATCTGTAAAGGAGGCTTGAAAAATTCTGTAAAAAATCCACGCCTTAGATCTGTAAAGGAGGCTTGAAAAATTCTGTAAAAAATCCACGCCTTAGATCTGTAAAGGAGGCTTGAAAAATTCTGTAAAAAATCCACGCCTTAGATCTGTAAAGGAGGCTGAAAAATTCTGTAAAAAATCCACGCCTTAGATCTGTAAAGGAGGCTTGAAAAATTCTGTAAAAAATCCACGCCTTAGATCTGTAAAGGAGGCTTGAAAAATTCTGTAAAAAATCCACGCCTTAGATCTGTAAAGGAGGCTTGAAAAATTCTGTAAAAATCCACGCCTTAGATCTGTAAAGGAGGCTTGAAAAATTCTGTAAAAAATCCACGCCTTAGATCTGTAAAGGAGGCTTGAAAAATTCTGTAAAAAATCCACGCCTTAGATCTGTAAAGGAGGCTTGAAAAATTCTGTAAAAATCCACGCCTTAGATCTGTAAAGGAGGCTTGAAAAATTCTGTAAAAAATCCACGCCTTAGATCTGTAAAGGAGGCTTGAAAAATTCTGTAAAAAATCCACGCCTTAGATCTGTAAAGGAGGCTTGAAAAATTCTGTAAAAAATCCACGCCTTAGATCTGTAAAGGAGGCTTGAAAAATTCTGTAAAAAATCCACGCCTTAGATCTGTAAAGGAGGCTTTGAAAAATCTGTAAAAAATCCACGCCTTAGATCTGTAAAGGAGGCTTGAAAAATTCTGTAAAAAATCCACGCCTTAGATCTGTAAAGGAGGCTTGAAAAATTCTGTAAAAAATCCACGCCTTAGATCTGTAAAGGAGGCTTGAAAAATTCTGTAAAAATCCACGCCTTAGATCTGTAAAGGAGGCTTGAAAAATTCTGTAAAAAATCCACGCCTTAGATCTGTAAAGGAGGCTTGAAAAGTTCTGTAAAAATCCACGCCTTAGATCTGTAAAGGAGGCTTGAAAAATTCTGTAAAAAATCCACGCCTTAGATCTGTAAAGGAGGCTTGAAAAATTCTGTAAAAAATCCACGCCTTAGATCTGTAAAGGAGGCTTGAAAAATTCTGTAAAAAATCCACGCCTTAGATCTGTAAAGGAGGCTTGAAAAATTCTGTAAAAATCCACGCCTTAGATCTGTAAAGGAGGCTTGAAAAATTCTGTAAAAAATCACGCCTTAGATCTGTAAAGGAGGCTGAAAAATTCTGTAAAAATCCACGCCTTAGATCTGTAAAGGAGGCTTGAAAAATTCTGTAAAAAATCCACGCCTTAGATCTGTAAAGGAGGCTTGAAAAATTCTGTAAAAAATCCACGCCTTAGATCTGTAAAGGAGGCTTGAAAAATTCTGTAAAAATCCACGCCTTAGATCTGTAAAGGAGGCTTGAAAAATTCTGTAAAAAATCCACGCCTTAGATCTGTAAAGGAGGCTTGAAAAATTCTGTAAAAATCCACGCCTTAGATCTGTAAAGGAGGCTTGAAAAATTCTGTAAAAAATCCACGCCTTAGATCTGTAAAGGAGGCTTGAAAAATTCTGTAAAAAATCCACGCCTTAGATCTGTAAAGGAGGCTTGAAAAATTCTGTAAAAAATCCACGCCTTAGATCTGTAAAGGAGGCTTGAAAAATTCTGGTAAAAAATCCACGCCTTAGATCTGTAAAGGAGGCTTGAAAAATTCTGTAAAAAAATCCACGCCTTAGATCTGTAAAGGAGGCTTGAAAAATTCTGTAAAAAATCCACGCCTTAGATCTCTAAAGGAGGCTTGAAAAATTCTGTAAAAAATCCACGCCTTAGAATCTGTAAAGGAGGCTTGAAAAATTCTGTAAAAAATCCACGCCTTAGATCTGTAAAGGAGGCTTGAAAAATTCTGTAAAAAATCCACGCCTTAGATCTGTAAAGGAGGCTTGAAAAATTCTGTAAAAAATCCACGCCTTAGATCTGTAAAGGAGGCTTGAAAAATTCTGTAAAAAATCCACGCCTTAGATCTGTAAAGGAGGCTTGAAAATTCTGTAAAAAATCCACGCCTTAGATCTGTAAAGGAGGCTTGAAAAATTCTGTAAAAAATCCACGCCTTAGATCTGTAAAGGAGGCTTGAAAAATTCTGTAAAAAATCCACGCCTTAGATCTGTAAAGGAGGCTTGAAAAATTCTGTAAAAAATCCAGGCCTTAGATCTGTAAAGGAGGCTTGAAAAATTCTGAAAAAAATCCAGGCCTTAGATCTGTAAAGGAGGCTTGAAAAATTCTGAAAAAATCCACGCCTTAGATCTGTAAAGGAGGTTTGAAAAATTCTGTAAAAAATCCACGCCTTAGATCTGTAAAGGAGGCTTGAAAAATTCTGTAAAAAATCCACGCCTTAGATCTGTAAAGGAGGCTTGAAAAATTCTGTAAAAAATCCACGCCTTAGATCTGTAAAGGAGGCTTGAAAAATTCTGTAAAAAATCCACGCCTTAGATCTGTAAAGGAGGCTTGAAAAATTCTGTAAAAAATCCAGGCCTTAGATCTGTAAAGGAGGCTTGAAAAATTCTGTAAAAAATCCAGGCCTTAGATCTGTAAAGGAGGCTTGAAAAATTCTGTAAAAAATCCAGGCCTTAGATCTGTAAAGGAGGCTTGAAAAATTCTGTAAAAAATCCACGCCTTAGATCTGTAAAGGAGGCTTGAAAAATTCTGTAAAAAATCCACGCCTTAGATCTGTAAAAGAGGCTTGAAAAATTCTGTAAAAAATCCACGCCTTAGATCTGTAAAGGAGGCTTGAAAAATTCTGTAAAAAATCCACGCCTTAGATCTGTAAAGGAGGCTTGAAAAATTCTGTAAAAAATCCACGCCTTAGATCTGTAAAAGAGGCTTGAAAAATTCTGTAAAAAATCCACGCCTTAGATCTGTAAAGGAGGCTTGAAAAATTCTGTAAAAAATCCACGCCTTAGATCTGTAAAGGAGGCTTGAAAAATTCTGTAAAAAATCCACGCCTTAGATCTGTAAAGGAGGCTTGAAAATTTCTGTAAAAAATCCACGCCTTAGATCTGTAAAGGAGGCTTGAAAAATTCTGTAAAAAATCCACGCCTTAGATCTGTAAAGGAGGCTTGAAAAATTCTGAAAAAAATCCACGCCTTAGATCTGTAAAGGAGGCTTGAAAAATTCTGTAAAAAATCCACGCCTTAGATCTGTAAAGGAGGCTTGAAAAATTCTGAAAAAAATCCACGCCTTAGATCTGTAAAGGAGGCTTGAAAAATTCTGTAAAAAATCCACGCCTTAGATCTGTAAAGGAGGCTTGAAAAATTCTGTAAAAAATCCACGCCTTAGATCTGTAAAGGAGGCTTGAAAAATTCTGTAAAAAATCCACGCCTTAGGTCAATAAGGGAGTCTTGAACAATTCTGTAAAAAAAATCCACGCCTTAGATCAGTAAAGGGAGCTTGAAAATTCTGTAAAACATCCACGCCTTAGGTCCGTAAAGGAGGCTTGAAAATTTTGTAAAACATCCACGCCTTAGGTCCGTACAGGAGGCTTGAAAAATTTTGTAAAAAATCCACGCCTTAGATCTGTAAAGGAGGCTTGAAAAATTCTGTAAAAAATCCACGCCTTAGATCTGTAAAGGAGGCTTGAAAATTTCTGTAAAAAATCCACGCCTTAGATCTGTAAAGGAGGCTTGAAAAATTCTGTAAAAAATCCACGCCTTAGATCTGTAAAGGAGGCTTGAAAAATTCTGAAAAAAATCCACGCCTTAGATCTGTAAAGGAGGCTTGAAAAATTCTGTAAAAAATCCACGCCTTAGATCTGTAAAGGAGGCTTGAAAAATTCTGTAAAAAATCCACGCCTTAGATCTGTAAAGGAGGCTTGAAAAATTCTGTAAAAAATCCACGCCTTAGGTCAATAAGGGAGTCTTGAACAATTCTGTAAAAAAAATCCACGCCTTAGATCAGTAAAGGGAGCTTGAAAATTCTGTAAAACATCCACGCCTTAGGTCCGTAAAGGAGGCTTGAAAATTTTGTAAAACATCCACGCCTTAGGTCCGTACAGGAGGCTTGAAAAATTTTGTTAAAAATCGACGCCTTAGGTCAGTAAAAGAGGCTTGAAAAAATCTTTAAAAAATCCACGCCTTAGGTCAATAAAGGATGCTTGAAAAATTCTGTAAAAAATTCACGCCTTAGATCTGTAAAGGAGGCTTGAAAAATTCTGTAGAAAATCCACGCGTCAGATCTGTAAAGTAGGCTTGAAAAATTCTGTAAAAAATCTGTAAAGGATGCTTGAAAAATTCTGTAGAAAATCCACGCGTCAGATCTGTAAAGGAGGCTTGAAAAATTCTGTAAAAAATCTGTAAAGGATGCTTGAAAAATTCTGTAAAATAATCCTCGCCTAAGTTCTGTAAAGGAGGCTTGAAAAATTCTGTAAAATAATCCTCGCCTAAGTTCTGTAAAGGAGGCTTGAAAAATTCTGTAAAATAATCCTCGCCTAAGTTCTGTAAAGGAGGCTTGAAAAATTCTGTAAAAAAATCCACGCCTTAGATCTGTAAAGGAGGCTTGAAAATTCTGTAAAAAAAATCCACGCCTTAAGTCAATAAAGGAGGCTTGAACATCGGTAAAAATTCACGACTTAGGTCAGTAACTAAGGCTTGAAAAATTCTGTAAAAAATTTCACGCCTTAAGTCAATAAAGGAGGCTTGAACATCTGTAAAAATTCACGCCTTAGGTCAGTAACTAAGGCTTAAAAAATTCTGTAAAAAATTTCACGCCTTAGGTCAATAAAGGATGCTTGAAAAATTCAGTAAAAAATCCACGCCTTAGATCTGTAAAGGAGGCTTGCAAAATTCTGTAAAAACCACGCCTTAGATCTGTACAGGAGGCTTGAAAAATTCTGTAAAAAAATCATCGCCTGAAGTCTGAGTCTAATAAAATCTGTAAAAATTCACGCCTTAGTAAAAATCCACTTCCGTAAAGGAGACTTAAAAAATTCAGTAAGAAATCCACATAAAGGAGGTTTGAAAAATTAAAAAAACAACGTCTTAGGTGAGTAAAGGAGACTTGAAAAATTCAGTAAAAAATCCGAAACCTAGGTCAGTAAAGTAGGCTTGAAATTTTTTGCAAAAAATACACGCCTTAGATTAGTTAAAGAGGCTTGAAAAATTCAGTAAAAAATCCACACCTTAGGTCAGTGAAGGAGTCTTGAAAATTTCTGTAAAAATCTACGCCTTAGGTCAGTAAAGGAGGCCTGAAAAATTCTGTAAAAAATCCACGCCTTAAGTTAGTAAAGGAGTCTTGAAAAATTCTTAAAAAATCCACGTCTTAAGTTAGTAAAGGAGTCTTGGAAAAACCTTAAATCTGTGAAGGAGGCTTGAAAAATTCCGTAAAAAATCCATCCAGGCTTTCTTAAAAAATTATACAAAATTATTTATTCTTTAAAATATTTCTTATAGTTTTTCTTCACCCAAGCTAAGGTCATAAAATCTGCCACAGTCTTAGATAATCTTCAACAGCTGGCAAAATAAAAACGTTATCACACATATTCGATGCAGTTGCCAAGTCGTATTTCTTTCTCTCTTTCGGTGACCGCAAAAGAAATTCTTCAAATTTGATGACTTTTACATCCGAGCAGCCAGCAACTGTTGATGGATGTCCGTCAATGATAAAAAGGCTATAAAATTCGTTCATCCCAAAACGCCTACCACCCAAAAGGATGATAGCCAGAAGAAAAACTTTACAATTAATGAAGCAGAACTTCAAAGAATATAAAATAAAAAAATAACACAACTGCTGATCAAATGTCTCGAGCCATATGATGATGAGAAGGACAATGTGTGATGTGTTCGAAGTGATGATCGATCCATTTGAAACATCCACACTTAACAGACATTTAAATTTAAATGTCTTTAAAAAGTAATAAAACACGAATTCCAATGACATTAATGATCAACGAACATAGAGACCGCCAATGAACGAACGATGTACGACGCATGCCAAAGGAAGTAATAAAGATAGCATTGTTATCCTTCTGACAGTCGATTAAGATGTTATTATGGCAAAAGCACATGTGTTTGACAACCCAAGCAACAAAGTAATAAATGTCATTAACATAACCAAGAAAAGAACAACAATTTTAATAAGTTTTAAAAATAAAAGACAGTCAAACGAGGATATAATGGACATAAAAAAGCAATAAATATCAAATGACGATAATACCGCAAATAATTGACTTATTTCTTTCACATTTTTCTTGATATAACATTTGAGCGTTATTTATATTTTTAAATATTGTCATAAATACAAACATATACCCTGGTTTACCTGTATTTCAAATGTTTTTCCCTTCAAAATTTTGCTTCAAATTATCATTCAAATTCCATACTTGTATGTACATATGTTTATTTAGGAGATCTTCATTATCACCAGAAATAAATATTATGCAAAATATTTGTCCAACAATATAATATTATTGGAGGTAGACAATGAAAAAAAAGTCAACACAGCTGCAAAATAATCGTGTTTAGATGACATTTAAATTTCGTTAGACGCCCTTAGGAAATTCCATTTTTTTCGCGAGTTATATTGTGTTCTTCTGAACTGATGTACATACATATGCATGTACGTATATTCGTATGTACAGTGTACATTGCACACATCTTATCTACGTTGAATACTTTGTTTGTTGATTTTCGTATTAACTGGATTTCCTAGAATTTCACCCAATTGACACGAGCTACAAATTAACAGTTAAGTTTAAGTTTAAAATTTATTTGTTACGCAAATATTATTTTTAAATTTTTAATTTGTTATCAAAGATTTCGTAAAGTGGGAGAAAGACAAATTACAAGTACACTCTGCGACAAAAATGTCCTCTTAAAATTATCACGATTGTATCTCCGGTGTATTTAATAGGATGTCCAAAACCGAAACCGGTTAACCGGTTTTGAGTTACAAAACCGAAACCAGGTTTCGCCAAAAACGTCATTTTCGGTTAACCGAAAAAACCGGTTATGTGTGTCGGTTAACCGGTTTTAAAAAAAGTAATATTTTTAATATTAAATTAAAATTATATTCTTGAAAGCAAATTAAAATTAACTATTACATGCAAATTAACTAGTACATGCGTATACGTATTATCGCAAGTTAGTGTAGAATTTAAGACTGGCAACGATAACAAAATGCATGTTTGATTCCGGCACGATAATTTGAGGTCCTAAACGCATGATGGAGAATCCAGCCTTAATAAAATGTACACTTAATTCTTTTGGTACACAAGGTTATATAATGTAAGGGTTTTTACTATTCTTAGAGCAGAATTTCAGTTTTAATTTTGTTGTCCCCACTTCGAGGTTAAATGTCAAATAACAGGGATATTACGAGACAAATATATAATAACTAGACAGCAGAATCCTATGCATATATGGTTAGGATAGTTGTAGATAAAATCTGATTAGACAGAAACTCGTTTTATCACAAAATAAAGCGAATTATGCCCAGAAATTTTTGCATATCGTGCATATTTTAACATATTTTTACATATTTGTATAAAATTAGAAATGCAAAAAACAAGAGCAAAGGCTATAGTCGGGACGGAGCCGACCATGTGATACCTTACACCACTGCCCCTGTGCATAAGCTTTTCACTGGTAAACATTTCTTTTAGGGAATTAATCCGACTACCACCAAAAATAATATGCCTCTTTCTCTGTGGGACCCCCATAAGCAACCAACATTTCGTGACCATCCGATCAAAATTACGACCTGTAGCTTGATTGCAAAAAATGAAAGAATTGGATGCTTTACCCACTATTGTGTTATCTCCCTTGTTTGACCACCTTCGCCAACCTGCTTTACACCAATGTAAAGGTAATATTTTCTTCTTCCATTGACAGGCTTTGCCGTTGGAATACCCCTACAAGAAACCAATATATTCACAAAGAATAAAACTTTGAATTTGTCTCCAAATGAGTTTTTCCCCATTCCGACCCCTAAATATTATCCGACTATCACAAAAATCAATAGGCTTCTTCCTCTGTGGGCCCCCATCTACCCCCAAAATTTCGTCACTATCCGATCAAAATTCCAACTTGTCGCGTGATTACAAAAAATGGAAAAATTGAGTATATTACTGAATTTTGCAATATATCGGTTTGCTCACTTACGACAACATACTTTGCATCAATATAAACGAAATCTTTTCTTCTTTCATTGACGGGTATTCCTTTTGCAATACTCCAACCAGAAGCGGAGACATTCGCATAAGAAAAAAACGTTGCTTTTTCTCCACATAAGCTTTTCGCTTATTCCGACTCCTGAATATTATCCGACCATCACCAAACTAAATAGGCTTCTTCCTCTGTGGGACCCGCATCAACTCCCAAAAGAATCGTGACGATCCGATCAAAATTGCGACTTGTAGCGCGATTACAAACAAATCGGAATATGGGATGCATTACCGACTATTGCGATATCTCTGTTGTTTGAGCATCTACGACAACCTACTTTACATCGTTGTATTTTCTACAGAGATATTGGCTTTGAAATAAAATTTTTACTTTTCTCCAAATAAGTGTTTGCCCATTCCGACCCCTAAATATTATCCGACCATCACCAAAATCAATAGGCTTCTTCATCTGTGAGACCCCCATTAACCCTCAAATTTTCGATCGAAATTGCGACCTGTAGCGTGATTTCCAAAAAAAATAGAAAAATGGCATGTATTGCCGACTATTGCAGTATCTCCGTTATTTGGTTACCTACGCCGACCTAGTTTGCATCATTGTAAAGACGGGATCTTCTACTTTCATAGTCAGTCTTTGCTCTTGGAAAGTTTTCAACCAAAGCTGTGATATTCGTCAATATAATTAAAATCGCAAAATTGAAAATTGGGGTTTTATTTGCTACTATTGTGATATCTTCGTTGTTTGATTTTTCAGATCGACTCAGCTCGTCGAGACATTCATTTTGGTATTTGGGTCTACGACCATTATTTCGATGCGTTAAAAACTTTTTGGCCAAAACCAACTTATAATACCCTCCCCACATAGTGGTGTAGGGTATAAAAAAGCCCACCGAAATGTCTGAAATGTGGAATTAAATCTTCGTTAGGAGTATGAAACCTTACACTTAAAATTTGTCGGCATGGGTCCACGACTTCATATAACCCCCATAGAACGGTACCTCCCGATTTCCGATATTTTGAAGGTTGTGGCCTCAACATCACATTTAAATGGCTGACATTTTGTATAAAGTCTTCGTTGGGAGTATAAAACTTTCCACCTGAAATTTTTCAGTGTATGTCAACGTCTTCATATAGCCCCCATAGAAAGGTACCTCCCGATTTTCCGTATTTTGAAAGTTGTAGCCTCAATATACCACCGAAATGACTGAAATTTGGTATTTAGCCTTCGTTGGGGGTATACAACTTTCCACCTGAAATTTTTCGGTATAGGTCCACGCCTTCATATAGCCCCCATAGAACGGTACCTCCCGATTTTCGGTACTTTGAAGGTTGTGGCCACAGTAATCCACCGAAATGGCTGAAATCTGGTATTTGGTCTTCATTTTGGGTATTAAACGTTCCATATAAAAGTTGTCGGTACAGGTTAACGTCTTCATATAGCCCCCATAGAATGGTACCTCCGGATTTCTTGTATTTTGAAGGTTGTGTCCTTAATATCCCTCCGAAATGGCTGAAATTAGGTATTAGGTATCCCTTGGAGGTATAAAACTTTCCACCTGAAAGTTGTCGATATAGGTCCACGTGTAAATATAGCCCCCATAGAACGGTACCTCCGGATTTCTGGTATTTAGAAGGTTGTGGCCTCAATATCCCACCAAAATGGGTGAAATTTGGTATTAGGGCTTCCTTGGGGGTATAAAACGTTCCACCTGAAATTTGTCGGTATAGGTCCACGTCTTCATATAGCCCCCATAGTACGGTACCTCCCGATTTCCAGTATTTTGAAGGTCGTGGCCTTCATATCACGTCAAAATAGCTGAAATTTGGTATTAAATTTTCCTTGGGGGTAAACAACTTTCCCCCTAAAATTTGTCGGTTTAGGTTCAGGCCTTCCTATAGCCCCCATAGAACGATACCTCCCGATTTTCGGTATGTTGAGGCTGTCGTTATACATTTCTCTATTTTATTGACTTGTCTGAAAAGAATTTTAAACAGAAAAATTGTACATACAAACATTTTTGTACCTATTATTGAAATATTTGTTGCATAAGAAAATATGTAAAATGCATAATTTTGCATATGTCATATGTTTCGATTGCAATTTAATCAGAAGTCAAAAATATGCCCAGTTCCAAAATTTGACATGAATCGGACCAAAAATAGGGGTTGCATAAAATTCCGCTGTCTAATAATAACGAAGTCATTATACTTAATTTTATCAAATATGAGCAATTTTGTAACTATTTTACTAAACCGGTTTAAACCGGTTAACCGGTTTTGAAATTTTTTGAAAACCGAAAACCGGTTTTTGAAGAAATTGAAAATTTCGGTTGTATACCCTCAGCATTTAGGCTAACATACCCAAGGGTTATAACTTTTTTGCATTTTTTGCAAATATCCAAAATACCACCAAATAGCCATGTAGTGTTTTTCCCCTACCATTAAAAAAAGTTTCCGCACCAATTGAATGCAAGTTTTTCATAGTAGTTATTTCTTTTCATTTTCATAACGACCGAAACCCGGTATTAAGTAAGATATTTTTCAATTGAAATTAATTATAATCCTCAAGATCGAAAAATTCTACGTAAGACTAATAAATAACACAGTACAACAAAATTGAACTTTTTTCAAATTACAAGAAACCCCGTACAGATTATGAAAGTGGACCGAAAAAAGAAGCCACCTGTATCGGCGTTTTGAAAGTTTACGTCGGGAAGTAACCTAAATAGGCGTGGCAAGTTCCGACCATTTCTACAGGTTTTAAAGTGTCTTTGGCACTACTACTGACAACAATGCGGGTATCTTTTTATGATTAAAATTAACCCTCATGCGAGTTACTAAACGGGTCCTTTTTTCAAAAACGTTTAAAAACTCCTTTAAAATGTGATCGTATCAGATCAAAATATTCTACAAAATTATTGTTCATAAAATTTAACTATAGGTTCCCGAATATACCAAAACTCTAAACCGTACCAGACGGACGGACATAGCTAAATCGACTCCAAATTGTCTGAAACCGATTTCGTCCAAACCACCCATTATAGAGATGAGGCAGATTTTCGGTCTTATTAAATTGGATATACCCTCATTAGCCTAAAGGCTGAGGGTATAAACAATTATAAAAAGGCATCTGGAAATCACCTTCGGTGCGGGAAATCTTTTCACCGAATCGAACTAAAACACTAATTTTCGTCATCGTAACATTATATTGAGTTTATGCACTGCAATACAGTTTTTGATTTCACAGTCTTGTTTGTTATAGTTTTAAACCGTTAAACCAGCTCCGCTCTGTAATCGCTTGCACTTCCTCCTAAAGAATCGTGTTGTGATATATTCTTTTTTCCGGTTCTTCCATAAAGTTTTCCAATTTCGTTGTCCCCCAAGGCACAAACCCAATTGCATAACCGCAGTTTCTAGCGGTCATCTGTGCTAGGGTCCCATCATTCCACATGTTTCACATGGCATGACCCCAACTTGTTAATTTCAGAAAATCTAAACAAATTTTATTGGCTTATTTTAAAATTTTGAAATCGGTGCCAACTCGATCTCGAAAATTAATGATCTGATTGTCATACAATTTTGTGGGGTTATCAAGGACATCAAAATCTAGTCCTTCATCGATCGATTTTATTTGTTATTAATTTTCTCGTTTAGAGTTAAGCTTGATGATCGAAAATTGTTTGCAAGTGAAAAAGGAAAACCAAGGACTCGAACCCACACAGTCACCAAATTACGTGACCTGGTTTCGCTATTAGTTGAGTAGCTCTTCAGACGTATCGACTGTGGGATGACTTCTCTGTTTGTTTGGTTTTTCAAATGCAAATGTGTTTTTATACATTAACCGATATTTGGCGGTTGAAATGTATTTCTTCATGACAAACGCTTTTTTTTTGCGCTGCCTTTTTTAATTTTTTTTTGCCTGTTTTTGCCAAAAATTGAAATTTTTAGTTCTTTGGTCCACCGTTTGAGTAAAATCCAATATTTTTAAAAATCGATCGATAAAGGACTAGATCTCTTTGTTCTAAATACGCCCACAGAGTTGGCTCCACAAAACGCTTTACAAAAAATGGGGTTTGTGGACGGTCATTTGCCACAATACCACATAATATTCTTCAAAACAAAAAAAATCAGACACTTGATAAAGATGTGCTCTTTCAGATGAAAAAAAATTACCAAAAGAGTTTGGTAGTTTTCCTGGAAAAAAATCATGAATATTTGCCTTTTTTGGGCTTTACAAGTGTCTTAATATACAATTTATGATAGTAACCCACAGTAACCCACGTTCCTTGACAAACTTTGTCATGTAGCGAGTAGTGTTTCCAGGGACGTACGCAGGATTTCATTTCGGGCGGCCCACCTTGACCAAAAATCATGAAATTAAACAATGTTGTGTAACGTTACATAAAGCTATATTAAAGGCTTTTTAGTTGATTTTATATGAAATATTGACACAAAGTATGTAATTTCTACAATAATCTACAATAATCTATAATCATTAAAATCGTTTTGTGTTACTTTTGCTTTATTAAGTTATCAATTGGACACAATTTTTACCGCGAGGACTGATGCTGATAAGATACCACTAATTAATTGAAATAAATAACTCCAAAAAAAGAATAACTCGAATCTCCGAGTACAGATTAGACTTGTACCGAACATTTCCAATCAAACATTGCTATTGTAAGAAAATAATATTCTTTTATGTCATAAAAACACCTAAACTTTATTATTTTACCTGAAGTTATAGAGTCCATGCAAGCCAACTAAAAAATTCAGAAAATTACATTTATGGTCTGTTCCAGTACTGCAAGAATCTACTCATTTTCAGTAGTAAAAATGTGTAGATTCTTGCACGTTCTGGAGGCATTTAGAACAGAAAACATTTTTTATCAGGAGTCGGGCGATACCAACTACGATTCATATACTCCGAATTCTACACGCAGTACTGTTTGAGACTACGTAACCCACATTCGGGCTCGCAAAATTTTAAAAAAAGTCCTGAAACTCCATATGTTATCCCAATGGCTGTTCCATCTTATTTATATCTTAATTGTACGATTAGATGTTTATGAACTCGATGACATTTAAAACTTTCCAAGGACTATTAGTCCGGTCAAAATAGACATTGAAATAGCAAAAATTCCCACAAAGCTGAATTTTGGTGGAGAGCTAGGGTTTGCCATTAGAAGCAACGTCCTAAAAGTCAAAGGTCAAAATTTAAGGGTTTTTAGGTTTTCGGATTAATTTTTTGAAAACGGTTGATCTAATCAAAAAGTGACTAAAGTAAATATTGTAGACAGAAAAATTATCTACAAGTTTGACCCTTATAGCTGTTCTAAAAAACACATGATTTTTATGCACTTATAAGGGAAATATGCACATATTCAGACGAACCGGTTAAAATAAGCGAAGTAATCGGGTCTGTCCCCCAAAAAATATATATTTCCTTGAAGAGCGAAATTATAGCTATCTTCTAAAGAAAATTCCAACAAAATCGGAGTGCGTTTAGTAGAGTTTTTCAATGTTAGAGTCATTTTATGCAAAAATATCCCATTTAACCCACATGTATGTATAATCGAAAGCCCAACGGGAACGATCCCAACGAAAACTCTCCGATTTTTTTTTTCAAGTTTTGTCCGAAGGTAGGGTTTGTTGCGCTGATTACGGAAATGTATAATTTTCAAGGGTTGCGGATCCGGTTCGCCGGTTATTAGACCCTAAAGGCCAAATTTAAAACCCGGGTTAGACCCGTTTCTACAGAACCGATTACTGCAAAGTGGATATCGTTTAAAAGCTTACGGAAGTATCTAACACATAGTGTCGTTACTTTAACATGTTCGCCTCATAATGTACTTACTTACTTACGGCTAATTTTTTATTTGACCTTTAGATCGAGATATCTCGAAAACGGTAAGTATTTTTTAAGAATCATAAAGACCAATCTTGTAGACAATTATTGAATCTACAACTTTTACTTTAGGGGGCTTTTGCTAAGTATTACCGTTTTTGAGAAAAATTAAAAAAACTGAATAATGCCTCCAAAAATGAGCTTTGACCCCGAATAGCTTGTTTTGCACACATGGGATCGATGGGGACTTTTAGGACGTTGCTTCTAATGGCCAACCCTAGCTCTCCACCAAAATTCAGCTTTGTGGGAATTTTTGCTATTTCCCCCTTATACGCATGTCTATTTTGACCGAACTATATGAACAAAGATTATGCACTTTTGTCGGCACCAACTTGTGAAAATTCATAACTTTTGTTTTGCCGAAAACAAGTAAAAAAGTATAAGACGGGTTTGCCGACATAGATATACCCTCAGCCTGTTTGAGTTGAGACTTTTATCTATAGACACATCGAATACGGGCTTCATGACCAATATCTCTGTCCTAAAAATTGTGTAGCCAGGGAGTTTCAGAATTTCGTTGTCTTTTTAGGACGTATAGACTTTCCGACAAAAATATCGAAACATTTGGGTATAATATTTCACGATTGTGAGCGTTGCGAATAAATGTTAATGTTGTGGTCATACATTTGACTTCGATAAGAGCGCAAAAGTTTTGCACTTTTGTGGAGAAGATACCTGCAAGAATGGTCCATTTTGGAAGTCTTTTTTTGATAGTTATCGTGTCAATCCTTCATTTTAGTTGGTCATGGTAAGATTTAGAGATTTTGAACTGTTATGTCAGGAAGCATCGACTTACCCACGAAAAATAGAATTATCCGAAGATGTTGTCCCATATAGACCCTCTTGGTACTATATATACATATGTACGTCCGGAAGTAATTTTAGGATGTTCAAAGTTTCGGTGAAATAGGATATTGAAATTTTGTATGGAAGGTACTTGAAGGAGTGAACCGATATAATCCATATTCGAACCTAATCTATGCCTCGAAGAAATCGATTTGAGCATTCGACAGTTATTGTGCGCACCATTTTAGTGAAACATTTTGTAGACTTGTGGGAAAAAAGGAATGGACCCATATGACTTAAAGTTCGGTTGATCCGTTCGAGAGCAATCATGCGCTCGAACCAGACAGACGAAAGAACTGGGCTAAATCGACTCCAAATTATTTCAAGCTGGTTTTGTCGAAACATATGAGAAGTCAAAGGCCATTATTTCGATGAGGTAAATTTTTATCGTTAGCCTAAAGCCCGAAATTACAGCAGATAGTTGTTGTTTTCAGCTACAACTTTGTTAATGATAGAAAACAATTGAGGTGGGTATGCTACTTATAGCAGATATTAGCACTTTACGGCGCACAAAAATTAATTTTTCTCCATTATAAAAATAAAAAATAATTAAACCAGTAAAACCAATAAGAAGGTTTTAGAGATATACTCCACGGAAAACCACTTGATATATCGTACATTTTGTCCAGAAACACGTTATTTCATAAGTTTTTGAATACGGAATGAGTTTAAAGCCTCAAGACCTTTATATTTATTATAAAATTCCTCGACCCTTTATTATTTGATAAAGAAAGAACATGAAAAAAAGAAGTAATTCAGATTTCACTGGAAGTTTTCTCAAGTTTGCAGCCATACCTCTTGATGTGTACCTTCGCTTTGGTCTGGTGAGGGATTTAGTCCTTCCTCACCGACCACCACTATCTTCATAAGCACGGTGCTTTTGAACCAACTGTAAATGAAAGGAGCTTACACCTGAGACGTTTTTATGCAAATTCTGAAACTTCAATGCTCATAGATGAGAAAAATCAAAAAAAAAAAAATCGCCGGAGCGCTTCTCAATTCAATCGCGATCAAAGTTCACATTTTTTCGAAATTGGATTAGAGAAAATATTGTAGCTGTCAAAAGTCTCTACAGCCAAATCGTGTAAACCTCAAAAAAAACCTAAAAATGTGAACTTTCATCGCGATGTATTAAAAAGCGCTCCGGCGATTTTCCTTTTGTTTTTTTTTATTATTTTTCTCATCTATGAACATTGTAGTTTCAGAATCCGCAAAAACTTCCCAGGTGTAAGCTCCTTTCATTTAGAGCAAAGTTAGTTTAAGAGCATCGTGTATACTGCTGACTACTTCCCCGAGATCTGCAGAGTTCGTGTGCAGGCCCAAGGGATACATTAGACAGCCCCGTTAAGCTCACTGCTGATTTTTTCCACGCCCTTGGATGATGCAACCCAACAATTTGCCATTGATCATATTCTTGATGGCTTCCTGATGATATTTGTATAGCCTACAAGACCCACTACTGGTGTCGATCACAACATAACACATATCATCCCTGCAATGCTTTTTGGTAGCCTTGACGTAAGTAGATGGCTGCTGCGTTCCTGTTTCTCCCTATTCTGGCAGGTCCGGGATTTCCAGTCGAAATCCCCATTAATTCCAGAAAATTCTGTGGTGGGTCTCCCACTCTTCATGTCCGCACTAACTTTGTCACCCTCTTCTAAGGTGTATTCGTAACCGTCTTCTCTGCGTGGGTCTTGACGAAGTTATTCGAGACATTTGAAGGTGGGAGCTCTTTTTATTCTTGCAAAGTTCTCTTTATTGAGGGTTTTCACAACGGTGGTGTTTATATTACTCTTGCTGTCGGATTCAGAGTCGGGTTCGCTCTCAGTCTCTTATGTCTCCTCCTCTATTTTTCATTATGTTGTGTGCTTGTAGCAGTACCACAGATGTCACCCACATCTGTGGGAGATGTTTGCTTACGACCGTTTGATGACGACGAAGTGTAACCAACCCACTTAGGCCCTGCGTCGTAACTTTTATTTCTGCCCTGTTCCCGTACTTTATAAAGTGGTAAAAGTCGTAAAAGTTTTAAAAGTCGTAAACGATTTTCATATAAATTTTGTGTACGGGAACGCAAAATGTGTAAAAGTGGTAAAAATTGTAAAAACTTTTTAGTTCTAGAACAGAGCTTTCATTTCACTTTCTTCCGTCATTGTTTATTCAGAGGTAGGTGATCGTAATACACTAGTCCAGAGTGGTCATATCTGAAAGTAATTTTCCTCTTTAAGAGCAGAGTGGTATCCACCTGCAGTTCCATCTATCCATCGGGACATATTCCGGTTCTTACCAAACAAAATGTCCCTATTCTCGTGCCCACTGGCGGATAGAGAGAATTAAATGGTCATACTACACAAAATGACAACTTTTCGCAAAAGTAAAGAGTAAAGTCTTGTCTCGGATCGTTTAAAATTTGTTGCAGCTATTTGTCCTCGAAACCGGTATTACGATGGTATAATTCTCCGTAGGATATACTCCGTAGGATAATTATCCTAAAGCTGTAATGAAAACTACGGCCATCAAGTAAAAAGGCTAGTATGTAATATACTCCTCGGCGGCAGTACTCGTTTTTGACCAAACTATGCGCATCGTAATATTAGTTCCAAGGGTGATCTAGGCTGGTCCTGACCTGTTTCAACATAGCACAGCCAAAGACTTATCTTGGCCCCTCTTTCATCTCAAATGGACATTTTAACACTCAATAAATTTAACGAGCTAACATCCAACTTTTAGTACCAAAATTTTTTTCAGACAAATTTAAGCAAAAATGGCACAGTATACTAATAATAATATGTACATATATGTGTACTCGTATATAGATTTTTGGAACTCTCTACAGTTCCAACATGTGAACTTTTCCAGAATTTTTTCGAATGACTCTGGAGGCAATAATGACACGTCTGTCTTTTCAAGGACTCTACTCTCAATAAATGGTGTCATTATACCCTCCACCATACTATGGAGGGTATAATTAAATTTGTCATTCCGTTTGTAACACATCGAAATATTCGTCGGAGACCCTATGAAGTATATATATTCTTGATCAGGGTAAAATTCTAAGTCGATCTGACCATGTCCGTCTGTCCGTCCGTCCGTCTGTCTGTTGAAATCAAGATACAGCTCGCAATTTTTCAGAGAGAGCTTTGTGATTTGGTATAGAAGTTTCTATTACTCCTAGGATGTTTGGTATTGCAAATGGGCTATATCGGTCTACGTTTTGATATAGCCCCCATAGAACGGTACCTCCCGATTTTCGGTATTTTCAAGTTTTTAGCTTCATTATTCCACCGAAATGGCTGAAATTTGGTATCTAGTCTACGTTGGGGCTATAAAACATTCTCCCAGAATTTTGTTTGTATAGGTCCACGCCTTTATATAGCCCCCATAGAACGGTACCTCACGTTTTCGGTATTTTGAAGGTTTTAGCTTCATTATTTCACCGAAATTGCTGAATTTTGGCTCTTAGTCTTCATAGGTGGTATACAACTTTCCTCCATAATTTTGTCTGTATAGGTCCACGCCTTCATATAGCTCCCATAGAGCGGTGCCTCCGAATTTTCGGTACTTCGAAAGTTAGACCCATAGTTTTAGTCTTCTTCATAAACGAAAGGAAACTAATTGTTCCACTTTACTTCCATACAACTCGTGATGGAGGGTATAACAAGTTCGACCCGGCCGAACTTAACGACTTTTTTACAATATTTTTGCAATAACGCAAGTAGAGTAAAACGTTAAAATAATATTTTAGGGGACCCTATTGTATGAAAAGTCGTATTATGACTTAGTATGTGGCAAATATTTCAACATTATAGATCATGTAATATGTAAGTATTTGTTAACCCCATTATATAGCTAGTAAGTGCCAAAGTTCCCCTATCTACACCAAATATAAATTATTTATTCTCAGTACAGTCTTACAAAAGCCCTTTTAGCTGTGTTACTTCCAAGAATTTCTACTTGAAATCACAGTAATTTGTATCCACACCAAGGGTAAACATCATTTAGTGACTCTCTTAATGACAAATTGCAGCAACTGAGTAAACAGCAAGAGAGCTGACAAATCAAAGATTGCAAAATTCTTCACAATTTTCAAAGAAAAACACAATTTCTTTAAACAGTTGCACAAAATAATCATTATCAGCTACACAATTTTGCATAATGTCCTGCCAAGAAAAACAAACAGAGTTTTTGTGGTGTTGAAGAAAATTCAACAGAGCTATGCTACTAAAGAAAAATGACCGGTAATCACACTCTTCGTAATGACTATGTAGCTATTTGGCAAGGACGAAGGTCCCAAAGTAAACAACATTTGCAACACGCTCAGCTGGATAATAATGACAAACTGTGAACACACATACACACACCATATGTTAGGCAGTCAGTCAGTCATAGTTAATAACTATTCCAGGTATAGAGAATAGGATTTTTTCTGTTGTTTCGCAGAACAATCACAGATCACAGTAGGAAGTGGGACGGAAAGTGTTTCACTGACCATTACTACAATTTCGAATTTACAAGAAGGATATGGTGTCCAGTATGTAATACATGCTGTGATGATCGCCTGTTCGCAAGGGTATTCTCCCTCCTCTTTAAGACAAAGGACAACTGCAACACAGCATGTGTCGAAGTAGTAAGTAAGAAGGATATTATTAAGTGTTCACTAGTCATGTTCTCGGTATTGTAGTATGGACATTGGAAATCTGTCTACTAACTTTGTAGATCACTAAAACCATGGGTGTTTAAGTATCACCCACAACATGCCTGTAGCGTAAAGCAAAGAGGTTACTGATGGTTTTTTAAGAGTATTGGTACAGTTAACACCCAAGAGGTTTTTAAAATTATTTTCTTAGTTTTAACTGAGGGAAAAAGCGAATTCAAAAGAATTACAGGTTCTTGCTGACAAAATATTGTTAAAAATCCAGGCTTATTAATATTTTTAAAGAAGGAAGTTTTATTTATATTATAAAAAAACACTGATATGGATCCAAATAAATAAGTTTTTTAAATTTATGCTTAAATCGAAAGTTACAAAATATTTTTTAAAAATTCTAAAAGTTAATTTTTTAATTCCAAAAATAATTGTTTAATCATTCCAAAACTCAAAAAACTGTCTTTTAATATCGAAACTAAGAAAGAATATAAGTTTAAAATTAAAGAGTCCAAAAAATATTTTTTCACTGTCTAAAAATTCCTAAAGCCACTAAATGTTTTTTAACAAATCCAAAATTGCAATATAACTTTTTTTTAAATTCCAAAAGCCCAAAAAATATAAAAACTTCAAGAATACTTAAACTCCAAATATATTTAAAAATCGATAGTCCAAAAATATTATTTTAACACTATACAAATCCAAATTCGAAGCACAAAAATATTTTTTTAATTCCAAAAATATTTTATTAAATTTCTTAAATTTCAAAAGACATAAATTTTCTTTTTTTTAAATTTCATAAGACCAAAAATATTTTTTAACATTCTAAAAATATGTCGAAAAATATTTTTTTGTAATTTCCAAAAGTTCAAGAAATATTAAAAATTGCAAAAGTCCAAATATATTAAATATTAAAAAAGTAAAAAATGTTTTTTTTATTCCAATAGGCCAAAATATTTTTAAAATTCCAAAAACGTCAAAATCCAAAAATATTTTTTTTAAATTCCATTATTTTTTTTTAAATTCCAAAAATATTTTCAAGGATTTCTAACATATTTTTTAAAATTCTAAAAAAGCAAAATTCCAACGACAATTTTTTCGAAATTCCAAAATTATTTTTTTTAATTGTAAAAATATTTTGTGTAAAAATTCAAAAGTCCAAAATATGTTTACATTCCAAAAGTACAGACATAATTTTTAAATTCCAAAAGTCATAAAATATTTTTTTTTAAATATTTCATAAGTCCAAAATTATTCCTTTTTTATCATTCTAAAAAAGACAAGAGTCAAAAATCATTTTTTTCGAATTTACAAGTTACCGTAACTAAAAATTCCAAAAATATTTGTATCTTCAAATTACAAATTTGTACAAAAATTTATAAAAATAAAAGAGTGCAATTTTTTTTTTAATTCTAAAAGTCCAAAAATATTTGTTACAATCTTCAAAAAGTCCAAAATTTTTTTTAACGTTCTATAAAGACCAAAATCCAAAAGTATTATTTAAAACACCAAAAATATTTTTTTTTCAATTCCGAAAGTCAAAAAATATTTTGTTAAAAAATTCCAAAATTCCGGAAATATTTTTTTTAAATTTCAAAAGTACAAACATATTTCTTTTAAATTCCAAAAGTCACAAAATGTTTTTTTTTAAATTCAAAGTCCAAAAATATATATCTTAACATTCTGAACAAGAGTCTAAAGTCATTTTTTATTTTTTAAATTCTTAAACTAATATTTTTTTTAATTCCAAAAATATTTTATTAAATTTCTTAAATTCCAAATAACATAAATTTTTTAAATTCCAATATCATTTTAAATTCCAAAAATATTTTCAAGGAGTCCAAACATATATATTTTTTTAAATTCTAAAAACCAAATTCCAACAAACATTTTTTCGAAATTCCAAAATACCAAAATAATTTTTTTAAATTCCAAAAATATTTTGTTTAAAAAATCCAAAAGTCCAAAATATTTTTTTCTTTCATTACAAAAGTACAATCATAATTTATAAATTCAAAAAATTAATTCAATTATTTATTAAAATTCCAAAAATATTTTCAAGGAGTCCAAACATATACATATATTTTTTTTAAATTCTAAAAACCAAATTCCAACAAACATTTTTTCGAAATTCCAAAGTACCAAAATTATTTTTTTAAATTAAAAAATATTTTGTTTAAAAATTCCAAAAGTCCAAAATATTCTTTCTTACATTCCAAAAGTACAAACATAAATTTTAAATTCCAAAAAATTAATTAAATTATTAATTAAAATTATTTCTTCGTTATCATTTTAAAAAAGACAAGAGTCAAAAATCTTTTTTGTCGAAATTCCATTATACCAAAATTAAAATTCCAAAACTCCAAAGATATGTTTTTATTTAAATTACAAATTTGTCCAAAAATGTATAAAAATACAAGAGTGCAATTTTTTAATTCCGAAAGCCCAAAAGTTTTTGTAACAATCTTCAAAAACTCCAAAATATTTTTTAACATTCTAAAAAACCAAAAACCAAAAGTATTATTTAAAATACCAAAAATAATTTTTTCAATTCCGAAAGTAAAAAAAATATTTTGTTAAAAAAATCCAAAATTCCGGAAATATATATTTTTTTTTTAAATTCTAAAAGTACAAGCATAATTTTTAAATTCCAAAAGTCATCAAATATTTTTTAATAATTTCATAAGCCCAAAAATAAATATTTTAACATTCTGAACAAGAGTCTAAAATAATTTCTTTGAAATTCCAAAACAACAAAATTATTTTTTTAAATTCCTAAACTATTTTGTTTAAAAATTCCAAAAATTAATTTTTTTAAATTCAAAAAAAAAAATTAAAAATTACAAGAGTCCATTTTTTAATTCCAAAAACTATATGTAACAAACTTCCAAGAATTCAAAATATTTTTTAACATTCTAAAAAGGCCTAAATCCAAAAACATTATTTCAATTCCAAAAATATTTTTTTCAATCCCGAAATTCAAAAAATACTTTGTTACAAAATTAAAAAAATCCGGAAATATATTTTTCTAAGTACAAAAGTAGATTTTTAAAAAAAAAATCCAATATCCCAAAAATATTGTTTTTTCTAAATTATAAGAATATATCGAAAAAAAAACATTTTTTTATATTTCAAATGCCCAAAAAAAATAAAAAAATGTTTTTCTGTAAATACCAAAAGACTAAATATATTTTAAAAAATTTAATTTTCAATTCAAAAAAAATATATTGTTTAAAAATTTCAAAATTAGAAACATATTTTTAAAATTCCAAAAGTCATAAAATATTTCTTAAAAATTTCATAAGTTCAAAAATATTTTTTAAACATTCATAAAAATAAATGTCGAAAAATATTTTTTAAATTTCCAAAAGTCCCAAAAATAAAAACATAACAAAAATATTTTTTAACATTCTAACAATATGCCGAAAACTATTTTTTTAATTTCCAAAAGTCCAAAAAATATTAAGATTTACGAAAGTCCAACAATATTTTTCTTTAACTCCAAAAATATTTGTAAAAAAAAACTTCCAAGATCCAAACTATTTTTTAACATTCTAAAAATGCCAAAATCTACAAATATTTTTTTAATATCAAAACTCCAGTAAAAAAAATCCTTACTAAATAATGGGTTTTTATAGTACTTTTTGGTAGTCGTAACCCCTTACCAAACCCCCTACTAACCCATTATTTTAACAAGAGCATGTCGCACTGAATAACTAGTTATTCTACAACCACTAGAATAACTAGTTATAATATGCCCACTGGAAGTTGAAAAATAAGCTATAAGCTAAAAAATATATTTTCTATTTTTAGAACAGTTGAGGTAGAATTTGTTATCAATTTCAACGAACTTCACATTTTTATTTTAATTCACTGTTTGCTGGTTTTGAACACACCAACTTCTGCTTTGTAGCCGAGCACACTAACACTAGGCCACACACACGAACATTAAGGGTTGTTTAAAGGCTTACATGTTCACCACCAACTGTTTTTTTTAACAAAAAGTACACGGCCTGCGGTGAGCGTTGAACACACAACCCTCTGATTTGTAATCGCACAGACACACTCTTTGCCACCGTACTCATTACTTAGTAAGGAGTAGTATAAGTAGTTATATTTTTTATATTACTTTGTAATGGGCTACATAATGACTAACGGATCCGAATTTTTGCTGGGGAAACTTCAGTTGTCCAAAAATATTTGTAAAAACTTCCATGAGTCCAAACTGCACTTTGACACGAATTTCGAAATTTTATGGGGAAGGTAACCTAAGAATAGGACCGATATGGGCCATTTTAGAAGTTAAACTAAATAGTATGAGATTCAAAGTTTGGACCAAAATGGTTGCCCCGTTCAAGAGGTATCGTGCATACCACTTTAGTGACATTTTTAAATATTGTTTGGACGAAGTATGACGAAAACCAAATTTTGGACCAAATCGTTTGATCAGTTGTGCTTGTTTCTCAAAAAGTATGGACTTGTCCCTGAAAAAAACGTTTACCGTTGTAATAGAGGCAGCGACTGCAAGTTGCTTCAACAAAAATCAAAGTGATGCGAGAGCAGGTCTTAAAGTGAACTGATCCGAAATTTTGTGTAAGAGGTACCCGAAGGAGTGGACAAATATAGTCCATATTCGAACTCAATCTATATCTGGCAGATATATTAGGATGTGCAAAGTATGGACCACATCGGTCAATCCCTTCAAGAGTTATCGTGCGCAAAATTTCTCCGAACATTTTTGAACTTTTGTGAGGGAGGTACCTGAAGGAGTGGACCGATATGGCTTATCTTCGAACTTAAACTAAGTTTAGAAATATTACGAAGGCCAAATTTTGGACTGAATCGGCAGATCCGGTCGAGAGCTTCCGCTCCAACCACTACACACGGTGTCACAGGTTTTTTTTGCACATTTCAGGCTATTTTCGCAGGAAGTATGGACTTGCCCCTCATCAAACTTGTACCGTTGTATGCCCACAAACTTTTCGAACATTTTCGAATTTTTGTGGGGAAGGTACCAGAAGGAGTGGACCGATATAACCTATCTTCGAACTTAAACTAAGTTTGGACAAAATATTACGAAAGCTATATTTTGGACTGAATCTGTCGTACGCTCCAGCCAGCCAGGCAGACAGACGTACGGAGATGTCTAAATCAACTCCAAATTGTCTGAAACGGATTTCGTCCAAACACACTTGGGGTCTAAAACCATTATTGCGATGAGGTACATTTTGAAAGTGTATATACCCGTATGAAAGTGTATATACCCTCGTTAGCATAAATACTGAGGCAATAAAGGTCTAAAATCCTACATTTTCCTAAAGTATTTTCTTGAAAACCTAACCTTTATTTTTTCCGCATCAAACTAAATTAAGATGTCACTTATTTTTTCAAAACAATGAAAACACTTTACCGTACTTAATTTAACTGCATACTTGTGACCTTCAATTCCGAAACGCCACCCTCAACTAACGACACATTTTTTTGTCATTTAATCGAAAACATATGCAAAACATGACCAACCAATAGATACATTTCAGAGGAAATTCCCTACGAAAAAAAGCAAACCATTAGAAACCACATCCTGTAACACTTAAAAGGAACAACAACACTTCACAGACGGAAAATAAAATTGACACCGCCAATCTGGTTTCTTATGAATGACTACGAAGTATCAAATATGGGTATTTAAAGTGTTTCTTAAGGAGTCTTCTTCGGTTTTTTCTTCGTTCTAAAATTAGAAATTAAAATTGGTTTAAGAATGTTTTAGAAATTAAGGGAGGTGCCACACATGAAAGAATAGAATTTTAAAAAATAAAATTGTGGGAGAAACCCTTAGGAAAAAAGACAAGAAATTGCCAAGACCTGACCTGAAAAATCCATTATTAAAAAAATCGTAGAAATGCAAGAAGTACAGCACGTGATGTCCCATGAATTTTAAACTCAAATTGTTTTGGAGAGATTCGAACTTCAAAGACAACCGGTACTTGTTACATTAATCACCGACCGGCTTAAGGGAAATATCATTTCAATTCCCTTGCATTGTGTTGAGCAGTTCTTGCCTGCACAATTTGCTTTTGTTGTGGGTACAAAGGATTTTCGTTTTTACAAACGAAATTTCATGCTTAACATTCTGTTGTACATGCAGGTAGGGGCCATGAAAATCTTTTCTTTTGTATACCCTTCAAAGGAGAAATTTTACCTTGCGGTAACCTGCCTTGGCATGACAAATCTACAATTTTGCAAAATAATTTTCTTTTTGGCGGATACGCATCATTAGTTAAGCTATTTGTTCTTTTATAATATCCTTGCAGAGGCGTTACTATTGACCACTGTCTTTGAACTGAACTGCTTACTGTACCAAAACTCTTTGTAGTAGCACAGGATACGGTAACCCTACAGTGCAAAAAAGAAAACACGCCTACACCCAATTTTCTTTGGCAATTCGTCAAGGCATTTTCGTTTTGTAGTCAAAGACAAATAATTCCTTCTTCTTACTTGCGAGACAGGATTAACTATACTGTCTGGATAATTCTTTTTGCCTAGAAACGGCAGTTATGGATTAAACGCCTAGTTTGTTTAAGTTCATTTTTTGCCAACCATTTGGCTGAAATAAATTAAAACGCATTATCTGTTGGCAGGTGCATTCTAAATGTTTATCTAAATAAACAAAATGTTTTCTCTCGTTTTTATTATAATTTTGTAAAAACGATTTGTTGTTGCAAACAATTTTTTGTTTTGTTTTGCTTCATGTCTAGACTTTGGCTGGTAATTAAAATAAAGTATAATAATAAAGTTTAAGTTCAAAGGGAAATATAATGTGGTGGCGTTGAAGGTAAAAGGTACTAACTCTAAAATGAAATAGTACACCTGTTGAGGACCATCAACGGCCAATTTTTTTAATAGACAACAGTTCCATAGGCTTGGTTTTTTATAGCCTCAGCGTTTATGCAAATGATACGATGTGAATGATACGATCAAAAATGTGGGTCATCGATGCAATGGTTTTGGACCCCCACAAAAGAAATATGCAGAAAATAGAAAAATGCAAAAAAGTTACATTGCAGGGCCTAAATAACCCAATATCGGCGAGTGTTGTTGATCTGCCTATGAGTCACATCCAGTTCTTATCCATCGATGGTGAGTAAATATCTCCCACAGATATCGATGCTTTCGCATCTGTTGTCAAAAGTACTGCGACAAGCGCATAGCCTAAGGGAAAATACAGGGAGAAGGAGATTAAGAAACTCCAGAGAGGTTTAAGTTCGACCCAACCTTCGGAAACAGTTAGCGACTAGCACCCCGAAACGAAACAGCGAAACTAATACAACCGCCGTCGGAAGAGGTCCACAAGGTGGTATTTGATGTGAGCAAGAGCATTGCAAAGCTCATAAGACACATGTAACAGCTGTCAGGGCTTAACAACGCGAACACAAGAAACTACTAAGCTGTGCCGCAGGATGCTCTCAAAAAGATTATGAACACTAGGGTTATGACTTTTTTACAACCTCATATCCATGTATGATATTTTGATGAGCTTTTACCAAAGATTACATAAAATCTTAATTATAAGGTGATTCGATAAAAAAAGCTTCCGCACAAAAAGCTTTTAAAGTTTTTATTTTTCAGAGCTTTTGACATATTTTTTAAGTAACTGTGAGCAGATATTTCACAAGTTATAGGAGCACACGACATAACTAAAATGACATAACCGTTTGTTTCTCACTAAGTTTATCATCGTATTATACCATATATATCATTTTATATTATATATAACTTTATTTCATATATCATAAAAATTAAAGTGGTTTGTGCGGAACCCTTTTTAAAATTTAATTGGAATAAAAGTTATTTCAGGCATTAATAGGTAAAACACCATCCATTCGTGCAACAGGAAATAATATTTTTAAATTCTTTATACCCTCCACCATAGTATGGAGAGTATATTAAGTTTGGTTTTCCGTTTGTAACGCATTGAAATAATCATTTGCGAGCCTATCTATGCATGTCCGTCCGTCCGTCTGTGGTAATCACTCTAGCATCCACAAGAATGAAGATAGGACGCTGAAATTTGGGGAAGGTGTGTCTTTTGTTTGCAGGCAGGACAAGTTTGATGATGGGCTCTATCGGTCCACGTTTTGGTATAGCCCCCATATAACGGTACCTCCCGATTTCAGGTATTTTGACTTTTTTAGTCACATTGTCAAACCGAATTAGCTATAATTTGACAATTAGGGTTCTTAGTGATCAACAAGCTTATATTCCAAAGGATATGGGTATAGGTCAATGTTTTGGTATAGCCCCCATATAACAGTACCTCCCGATTTTCGGTATTTTGAGAATTGTAGCTAAAATTTTTAACCGAACTAGGTGTAATTTGACATTAAAAGTTCTCATTGATCACAAAACGTTTCCACCAAAAATCGTTAACATAGGTCCATGTTTTGGTATAGCCCCTAGATAAGTGTACCTCCCGATTTTCGGTATTTTGAGAATTTTAGGTACGATTTTTAACTGAAGCCGCTGTAATTTGACATTTGCGGTTCTCAGTGGTCATGAAACTTCTCTATCAAACATCGTCCACATAGGTCCATGTTTTGATATAGTCCCCATATAACGGTACCTCCGGATTTTCGGTATTTTGGGCATTTTAGCTACAATTTTTAACTGAATCAGCTGTAATTTGATATTTGAGGTTCTCTGTGGTCATGAAACTCCTCCACCAAACATCGTCAACATAGGTTCATGTTTTCATATAGCCCCCAATAAACGGTACCTCCCGATTTTCGGTATTTTGAGGAGCTACATTGTTTGATGTAACTACCCTCAAATTGACTTTTGAGGTTCTCTGCAGTTATAAAACTTTTCCACCAAAAATTATAAAGATAGGTTGACTCTTTGATATAGCCCCCTAGATGGTACCTTTCACCTAGCTGAACACATTTTTTAGATTTTTAGATATAGGCAATTGGAGTATCTATCAATGGTCGAAGACAATTTTCCACGGAAAATTGTGAAAGGACACTAATTATTAAATTTTAATTAAGACTATTTTATGGTGGAGGGTACAAAAATTCGGCCCGCCGAACTTAACGACTTTTACTTGTTTTTTTTTTCTTTTAATAGAATTTTTTCAAAAACTTTTTTTTTTCAAAGTGGTTTGTGCGGAACCTTTTTTTATAATAAAGTATAATGAATGATATTTTAGGTATTAATAGGCATACGTTCATTCATTCTCACTACAGGAAATCATTTTTGAGAAAAAATGTCAAAAAGTCTCCTGAGGAGCAGGGCTCCGGGCGGGATTTAGAATTTCAACCCTTGGGCAGATGCAAACTGTTACTTTTGTCCGCGAACATATAGCAGACATACCTCGAAAAATCATTTTGAGATTTGGTCCGGTCATAGTCTGACAAAGACTAAGAAACAATCCCCGCTTCAATGCAGGAAATGCCAGTATCGACTTGAACGTGGAAGCCATCAAAAGTAGCGAGGAGGTAATACCTCTAAGTACTAAAAACCATGATATCAGCGACTGGAGGACCAGTAATCGACATTATCTAGATAAACCTCTATCAGCAACCATGATCCTGATGGAGGAAATTAATGCTGGAAAAATACAAATTGGCTTGAGGGATTATGGCCACTTATTAAGGACGAAAAATTAAATTTTTCATGAATTTTTTACAAAAAATCTACCAAATTTCTTTAGAAGATTTTGTTTTCATCTGATAGATCACACCTTGAGTTACTTACGGATTTTTTTTTTGAAAAATATTGCACAGTGTTCTGACAAATGGCCGCCTACGAAACACTACTTTTACTGAAACAGTTTGCGGAGTCCACGGTAGCTCGAAAACGATTAAACCGATCAGCATATGTTTTTGTGGGATCATTAAGAACCTAATAATCTTGCACTTAAGCGGCACGGAATCACAAAATATCCATTAAAAAACTGTGGACTGTCAAAGTTAAAATTTCTAATTGAATTAATTGAGCTATCTATCTAGCGAAGTCCTCACACATCCAACCAATATGCTACGATCGTTTCGCTGGTTGTTGTTGTAACAGTGTTTTTTTATTATGTTTGTATGTTCGTTCCTCTGTTCAATCTGGCTCTGGGTCTATCTCCAGTAGCCACAGATCCACTGGGCGAATACAGGAGAGGTAGAGGTAAAACAGATCCTGAGATATTACCCCACCTTTGTGTACTCCCTGTTTCACTCAACGGGGTTTGGACTTCTTGTTCCTCAATTCCACGTACGACTGGCGTCCACACTTTCAACGTTTCATGCTTGGCAGGAGGGTTGTCTGCTCAATGTTCTCAAACGGCGTGGACTTCCTGACTGCATCAAAGGCTTTTGATAAGTCAAGCGCCACCATCACTGTTCTATCACACGTCTTTCTCTGGTTGAGTCCTTGACAAATATATGTGCAAATGGCGTGCAGCGCTGTTGTCGTGCTGTGCTGCTTACGGAATCCATGCGATGATCAGCAATTTGATACTGGGGAGGACTAAGGCCTCAAGGGTCTTTGCTACGGGCGTCAAAAGCGAATTCGGCCTGTACGATTCACTTTTTCTGGCAACCTTGCCTGGCTTCCATACCGGGACACCCTGCCCATTTTCCAGACTTCGAAAACAATGAGGGTGGCTAGCGACAAGTTGAGAACTTTAGTGAGATACTCATCCAACACCTTCAGCATTACCATGGAGATTCCATCAGGGTCCAACGCTTTGGATGATTTAGCGTTCCTGATGGCATTCGCAACATCATTCATTGTAAACTGTGATGGTTCATCCTCGGCAGGAAGAGATCTGATGCGACGTAATACTCTCCTCTTCGCCCTGTCACTCTCGGGGTGCTCGACAAACTGTCGATTGAAATAACTTGCGCACCTCTTCCGGTCAGTCAGCGTAACGTCGTCAAACGTGACTGAGGTCCTATCTTCCATACTTCCAGGGTTCGAGAGTGACTTAATCGTTGACCACAATTCACTTTTACCGGCTCCAATGTTGCAACTCTTCAGATGATTTAACCATTTGTTCCGCTTATGTTCGCCGACCAGCCTGTTAACTTCCAGTGTCAGCTCCCTGTGGTCGGCTCGACGAAGCTCATCACGCTCATTTGCTAATCTCGTCGCCTCTGCTGGAAAGTTTGGTCTTACTTCGGGTATTCGACCAGCAGGTATATGGCGAGCGGCTGCAGCAGTGATGATGTCTCGGAACGTCCTTTGCGCTACCCGAACATCAGAGGGATTGTGCTCTGAAGCGGAGATTGGTGAACTCACTGAATCAGCTTTCTTATGATTGACGAACGTGCGTCGTTCAGAGGTCATGAAATCGGGAGGTCATTAATGGAGACAATTATGGGGAGATATGTGATCCAAGGGAAATGAGGAGTTGCCAGGTGACGTCATTTGTCATACCAGGTGACACGATGGTTATGTCTGGCGAACTGTGACGCTCTCCTCTAATTCTGGTAGGGGCGTCCTCATTGTCCGTGCAAAACGTAGAGCTATCAATCTGCTCAGCCAGCGCTGTACCTCTCTGGTCGTTTCCGAGGGCCGAATGCCACATCTCATGATGCGCAATATAGTCCCCCAGGACCAGACGATTATGAGCTTCCAAAAGCGGTCTAATGTCAAGCTATTTCTCGGCTAGATGCATACGTTCAGTAACTTTATCTCGGCAGTTCCACACCTGACTGCTACCCCCATACATTCCATGTACGGGTCATTAGAGACAGGCTCATGCGAGATTGGTTTGTTTGGACAGACTGGTGCAACAGGAAAGCCAATCCCCCGCCTCCACTTCTGGTGCGATCCTTCCTTGTTGAGCTTGGTTTCTTGCATCGCCGCGACCTTGAGGTTCTTCCGAATCATGAAATCTAATATTTCCTCGATCTTGCTGTCGAGTGGACTGCGGGGGAGTTTCATAATCAGACGACGAGGAAGTTTCATAATCCGATGAGACTGTATCCACGCAGCAACATAGTCCCTGTCGTAGTCCCTCATGTAGACAAGTCCAGAACAACCCCTTAGATGTACTCACTCCTGACATCTATTGCATCTCACCGAAGGTTGAATAAGGGTGAAGATACGAATGTGACAAACTGAGCACAAATAAATTAGTCCTGGGGTTTCCTCCGTCCCGGCATGGACCAAAAGAATTCGGAGCAGGCATTCCTGGATATGCTGCACCCAACACAAAAAAAGAAACAAATACAAACACATGTACACTGATAATGGTAATAAGATGGAAACAGTCGAAAAACCCTTAAGGAACTTCGTGAATACGAATTTTCCGCTAAGCACTGCGGTACACGCAGGGACATCAGTAGATTGTATCCGATTAAATCTTTCAAGCCTTGAAAGCAGCGGGTCCGGAGAAAGACTTTGCGGCAATACACTACAAGTATATACAAATTAGCCGGAAACTTCAACGCGTGCTTACAATTTGCAACCCGGTAGGAGGCCATGATTAAGGTGAAGATCTCAAACGATATCCTTAAATACAAACAACGTGCATGCATCGAGAGGATTTTCGAATAGGACTGGGCTAGACACGAGGTCTAATGTGCTCCCTACATAGGCTGAGAGTATATCCCTGTCGGTGAAGCTGACTGATACTTTTTTACTTGTTTCTATGGGAAACCAATATACAGCTCGTCTCCACATGTCCACTTGAGATGGGAAAAGAAATAGGATAAAACCCGGACCATAACATATTAATTCTAATTAAACTCGTCCCATGGTATCATAAATATCCAGCGCCACTAAAATGCCAATAATTATCCAGAAGCTAGTTCATGTCAATCCAAGTTCCGAACCACAAAATCATTAAACTGTAGCACTTTAAATTGAGACACTATAGAAAATTTTCCACTAGCCCTGATAATAGGTTGTGCCAACATATTGGGAACATTTGCGCTTCACTTTTGGTTAAATATAGTGGCGCCCTAGTAAATGACAACAACAACAACAAGACGTAATGTTTTCCAACCAAACTAAAACTAATGATAATGAATGAATGAATTTCAAAGAGACAACAAAAAACAAAAAGAATGGTTGGATGTCATGGAACAAGCAACACCGGGGCGAAAATGATGATGATCATGGCAATGATGGTTGGTTGTTGGCTGAAGATGAACTCCCCAAAGAAGCTACAGCAGTTGCACAATATCAAGTGAAGAGTAACTGGGAAAATAAGCCACAACATTGGGAGCATGAGCAATGACAACAACAGCAACCACATTTGAAATGACAACAAATTAGTCGCGTGTTTGCCACATGATGAAGTTGATAATGAATAGTATGTGTGGCGGTATATGAATACGAATACTAGGTTGCCAACTTGTCCCGTCACTCACTCAGTCAGTCCGTTGCAGTCAGCGAGTCAGTCACTTAATCCAAAAGCTGCTGCTTCTGCTGCACACGTTACATGAATAACATGCAACTGCAATGAACTTCCATGGCGTCAAAGTAATGAATGGTTTTGTGTGACTACTTGACAAAGTACCATCAGAGTCCAAGTTTACTTGATCACCTCAGAGTGAAGAAAGAAGCCAGCAACGAAAAAATATACTCTCGTTGACTGTGGAAACAGTTAACCATAACAAGGGACAAGGGAAAACAAATTTGCTAGCTTTGAAAAATTGTCCTAAGCCAAATGTATTGCTAATCATTGTTATTATGCGAATTAGAGACTGAGCATTAAGCGGAGCATACTAAACCGTTATTCATTGGAGGTATAACATAGGCTAATGTTTAAGCGGGTATTTCGGACGAGTTGGACTAAATAGTAATGCGGCATAAAATTCAATATTCATTATTGTCTTCTTTTAAATATCCGAGACCAGAAGTTTTTCGTTTACAGTCATCTTAAAAGAGGAATTTCGAACACCTAGAATGAAGCATGATCACATAATATTTTTGCGCTTCCCCTAGCGTGGGATGTTAACGTGTTTTTGTTGTTGGTTGTTTACACCTCCCATTGGGATTTGGGGAGCATTACTTGAATTACGGAAGAACACGCCATGAGAGGGTTCTGGCAAATTTGAACACAGTATCTCACATCTACCAAGTATTTAATATCTTTCAGCAATGGACACCTGCAAATATGATCGACCGACTCCAACTCTTTTGCTCTATCCTGAAGTAAAATATCTAACTTATGGAGTGAGAGAAGGAAATAGTTCTACGTTGGGAGATCGCAGTTCAGATCGCCATGGATGTTCTGCATTCTAGTTCTATAAGTCATCTCAAGGTAGATCTCACGAACTTTTTAATTGGTATATCGATCGACTTAAAACTATGGATCGCTCACGAAGTTATGGTCCATGACTTGAGAGTCTCAGGGCAGCCCAATTATCGAATTATATAGTCCCGAGTCCTAAGAGACTAGTTTCAAGTCTTCTAATCAACTTTCCTGCTTCCCTGTTATCAAGAATGCCTATTTGAAAGACGCTACAGCCATCGTAAACCTGACGTGAGTGTTTGATGAGTAGATTTTAGCAGGAGACACCGACGCCAGTGGCCCTAGATCTTGGATCCATCTTTATACATTGCAAGATCGTATAGAGGAGAATTACCACACCCAAAAAATCTCTGTTTGAATAGTTGCTAAAGCTCAAGTTGACTATCAATTAAGTTCAAGTACTTAAAACGTTTAAAGTGTAAAACTCGCCAGGTCCCTGACTCTTGCAGTTTAAATTATCAGTAAGATCCTGTATATGTATATATATTTTCCAGTTTATGCTGTGGTACAACTCGATGGTGGCTGGAAGTTCGAAAGTTTTGTGCTTCCTGGTGTTTGGTACGTGGTTATCTCATAGAAGACCAGAATGGCTTCTCATAGAAGATTAGAATATCATACCAGAATAGAAGACCAGTACTTATTCTCATAGAAGACCAGCATGTCTTCTCACAAATGACCAATAGGACTGTCTCAGAGAAGTTCCTATAAAAGAAGGCCAATGATCATAGAAGGTCATAATTTCTTTCATAAAAACCTGTAGAACTACTTGTGGATGTCCAGTAGGACTTTCTGAGAGAACAACAGAAAGCCTTGTCATGGAAGACCAGTAAGACTTCTCATAGAAGACATGAAGGTTTTCTTGTGGAAGCACAGCAATTCCTATGAAAGAAAACCAATGGGTCTTCCTATAGAAGGCCATTCGGCCCTGTCATACATTACCACTAGGTCTTCTCATAGAAGACCAGGTCTTCTCATAGAAGAGCAGTAGGTATTCTCATAGAAGACAGTAGATCTTCTCATAGAGAACAGCATGTATTCTCATAAGAGACAGTAGGGACCAGTAAGCCTTCTTCCCATAAAAGACCAGTAGGTGTTCTCGTAGAGACTAATAGATCTTCTCATATAAGATCAGCGGGCCTTCTCATAGAAGAACAGTAGGTCCTCTCATGAAAACTGCTGCTTGCGTTCTTTTATCCATCGTAGCCCAAAATGCAGTTTATCCTCATGAATTCTTAAATATTCCTGGTCTTTAGTGTCTATGGATATCCCGTATCTCTGGACTGCGACTAACAAGCCTCAAGAGGTAGTATGGATTGGGATTTTGTCTACTGAGTATTGTCAGTATGGACGCTGAATCCACAGGGGGTGGTGACACCTCTGTTCACAATTTCCTTCTACAGGCGATCTCCTTCACACTAACAGTTGCTAATCGGCACCCTTCCCAAAGTTCTCCAAGGCTCCTCATCGTGTTGATAAGGAAGTCTAGAGATTCCTTCTTTTACCAACAAATGACCTTGACCTGCGTGTATTTGGGAGCTTATCTTACCTTAAGAACAGATCTATCGATGTATGCTACTAGAAGTTCATCCGGTACAATTGGTCTGCCTGTATTCTGTCCAGCGTCGCTACCCGTGAGAGTAAATCCGGAAGAAACCCTTTGGTAAGAAACCATTTGGCTCAGTTTAGCTGCTTTTCCGGCTCTCACTCTTTTGAGCCACATGTCCAGACACAGAGGTCGAGTCCGCGTCAAACTTCTGAACCCACTGTGTCCTTGATTTTATCTACGGTTGATTAATCTCTTTTGACATCAGCTCCCTGGACTTTGAAGAGGGAGTTGAAATCATGGGAGGTGAATACTTCGCGCGACGCTGCGTCAAGCCACCACCGCTCCAAATTTCACCTTTGGGGGCTATAGCTAGTTTTATCGGCTGCGGGCGGTTGGTTCATGGCTTCAAAAAGTTGTTTTCTTCCACTGTGCCCGAGGCCAGATTATCGTTAACTACAATCGCTGGAATGATTTTGGTATCAAAGTCGTTTTCCGATAAGCAGTCCTCGATCCCCTAGCTAAGGTTCAGGGCCAGCAACCGCTTAAGTAGGGCTAGAAGTTATCGGCTTTGTTCAGCTATACCTCACCTAACAACTGCTTGACAGAGTACATTCTGTCCGTCCCCTCTCGAAACTACCGTCCCGTCAACCGGAGGGGCTATAGTGGTCACTTTTGGCGTTGAGCCCAGAAATGTCGATGTATTTCGTGAGTTAGTAAATCGATCTGCTCCTTAGCCAACCGAATCTCAGAGCTGGTTGAGCGTCAATAGCATCCTGCCTCCGAAGACTAGTTTCATCGGCTGCGGGCGGTTTGTTGGTGCTTCAGACGGAATTGGCTTCAATGAGTTGTTGTCTTCCACTGTGGCCGAAGCCAGATTATCGTTAACTACAGTCGCTGGAATGATGTTGGTATCAAATTCGTCATCCGATAAGCTGTCCTCGGCACCAGCATAAGCACTACCCTAGCTAAGGTTCAGGGCCAGCAACCGTTTCAGTAGGGCTAGAAGTTATCGGCTTTGTTCAGCTAGACCTCACCTAAAAACTTCTAGTGTATATTTTTCCGTCCCCTCTCGAAACTACCGTCCCGTCAACCGGAGGGGCTATAGTGGTCACTTTTGGCGTTGAGCCCAGAAATGCCGATGTATTTCGTGAGTTAGTAAATCGATCTGCACCTCCAACCGAATCTCAGAGCTGGTTGAGCGTCAATAGCATACTGCCTCCGAAGACTAGTTTCATCGGATGCGGGCGGTTTGTTGGTGCTTTACGCGGAAATGGCTTCAAGGAGTTGTTGTCTTCCACTGTGGCCGAGCCCAGATTATCGTTAACTACAGTCGCTGAAATGATTTTGGTATCAAATTCGTCATCCGATAACCTGTCCTCGGTCCCAGCAGAAGCACTACCCTAGCTATGGTTCAGGGCCAGCAACCGCTTAAGTAGGGCTAGAAGTTATCGGCTTTGTTGACCTAGACCTTCCTTGACAACTTCTAGACAGTGTACATTTTGTACGTCCCCTCTCGAAACTACCGTCCCGTCCTGGGTTTCCCTAGACGTGGTTTTGTCAAAATCGTTTACCGTGGACTTTGCATTTTCCCTAGACGTGGATTTGCCAAAATTGTTTACCGTGGACTTTGCATTTTCCCTAGACGTGGTTTTGTCAAAATCGTTTACGGTGGACTTTGCATTTTTGCCACCATTGGGTTTTGAATTTGTTGTTTTTTCTTTACTTGTTATCGGATCCATGCCTCATCGAATTAAATGGGAAATGTAGGTCCAGCATGGCATAGCCCTCCAGTATCAAGGCAAGGACTCGTTAACTAATTCTGTACTGCGTTGAGATACATACCTGGCAACGAGGATCCTTTCTAAAACAGTTGGTACTCTAACTTCAAATCCTGGAACACCGATAGGCTCAAATTCACCTGACACCCCGGCGTTAGGGGATCTTTAATAATTAATAATTGAATAATTATGGCCCTCACTTCGAGCCAAGATTTGCTGTCCCTGGCGGGAGAGTACCAATAGGTCTCACCACAGAAGACGTGAAGGGCAGCAAGACTTCTTATACACAACCAGGAGGTATTTTCATAGAAGAACAATAGAAGACCAGTATGCCTCATATAGTGGAAACTTGTCTCTTAGAAAACCAGAATCTCTTTTTATGGAAGAGAAAAAAAGCTCTTCACATAGAAAAAGCAAAGAAGGTCTTCTGGTAGATCAGAAGTCCTTTTTATAGAAGAAGAACATATCAAATAAGACCTCCTATGATTTTCAATGAAAAGGACTTTTATGGACAAGACCTTCGGATCAGAAGACTTTCTGATCTACCACAAGACCTTTGTCGATTTTCTATGGGAAGAGCTATTTTCTCTTCCATAATAAGAGATTCTGGTTTTCTAAGAGAAAAGTTTCTACTTTATGAGCTATAAGAATCTCTTCTGTCTTCTATGAGAATACTTTCTAGTCTTCTAAGAGAAGAATTTCCAGAAGATCTTTTCTAAGAAAACCAAGCAGCCTTAACTGCTCTACAATATTAAGGCTTCCTGGCCTTTGGTTAAATCACCTCATAAAGAATATATTTTCTATAGAAACTTCTTTCTTCTAAGATATGTCTCTGATCCACTAAAATAACTCGACAATATTCTATACACGTTTCATGTACGCAGCTCTTTAACACGAAGAATATAATCAAGAAAGAAAAAAAAAGAGACGAAAAAGAACAGCTTTGCATCAGAGCGTCAACAATATTCCACCTGTTGGCGTCATCTACATCATCATCGTCATCGCCAATGGTTTGTTGTCATCATCATTATCATCATAATGAAGAATATCCACTTCATAGTGTTCAATGTTGTTGTTATTTTAGTTTTAACTCTTTCAATGTTAAGCTTGTTAAGGTTCGGTTTTTTTCGGTGTGTTTCAATGTTACTGTGACTAAACGTCAGTCTTTCTGTCAATCTAAGAAAAAATGAGAAGAAGAAGAAGATGGAACACAACAAAACAAGCAGTCACAAAATGGCAGGCAGGTTGCAAGAAGAAATACATACAAACGTCCATTCGTCCGTCCGTCTGTCGCTCCTTCCGTCCATCCATCCAGCTGATTGTTAAAATCAACCTGTTGAACACAGCCAACAAGATATCACTTAACGTCATTATGACAATGATGAAGCAGGCGTGCGGTAACCTGGAGAACCAACAACAACAACAACTATTGCAAGTTTATTTTTTTCAAAGGTCCTTTTTTGGGTTTGCTTATTAATAATATTGGAACCTGTTACCTTAATATAGGATCCTGTTAGTAGTTTAGTGTTTCTGAGCGTCAGCAAGCAGCCTTAGTGTGGTGTCCTGCTCACCTACCAAGAAAAAAAGGAACATGAACCGGGCTCCAATGACACTTTTATTTGATAGTTCCTCACACGCTTTGACATTGGTGACAATGATGATGATACTGGTGGCGGTGCTGGTGGTGGCGGTGACGGCTGATTTGTTTGGTTCTCTTTCATTTGTTTTCTTCTTCCTTCCTATTTTGTTTTGATGAAGACACACTCCTTGCTTGGCAGCTTTTAAGTGACTATGGTGTTGTAGTTGTTATTGTTGCAGGACAGCGGAAATTATTGTTAAACGTACCGGATGCAAGTGGTAAGGTGGCAGCTGATATTAAATTAATTTTTTGTGCGCTTTTTTTCACTTTAAAGCTTTTTTTTGCTTGAAAAAGGGTCTAAAAGATAAACGTTTTTGTTTTTAATTTCAAGTTAATACCGTTGCCGAACCAGTTGTCATCCGTACGTACGTACCATTTCTTGAAGAAAGAGGAACAAACTTCCCCAACCGATGAAAAAGAGTTTTAAGGATTACGGATTTTGACAATGTTGCAATAATCTGCGAAACAGGTTGATTTACTTTCACAAAGCCATAAATCTTTGACCGACCGGTGTTCCCGCCACAGATAAATGCGGAAACATTTGTTTCCCAACGTTTATTGGGGGATTTCTTTATTTCTCTGCCTTTCTTTTTGTTTCTGCTTCAAAGATTGAAGCTTAGATAATGTCCCACAAGTAAAAGACTCGTAGATTGTATCAATGAATTTCAATCGTAAATTTTTAAATTGATACAATGTAGGGGAGGGTCTTTTCAACCATACAATGTATTGAAAGGAGTTTTAGTTGTGGTTTTTTGTAATTGTTGTAATTTACAGGAGAATTTTGAATGAAAAATATAAGGTTCGAATTTCCTTGACTAGAAGAATTTGTAGTCTATCTGAGAGTTCCAAATATATAGATACCAAAAAGACTCTCTGTAGTATAAACCTGGACTAACTGGACTTTTGTAGGGTAGGCGTACAAAGGAAGTACACAAAAATATTGGGACGTATCTCGGGAAGCATTGGCTTCCCTTAGAAAAATTATATATATCCTTTATCATCTCGAGGACTGCCCTACTACAAATACGACCCAAAAAGAGACCCTCAACTGGATTTTAGCGCTATAGTATTGATCGTTTTGGAACTTGGTCTTACTTGGGAATCACTCCTTTCAAAAGTTCCGTGCCTATCACCACTTTTGGATCATTATATAATTAAGTATGGACTCCCACAAGTGCATCAACCTCACTATCCCTGACCATCACAAACATGTACACCGTCTACAAACCCCTCAATACTATCACCAGCAGCTCAATCTCTGGTGTTGCAGAGAAACTGACTGTTGCTAAGGAAGGTGACAACACTCAGGAACTGGACTACATAAACCACAGTCTAAACAGACAGAGTATTTTATTCCTCAACCAATTTGGTAGAATTTATCGCTGACTGAAGAGGATGAAGCAATGGACACGACAGTGATCCATGACCCTTACTCACCTCTAGTCATGATACTGAGACCCAACCGAAAAGCAAAGATGCTGAAACGACTTGTCCCACTGGGCCACACGTTCTAATGTCGGACAAATCCGACAAACCTTTGCTTCTTAGACAAAAAGCACTGGAGGGTGAAAGCGACTCGAACGAAACATTCATAGATAAGACTCATGATTCACTGATACCGCAAACCTCCAAAAATGCCAAAGCCAAGCTAAGGATAAGAAAGCATATCGAAGTGCATTTAATTACTGCAATCGGTATGCAAACAAAGATCCAATCACAATCAGCGTAAAGGGATTTCAGCTTATACGATCTAACATCAAGTCCGTGAGGAAGCTCGAACGGAAATATCCTCAAGGACATAAGTAGGAACTGTGTGTCAGTGAAATTGCAAAGTCATGAGCAGGAGAAACCCTCATCGAGACCCCTAAGGATACTCCTTCGACCAAAGCATACAACATCGAAGCATTCAAAAAAGGCTAAGAAGAAGCCAAAAAGGAAACGAAGGTGTCCAAGTCCTCTGATAAGGTTTCAACGGTCTTAACTCCTAAACACCGCAAAGGGTGAGAAAAGGAGAAGTGAGTCAGCTGATGAGCAAAGAGAAACCATTCAGAGAAGACGGAACTTGTACTATTCACAAGGAAACACAAAATTACCGATTTATAGCCTCCAATGTTGGACGGGGTTGTATTGGAACTTTCTACGGAAGCAAAATATCTCTGTACTATCCTAGACCATTGCTTGACATGGAAAAGGAATATCGAGAAACGAACGAAGAAAGGACTCATTGCACACTACTCCTGTAAGAAATCTATTGGAAATCTATCCACTGGGGATTGAGACCGCAAATCATACACTTGTAGTATGTAACCGTCCTGTCCATCCTAAGCTTCGGTGACTATATACATACGTCGACAGTCAAGCCACGCTCAAGGCTCTCAAGTCACGGACCATCAAATCTCTTGTTTTTTCTGTTCCAAAACGTCCTCTTCGGCTAAGTGAAAAGTTGTAACTGCCAAGCGTATTTTGCTAAGATTTTGCAAAAAAATGTGCTCCTTCGTTCAACAGAAAACTTTGCATTTTGTTTTTGCAGACCAAATTTTGATAAGTTTGCCTAAAATTTGCGGTGTAAACGTTCTCTTTGCCAATGTACATTGTTCAAATAAGTAAAGTTTTTAAAACGTTACGAAGGAAGATTTTGTTCGGAAATATTGAAAACACGGTAATGCCAAGAAATTATAAGAATCAACCGCATCTGAACCTTCCTCTCCTAACTTCCATTCAAAGAACCATCGCCCTCAAAACTTCCACCCTGCGAACCACACCCTTCTGAACTTCCACCCTGCGAACGACCCCATTCCGAACTCCCAACCTCCGAACCACCCCATTCCGAACTTCCAACCTCTAAACAACACCCTCCGAATTTTAATTTTATTTTGTTATACCCTCAGCATTTATGCTAACGAGGGTATATACACTTTCATACGGGCAAAATCTGCCTCATCGAAATAATGGTTGGTACTTGGGGTCTAAGTATGTTTGGACGAAATATGTATGTTTCAGACAATTTACAGTTGATTTAGCCATGTCCGTCCGTCTGTCTGTCTGGCTGGAGCGCACGATAACTCTCGAAAGGATAAACCGATTCGGTCCAAAATTTGGCGTTCGTGGTATTTTGTCCAAACTTAGTTTAAGTTCTAAGATGGGTTATATTGGTGCACTCCTTCCGGTACCTCCCCCACAAAAGTTCGGAAAATTTGTGCGCACGATAACTCTTGCACATTGTGAATTTTCTACCAGACTTAGATGAGGTTCCTATATGGACTCAATCGGTCCACTCCTTTGGGTACCTCCCACATAAAATTTCGGGAAAGTTCAGTTTAGGTCCTGCTGTCGAATCGCTTTGATTTTTGTTGTAGCAACTTGTATTCACTGCCCCCCATTAGACGGAACAAGTTTCATCGGGGGCAAGTCCATACTTCCTGAGAAAATAGCATTAAAGGTGCAAAAAAAACCTACGACACCGTGTGTAATGATTGGAGCGCACGATAACGGATCTGCCGATTCGGCCCAACATTTGGCCTTCGTAATATTTCGTCCAAGCTAAGTTTAAGTTCGAAGATAAGCCATATCGGTCCACACCGATAACTCTTGAAGGGAGTAACGGATTTGACCCATACTTTATATATCCTAATATATCTACCAGATATAGATCCGGTTCGAATATGGACTATATTTGTCAACTCCTTCGGGTACCTCCCACACAAAATTTCGGAAAAGTTTACTTTACGACCTGCTCTCGAATCACCTTGATTTTGTTGAAGTAAGTTGCATTCGCTACCACAATTACGACGGTAAAAGTTTTTTCAGGGGCAACTCCATACTTCTTGAGAAAACAGCCCGAAATGTATAAAAACCCCTATTGCACCATATGCAGCGCCTGGAGAGCACGATAACTCATGAACTGATCAACCGACTTGGTCCAAAATTTGGCCATCGTCATATTTTGTCCAAACTTAATTTCAGTTCGAAGATGGGCAATACCGGTCCATAACTGCCTGTACTCCCCCCCCATATTTGAAAAATTTTAATAAAATTGTATGCACGATATCTCTTGAACGGGACAACCAATTCGGCCCAAGCTGTGGATCTCCTAATATTTTGTCAAATTTAGTTTAACTTCTGAAATATCCTATATCGGTCCTCTCTTTAGAGTACCTCCGCCACAAATGTTCAAAATTTGTGTCTAGGTGCAGTTTAGGGTCTGTTGGAAGATCAAAATGTTGCGGAGCAGGTACTTAAAGGAATGTGGATCTTATTTTGGGAGTCATCTTTTCGCGTCCACTAGTCATTTCCGAGCGTCTTCGTATGATAGAGCTGGGAAACTATCGATATCGGCCCCATTCGATTTTTTCGATATTTTCGTTTCAAAATATCGATAAAATCGATACTATCGTACATTTCCTACTGCTATTTATTTGGATTCTAAAATTGCCGACTGACATTTCGCATGTCAGTGAAATACGAGGCGAATTAGAAAAGTTTGCGGCCTAAGCAACACGCAGTGTCGCCAGTCGTCATTTGACAATTTTTTGGAAAGTGTGACAATTTTTAGTCTGAGCGTACTCAGGACAGTTAGACATACGACCATGTGTTGTGTTGTTTACAGTGAATTGAAAAAATCACTTTGCAAAAAAAATGGAATTTATTTGTGAACATTTTCGTCCTTTAATTTTTCACAACTTTAGACGTGGATAATCGCGGCAAGAGTGTATCGATCAAATTAAATCTTTGTATGTCAATAAAGAACCATCCTATACACTATGAAAAACTGGTTTAATGAATTCAATCGTGGCCGACATTCGCAAAAATAAAAAGAGAAGAAATTTCGAAAAACTACGATCGCGGTGATTTAAAAGACGTTTATAAGAAAATGCAGAAAATAATTTCGACACGATCCGAGAGGAGCTCTTAAACTTCACATGTTCCGAATTTTCTGTGGGAGCTACCCGAAGGAGTAAGTCGTGATAATCCATATTCGAAGTCGATGTATGTATATCTGGAAGGAATAATACGATGTGCAAAGTTTGAAACAAATCTATTGATCTCTTCGATAGTTATCGTTCACACCATTTTACTCGAAGAATTGGACCGGTCGTGGCTCATATTCGAACTTAAACTAAGTTTGGGCAAAATATTACGAAATGCAAAATTTGAGAGTTATCGTGATCACCAGACAGACAGACGGACGGACGTCGCCTCGTCAGGCTAAAGTCCGTGTTTAGACACACGGGAAAGTAAATTCAGTTTTTAGGCAATAGGGGGTAGGAAAGATTATTGAGGAGCTCTTTCCTCTCCGCTCTCTCCCAAAAACTCAATTTACTTTCCCGAGAAATTTGTGTGTCTAAACACAGACAAAGGCTGAGGGTGTAAAAACTTTTGGCTATTGCTTCTATGGCTTTTCTTTAGTGATGTCAAAATGTCCGATAGTATCGATATAAAAAACTATTCGTCGATATTGGCGTAAAAAATTAAGTATCGATAATATCGATATTTCCATCGATGGTTTGCCAGCTCTATCGTATGATCGCTGCAAACAGGACCACAACGAATAGCATCGGTATACATGAACTTTAATCCTAATCCTACATTCGAATTTTGCGTAAATGAAAGTTCAATTCTCATAGACTGAGGGTATATCTCTGTCGGCAAAGCCGACTGATACTTTTTTACTTGTTTTTTTTTATTTTATTTTTATTTTATATTATTTTATTTTTTTATTTTTATTTTATTTTCATTTTATTTAATTTTTATTTTATTTTTATATTATTTTTGTTTTGTTTGATTTTTTCATTTATTTTCTTCGTTTTCTTTTATTTTTATTGTTTAAGTTAAATAGTTTATTTTTGATATAATTTTCGCATATCAACGGCCAATCTGTTGTGGCCTAGATTATCGTTAAAATCTGCAAACTCCTTATTGTTACATCCTTGTAACATTTGCATTGCAGATTTTAACGATAATTCTTTCGTTAAATGTTTTGACATTTCCCCACCTCTCATCATCTATTATTACTTTGTTTCGGATCGTTGAACGCTATCGAAGCTTTATTGCAAGCTTTTGCAAAATCGTTGCAAAATCATCAGGTAATATCGTTACCAACCCCTACTTATTTATTTAATAAATAAAGCTCAGTAGACTTCTATTCAAATATTATCCATACAAAAAAAAACTGCCTTTTTACATTATATTGACGTACATTACATTGAGGTAAATATTTGGTCCTTAGTACCGAATAAACATTTGGTCCTTTATTTTTATTTTATTTTATTTTATTTTATTTTATTTTATTTTATTTTATTTTATTTTATTTTATTTTATTTTATTTTATTTTATTTTATTTTATTTTATTTTATTTTATTTTTATTTTATTTTGTTTTATTTTATTTTATTTTTTATTTTATTTTTATTTTTATTTTCATTTTATTTTTTATTTTATTTTTCATTACTCACTTTTGTTAACACCAGTTTATTTTCAATTTTGTTCTCGCCTCCCATTTTTGATGCAAAGATGATAAAATGTCCCAGCGAAAAGTTTGCCTCCAAAGAGGCAGTTAAATGATATGTACAAGTGATTTGGAAGTGCATCAAATTATGCATTTTCACTCATGATTTTTACAAGGGAGTGACCCCGGAAAGAGACACTCCATTGCACCGCATTTTAACTGACCCTTTGGCATTGCATTTTAACTGAACCTTTGGCACTGCATTTTAACTGACCTTTTGGCATTGCATTTTAACTGACCCTTTGGGGTAGAATAGGAGGCAGTCCAGAGCACGTGTTTTGAATAACAAAATAAAATGCATTTATTATTTGTGTAAAACAAAAATATTAATAACTTTATTAAATTAGTAGTAAAATGTAGTAGTTTGAGCGTTGCGATACATATAGGCTTGCTAGCTTCTTCATCGCAATACACATTTTAAATAAATAAAATAAAATAAATAAAAATTAACACAAATTATGAAAATTCTCTATTGAATTCAATCGCAAATATGTGTGTTTCCTCCGCTCTTCATTTAATCCAAGCTTAAGTGCTTTTGCTTCATCTGCTAAATGGGTTTGATATTGTCTTCCCATCACCAGTTAAGATTTCGACATGTACTCCAACAGCACTCCATTGGGAAATTTTCTTCTAGTGAGTTACCGGAAAAATGTTCACAAATTAAATATTATTTAGTTTGTATTAAAAAATGTTTGGAAATGTTAACGAGATTATCTATTTTTGGAAATGTATTCCGCTGCCTGTAGAGATGTGCAAACTGATTTATGTACATGTAGGGATCTCTAACAACTGCTAATAAAATGTAGTGAACGGAGTCCCTTTTTCACGAATCCCTTTGCACTGCATCCGGATGCTGTTAAATTGTGAGGAATTGGAGTGCCTTTTTCACGACTCCGTTGAACTGCCTCCGGATGTTGTTAAAATGTGACAAATGGATGTGATTCTTTGGATTGCATCCAAATGCGGTTAAAATGTGAGGAATGAAGTGACTTTTTCACGACTCCGTTTGAACTGCATAAAAACATGCCGTGAAAGAACTAGTCTACATTGCACTACTTCCAATTTATTTTGCTGGGGTTCTGTGGAACAAATTGCAAGAGAACGGAGAAACTTAGCAAGATGGCGGAAAAATTAAGCAAGAGAGCACAAAAACTTTGCGAAAGAGATCAGTAATACTAAAATTTTCTAAGTACAAAGAGAAACTGAAAATTAATTTTGTGGAACAAAAAATTATCACTTTTCAAAATAGCTACTTTTTGATAAGTGCAAAGTGAAAAGCGATAAGTTGTTTCGTGGAATAGGGCCCAGGTGATACGATGGTTATATCTGTTCTTTGGCGAACTGTGGTACTCTCCGCTAATTCTGGTAGGGGCGATCTCATTGACATTAAAGATATCTTTCTGTCTGCCCTAAACCACACTAGTCACTATCAAAGACCTAATGCCACAAGTCAAGATGTGAATTAAAGTTCCCCAAAAACTAATATTAGAGTATAGATATTTATCGGTGGGAGGTATACGTTAAGTGCCTTTACATCAGCAGTTCCACGTCTGACGGCTATCGCTGACATTCCGTGAGTGAGTCATTAGAATCAGACTCAAGCGAGATATGGTCTTCTGTAAGAAGACCTCGTGATGCCTCATTGACTTTTATAAAAAGTCGCTATAAGATACCAAATGATTTTCTTTAAGATTTCCTAATGTTCTCCTATAAGAACTCCTCATCATTCATTTTCTGTAAGGAGAATTAATAGCCTTCTTTAAGAAGGTCTTCGATACGAATAACTTATGGCGTTTTCTAAGAAGTTTTCATGGTCTTTTACAAGAAGACCTCATAGTCTTCCGTAAGAAAACATCGTTGTCTTCTATAAGAATACCCCAATGTCATTTGTAAAAACACAATGATTTTCTATAAGAAAATCTTAGAGTATTCTAAAAGAAGACCCCATGGACTTCCCTAAGAAAAACTAATGATCCTCTACAATAAGATATTCTGGTCCTCTATAAGAAGATATTCTTATGAAACGACTTGGCTACCCCTATCCTATGAAAATCTTCCCTGATAATTTCCATATTCCAAAACTCTACTTTCTGTTCTTCGCCGAAGAAAAAAAATTGAAGCTGATCGTCAATTAAATACCATCATTACTGCTGCTGCAACTCTACTACCACGTTGTGTGCCGCCAGCACCTTTCAAATCCATTTGGCCAGTAGAAACATAACCACTCCATCATCGTCAGCATCATCTGCAAACTCAGGACAGCATTGTCAGGACATCTGTTTTCATTCGACTAAATTCACTTGTACGCATTCAAAGCTTATTTAAATTTTCAAATATAATTTTTTTCTTTTCTTCATGGCAGCTTTTAATGTTTCATTTTCGTTTTGTTGTTGTTGTCGATGTTTTTGTTTCACCTCTACAGGTGGCTTTGACTTTGGTTGGTGTTTTCTCTCCTCTTCTTCTTCTATATTTCGAAAAAAGAAAGAATCTGCATATTGCGTTGTGAATAACAGTTGCTGTTCTTTGGCAGCAGCATGCCAACGCCACCTTCGTTGTGTGTAGAAAAAAACATTACTTATGCTGACCGGCTGGTTAGCTGGCTGGCTGGCAGTTTGTTTAGTTTGCTGGATTTTATGAATAGCTGACGACTGGCTGCTGTTTGTTTATGGCCCATAGCCCTAAGCGTAAGCGTGGCTTCTTTTTAACTTTCAGATTTTTATGCCTTTTGTAGTTTGCATTCGAAAACTAAAAGCATATTTGTTTATGCGTATCCAACGCGAAACCTAAAGAAAATGCGAATGCACATTTTGCATATTCATGGCGGGGCTGAGGGTATCCACTACAAATCTGTTCGATGGGAACTGGAGCAACTGGTTGGTTGTTCCTTTGTTGTTTAAAGGAACGGCGATAGAGATTTTTGCTTCCATTTGCTTCTTTTTCTGGAATTGGAATATTCCTGGAGGGCTTTCAGACTTTGATGTACGAGTACAAGCTGTTGCAATCAACGCCAATTGCTGGCCATGATTTATGGCATTGTCAACGCAAAAATGTCAGCAACATAAGTTTTAATTAGTTTGGCAAAATTATCCCTTTCCTGTGTGTGTGTGGGGAACTTTTGAAAGAGATGAGAGGGAATTGTTGTTGTTGTCTGAAAAAGAAAGAATTTTAAATGCTTGTTTTACATAAGAGAAAATAAATAGTTTCGTTTGTAAATAAATATTAGCATGATATCTTCTTATTAAAGAAAATCAAGAGTTTCACATAGAAGAAACTATTAAGTCTACCTAGAGAATACCACTTTTTAAAGAGGATGGCTTCCTTATACAAGAACATAAGGTCAAAGACTGAAAGGTTTCTTATGGACGTGTCCTCTTAAAGGTGAGAATGAGATTTCCATAAAGAAGATCATGAGATCTTCTTACAGGAGATCATGTGTCCTTTTTATATAGAAACATTAGGTATTTATAAAGAAGACCAAGAAACCCATGATATCTTCATATAGAAGAGCTTGGGGTCTTATTATAGAAGACCACGAGTAATAAATGAAGATAAAATCTTCTTTTCAAATCCACGTTTGTTGGTTTGTTTGTGTATGAGAAAATATTGTTTATAAATCCAGGATTACTGGTCAAATAATACGTAAATATATTTTCAAAAATCCACATTTATTGGTCTGTTGCTTCTTCAAAACTTCTACTTGGGCGCCACCGTGGTGCAATGGTATGTACACCCGCCTTGCACTCTGAAGGTCGTCGGCTCTATTCCCCGGCCAGGCAACATCAAAAATTTCAAATTTCAGAAATGTTTGCGACATTTCCTCAGTATTTCAGCCATGTAAAACTTCTCTACAAGTGGTGTCTTAAGACACGCCGTTCGGACTCGACAATAAACAGTTGGTTCAATATAATTGATCTAATATTAATCGGGGTCCAATCATTGATATGAGAGAAGTCTCCCTTGTCGGTATGGGATGTTTGTGGAACAATTATTATAAAATCTTCATATGAAAACCCGAAGCTAATTTTATAGAGGGCCAGGAGAACTCCTTATGGAAAACTATGAAGTCTTTTTATAGCAGACCTTCTTATAAAAGACCAATACGTCTTCCTATAGAAGCCCACGAGGTGTTCTTTAAGAAGACCAGGAGGACCTTGAGGACTTCTTATAGAACCACCATTAAGTTTACTAATGGTTTTTTAGAGAAGCCCTCCTGGACCATCAGGTCTTCTTATGGAAGACAATCAGGTTTTCTTATGGAAGACTATATAGAACAATTATTATAAGATCTTTATATGAAAACCCGAAGCTAATTTTATAGAGAGCCAGGAGGACTCCTGGTCTTTTTATATAGAAAGTCTTTTTATAGCCCACCTTCTTATAAAAGAGCAATACGTCTTCCTATAGAAGCCCAAGAGGTGTTCTTTAAGAAGACCAGGGCGTGTTCCTATTGAAGATCATGAGGTCTTCTTACAGAGGACCTTGAGGACTTCTTATAGAACCACCATTTTTTAGAGAAGCCCTCCTGGACCATCAGATCTTCTTATGGAAGACAATCAGGTTTTTTTATAGAAAACCATCAGGTCTTCTTAAAGAAGGCCATGATGGTCTTCTTATAAAAGACCATTAGGTCTTCTTATAGAAGACAATCAGGTCTTCTTATAGAAGACCATCAGGTCTTCTTATAGAAGAACATCAAGTCTTCTTATAAAAGACCATCAGGTCTACTTATAGAAGACCAGAAGGTTTTCTTATAAAAGCCCATCAGATCTTCTTACAGAAGACCATCAGGTCTACTTACAGAAGACCATCAGGTCTTCTTATAGAAGACATTAAGGTCCTTTTAAATACCATTAAGTCTTCTTAAAGAAGCTTATCAGGTCTTCTTATAGAAGACCATCAGGTCTCCTTATAGAAGACCATCAGGTCTTCTTATAGAAGACAATCAGGGTTTTCAACCATCGGGTCTTCTTATAGAAGATAATCTGGTATTCTTAAAGAAGACCATCAGGTCTTATTATAGAAGCCCATCAGGTCTTCTTATAGAAGCACATCAGGTCTTCTTATAGAAAACAATCAGGTCTTCTTATAGAAGCCCATCAGGTCTTCTTATAGAAGACAATCAGGTCTTGTTATAGAAACCCATCAGGTCCTCTTATAGAAGACCATTAGGTCTTCTTATAGAAGATCATCAGGTCTCCTTATAGAAGATCACCAGGTCTTCTTATAGAAGAACATCAGGTATTCTTATAGAAGCCCATCAGGTCTTCTTAGAGAAGCCCATCAGGTCTTCTTATAGAAGACAATCAGGTCTTGTTATAGAAACCCATCAGGTCCTCTTATAGAGGACCATCAGGTCTTCTTATAGAAGATCATCAGGTCTCCTTATAGAAGATCACCAGGTCTTATTATAGAAGCCCATCAGGTCTTCTTATAGAAGCACATCAGGTCTTCTTATAGAAAACAATCAGGTCTTCTTATAGAAGCCCATCAAGTCTTCTTACAGAAGGCCAGCAGGTCTTCTTATAGAATATCTTTTGGTCTTCCTATAGAACACCATCCGGTCTTCTTATAGAACAACATCAGGTATTCTTATAGAAGACCGTCTTCTTAAAGAAGACCATTAGGTCTTCTTAAAGAAGACCATCAGGTCTTTTTATAGAAACAATCAGGTCTACTTATATAAGACAATCAGATCTTCTTATAGAAGACAATAAGGGTCTTCTTATAGAAGACCATCAGGTCTTCTTATAAAAGACCATCAAGTCTTCTTATAGAAGACCATCAGGTCTTCTTATAGAAGATCATCAGGTCTCCTTATAGAAGATTACCAGGTCTTCTTATAGAAGACAATCAGGTCTTCTTATAGAAGACAATCAGGGTCTTCTTATAGAAGACCATCAGGTCTTCTTATAGAAGACCATCAAGTCTTCTTATAGAAGATCATCAGGTCTTCTTATAGAAGACCATCGGGTCTTTTTATAGAAGACCAGGGCTTCTTAAAGAAGACCATCAGGTCTTCTTAAAGAAGACCATCTTGTCTTCTTAAAGAAGACCGTCTTGTCTTCTTAAAGAAGACCATCGGGTCTTCTTAAAGAAGACCATCGGGTCTTCTTAAAGAAGACCATGGCGTCTTCTTATAGAAGACCATCTTGTCTTCTTAAAGAAGACCGTCTTGTCTTCTTAAAGAAGACCATCGGGTCTTCTTAAAGAAGACCATGGGGTCTTCTTATAGAAGACCATCAGGTTGTCTTATAGAAGACCATCAGATCTTCTTATAGAAGACCATTAGGTCTTCTTAAAGAAGACCATCAGGTATAGACCTTCTTATAGAAGACCATCAGGTCTTCTTATAGAACACCATCAAGTCTTCTTATAAAAGACCATCAGGTCTTCTTATAGATGACCATCGGGTCTTTTTATAGAAGACCAACAGGTCGTCTTATAGAAGACCATCAGATCTTCTTATAGAATACCATCAGGTCTTCTTATAGAATACCATCACGTCTTCTTATAGAAGGTCATCAGGTCTTCTTATTGAATTCCATCAGGGTTTCTTATAGACGACCATCGGGTCTTCTTATAGACGACCATCGGTCTTCTTATAAAATACCATCGGGTCCTTATATAGAAGACAGTCAGGTCTTCTTAAAGAATACCATCAGATCCTTTTAAAGAAGAACATCGGGTCTTCATACAGAAGACAGTCAAGTCTTCTAATAGATCTTCTTAAAAAAGACCATCAGGCCTTCTTATAGAAGACCATCGATCTTCTTATAGGCAACCATCGGTCTTCTTATAGACGACCATCGGTCTTCTTATATAGAAAGTCATCATTAGGGCTTCTTAAAGAAGACCATCACGTCTACTTAGAGAGAAACATCAGGTCTTCTTATAGAACACCATATGGTCTTCTTATAGAACACCATCAGGTCTTCTCATATATAATGACCAATTCTTCGTATATAGAAGCTTATTAGGTTTTCTTATGGAAGACCATCAGATCTTCTTATAGGGATCTTCATATAGAAGATATTCAGGTCTTCGTTTTCTTTTTGAAGACCAAAAATTCAATTTTTATCCTCTTATAAGTCTTCTTATAGAAGGTCATAAGATATTTAGGATAGGAGTTTTTTCTTTTTATAGAAGGGTTCTTATTGAAGACCATCGGTCTTCTTATAGACGACCATCGGTCTTCTTATAGACGACCATCGGTCTTCTTATTGACGACCATCGGTCTTTTTATATAGAAAGTCATTAGGGCTTCTTAAAGAAGACCATCAGGTCTACTTAAAGAGGAACATCAGGTCTTCTTATAGAACACCATAGGGTCTTCTTATAGAACACCATCAGGTCTTCTCATATATAATGACCAATTCTTTGTATAAAGAATGTTATTAGGGTTTCTTCTGGAAGACCATCAGATCTTCTTATAGGGATCTTCATATAGAAGATATTCAGGTCTTCGTTTTCTTTTTGAAGACCAAAAATTCAATGTTTATCCTCTTATAGGTCTTCTTATAGAAGGTCATAAGATATTTAGGATAGGAGTGGTTTTCTTTTTATAGAAGACCAATAGTGCTTTTATAGAAGATGCCAAGTCTTTTGTGTTTATCCTCCAAAAGCAACTACAAAAGGTAAAGCTTGCGAAAACAAACTATAAAATTTACTTTAAAAATTTTGTTTTTTCTTCGCGAAGAGATGAAACTTTCTGCAGCAGACTCATTATCATTATCCTCGGTGGCAGATAAGCCGCCGCTGCTCCAGCCATTGTCGAATATGATGTTGATGAAGAGGGCCAACAAGAAGTATGCCTGTTTTTTGTTGCGCTTTGTTTCCATTGACGGACGACGCAGCAGTTAACAAGCGATGTTCAAACCACCAACAAAACACACCAAATGTTGCAAAGTGCAATGGCTTCATCTTGGCTTTGCTTGTGGCCGGCACTTTTTCTGTGTGGATTTCTTGGCCAAAAAGCTTAGGCGGCTGGATGTTTAAGAAAAATACCAAACAGCAAAAAAAAATACTGATATGTTTAAGCTGTATATGAGCGTATGTGTGTGCGTCTGCTTAGTTGCCATGTTTTTGGTTGTCTTTTCGGCCAAAGTGAAAGATGTTCTGTGGATTTTTTCGTGTTGTTGTTTTTTTTCGTTTGGGGATTGTTGGTGTTTTTTTGTCAGTTTTCATTGGATGATTTAAGCATAACTCAAATTTATTATACATGTTTTTAATGTTGTTGTTGTTGCTGCTGCAATGGTGTGCCGAATGTGTGTTGCATTTTTTCGCAGTGTCCAGCAGTTTGTTTAAAAATTGTGTATTTTTGGCCTATTGGCAGAAAAGCACGCACGCACACACGAACACTCTCAGAGATATGAAGAGAAGACGTGTGTACTTGTCGGGCTCTTCAGGATACAAAACACGTACGCAACAGTTTTTAATATTTTTTACGTGATGCATGCAGCAGGTTTCGCACCACCCCACCCCGTGCCGCGGTCGCACCATTAAAACAAAAGAAACACACAAAACTCCAAGAACTTCATCACGCAGCAGCAACCTGTGCACTAAACAGCACGCATCATTTTAAGCAACAACAACGGAAAAAAATGAAGATGATGCTGATGTTGTTGTCCAGCGTGTCCATAGCCTGATTCGACAACGTCTTCAACATCTTGACTGCGTACATGACCCCAATTTTTGTTTTTGGTTAAACATACGGTTGTTGGGTTATTTGTTGTTTTTTTTTCTGTTTGTTCGTTTGCTAGCTGTCGCTTTGTTAGTTCCAAAGGAGCTTCTTCTTCGTGTCGTGTTTTTTTCGGCGTTGTATTGTTGGAGTATCAGCAATTCATTTGTGGCCAATATATCTAACCAACACCAAACGATCGATCGATGATGATGATCGATGCCTCCTCTCTCTGGATGCATTCAAGCAATGCTTGCTGTTTAACCAAAACATAACTATGTACATCTGACCACCAGTATGGAAACCAAAAAACGCCATCCATGGGAGACAAGGTTAATGAGTTGAAATTTCAAAGGTGGTTGAGTTGAATGCTTTGAAAGTTGAATGCAGTTGATCCTGGTGAGAGCACTTGCTTGTAATCACTTTTAATCGAATCATATATCCCTTATTTCGGATTGGAAATACTGAAAAGACAAGCTTAAATCGTCGGAAAAGAATGTCTTCTTATAAAGAACAAAGATTACCTCCGAAGAAAGACCATGCAGAATACTATGGGGTCTTGTTATACCCTATTATGGAGGGTATAATTAAATTTGTCATTCCGTTTGTAACACATCGGAGACCCTTTAAAGTATATATGTATATATTCTTGATCAGGGTAAAATTCAAAGTCGATATAACCATGTCCGTCTGTCCGTCCGTCTGTTGAATTAAGGAGACAGCTCGCATCCGATATTCGGTATTTTGAAGGTTTTAGCTTCATTATTACACCGAAATGGCTGAAATTTGGTACATAGTCTTCGTTGGGGGAACAACACTTTCCCCCAAATATTTGTGGGTATAGGTAAACGTCTTCATATAGCCCACATTGAACGGTACCTCCCGATTTTCGGTATTTTGAAAGTAGTGGCCTCAATATCCCAACGAAATGGATAAAATTTGGTATTTGGTATTCGTTGATGGTATAAAAGTTTCCACCTGAAATTTGTAGGTATAGGTCCGCCCCTTCATATAGCCCCCATAGAACGGTACCTCCTGACTTTCGGTAATTTGAAGGTTGTACCACAATAATCCACCGAAATTGATGAAATTTGGTATTTAGTCTTCGTTGGGGATTTTCAAATTTGCCCCCTAAATTTGTCAGTATCGGTCCACGTCTTCATATACCCCCATAGAACGATACTTCTCAATTTTCGGTTTTTTAAAAAGTGGAATATTTTTTCCAACAACGTGGATTTGTTAAAGAATATTTTTTTCCAACAACGTGGATTTTTTAAAGAATAATTTTTCCAACAACGTGAATTTTTAAAAGAATATTATTTTTCAACAACGTGGATTTTTTATTTTTTCCAACAACGTGGATTTTTTAAAGAATATTTTTTCCAACAACGTGGATTTTTTAAAGAATAATTTTTCCAACAACGTGCATTTTTTGAAGAACATTTTTTCCATCAACGTGGATTTTTTAAAGAATATTTTTTCCAACAACGTGGATTTTTTAAAGAACATTTTTTCCATCAACGTGGATTTTTTAAAGAATTTTTTTCCAACAACGTGGATTTTTTAAAGAATATTTTTTCCAACAACGTGGATTTTTTAAAGAATATTTTTTCCAACAACGTGGATTTTTTAAAGAATATTTTTTCCAACAACGTGGATTTTTTAAAGAATATTTTTTCCAACAACGTGGATTTTTTAAAGAATATTTTTTCCAACAACGTGGATTTTTTAAAGAATATTTTTTCCAACAACGTGGATTTTTTAAAGAATATTTTTTCCAACAACGTGGATTTTTTAAAGAATATTTTTTCCAACAACGTGGATTTTTTAAAGAATATTTTTTCCAACAACGTGGATTTTTTTAAAGACTATTTTTTCCAACAACTTGGATTTTTTAAAGAATATTTTTTTCCAACAACGTGGATTTTTTAAAGAATATTTTTTTCCAACAACGTGGATTTTTTAAAGAATATTTTTTTCCAACAACGTGGATTTTTTAAAGAATATTTTTTCCAACAACGTGGATTTTTTAAAGAATATTTTTTTCCAACAACGTGCATTTTTAAAGAATATTTTTTTCCAACAACGTGGATTTTTTAAAGAATATTTTTTCCAACAACGTGGATTTTTTAAAGAATATTTTTTTTCCAACAACGTGGATTTTTTAAAGAATATTTTTTTCCAACAACGTGGATTTTTTAAAGAATATTTTTTTCCAACAACGTGGATTTTTTAAAGAATATTTTTTTCCAACAACGTGGATTTTTTAAAGAATATTTTTTTCCAACAACGTGGATTTTTTAAAGAATATTTTTTTCCAACAACGTGGATTTTTTAAAGAATATTTTTTTCCAACAACGTGGATTTTTTAAAGAATATTTTTTTCCAACAACGTGGATTTTTTAAAGAATATTTTTTTCCAACAACGTGGATTTTTTAAAGAATATTTTTTTCCAACAACGTGGATTTTTTAAAGAATATTTTTTTCCAACAACGTGGATTTTTTAAAGAATATTTTTTTCCAACAACGTGGATTTTTTAAAGAATATTTTTTCCAACAACGTGGATTTTTTAAAGAATATTTTTTCCAACAACGTGGATTTTTTAAAGAATATTCTTTCCAACAACGTGGATTTTTTAAAGAATATTTTTTCCAACAACGTGGATTTTTTAAAGAATATTTTTCCAACAACGTGGATTTTTTAAAGAATATTTTTTCCAACAACGTGGATTTTTTAAAGAATATTTTTTCCAACAACGTGGATTTTTTAAAGAATATTTTTTTCCAACAACATGGATTTTTTAAAGAATATTTTTTCCAACAACGTGGATTTTTAAAAGAATATTTTTTTCAAACAACGTGGATTTTTTAAACGATATTTTTTCCAACAACGTGGATTTTTTAAACGATATTTTTTCCAACAACCTGGATTTTTTAAACAATATTTTTTCCAACAACGTGGATTTTTTAAACAATATTTTTTCCAACAACGTGGATTTTTTAAAGAATATTTTTTCCAACAACGTGGATTTTTTAAAGAATATTTTTTCCAACATCGTGGATTTTTTAAAGAATATTTTTTCCAACAACGTGGATTTTTTAAAGAATATTTTTTCCAACAACGTGGATTTTTTAAAGAATATTTTTTCCAACATCGTGGATTTTTTAAAGAATATTTTTTCCAACAACGTGGATTTTTTAAAGAATATTTTTCCAACAACGTGGATTTTTTAAAGAATATTTTTTCCAACAACTTGGATTTTTTAAAGAATATTTTTTCCAACAACTTGGATTTTTTAAAGAATATTTTTTCCAACAACGTGGATTTTTTAAAGAATATTTTTTCCATCAACGTGGATTTTTTAAAGAATATGGATTTTTTAAAGAATATTTTTTCCAACAACGTGGATTTTTTAAAGAATATTTTTTCCAACAACGTGGATTTTTTAAAGAATATTTTTTCCAACAACGTGGATTTTTTAAAGAATATTTTTTCCAACAACGTGGATTTTTTAAATAATATTTTTTCCAACAACGTGGATTTTTTAAAGAATATTTTTTCCAACAACGTGGATTTTTTAAATAATATTTTTTCCAACAACGTGGATTTTTTAAAGAATATTTTTTCCAACAACGTGGATTTTTTAAATAATATTTTTTCCAACATCGTGGATTTTTTAAAGAATATTTTTTCCAACAACGTGGATTTTTTAAAGAATATTTTTCCAACAACGTGGATTTTTTAAAGAATATTTTTTCCAACAACGTGGATTTTTTAAAGAATATTTTTTCCAACAACTTGGATTTTTTAAAGAATATTTTTTCCAACAACGTGGATTTTTTAAATAATATTTTTTCCAACAACGTGGATTTTTTAAAGAATATTTTTTCCAACAACGTGGATTTTTTAAAGAATATTTTTCCAACAACGTGGATTTTTTAAAGAATATTTTTTCCAACAACTTGGATTTTTTAAAGAATATTTTTTCCAACAACTTGGATTTTTTAAAGAATATTTTTTCCAACAACGTGGATTTTTTAAATAATATTTTTTCCAACAACGTGGATTTTTTAAAGAATATTTTTTCCAACAACGTGGATTTTTTAAAGAATATTTTTCCAACAACGTGGATTTTTTAAAGAATATTTTTTCCAACAACGTGGATTTTTTAAAGAATATTTTTTCCAACAACGTGGATTTTTTAAAGAATATTTTTTTCCAACAACATGGATTTTTTAAAGAATATTTTTTCCAACAACGTGGATTTTTAAAAGAATATTTTTTTCAAACAACGTGGATTTTTTAAACGATATTTTTTCCAACAACGTGGATTTTTTAAACGATATTTTTTCCAACAACCTGGATTTTTTAAACGATATTTTTTCCAACAACGTGGATTTTTTAAAGAATATTTTTTCCAACAACGTGGATTTTTTAAAGAATATTTTTTCCAACATCGTGGATTTTTTAAAGAATATTTTTTCCAACAACGTGGATTTTTTAAAGAATATTTTTTCCAACAACGTGGATTTTTTAAAGAATATTTTTTCCAACATCGTGGATTTTTTAAAGAATATTTTTTCCAACAACGTGGATTTTTTAAAGAATATTTTTTCCAACAACTTGGATTTTTTAAAGAATATTTTTTCCAACAACTTGGATTTTTTAAAGAATATTTTTTCCAACAACTTGGATTTTTTAAAGAATATTTTTTCCAACAACGTGGATTTTTTAAAGAATATTTTTTCCATCAACGTGGATTTTTTAAAGAATATGGATTTTTTAAAGAATATTTTTTCCAACAACGTGGATTTTTTAAAGAATATTTTTTCCAACAACGTGGATTTTTTAAAGAATATTTTTTCCAACAACGTGGATTTTTTAAAGAATATTTTTTCCAACAACGTGGATTTTTTAAATAATATTTTTTCCAACAACGTGGATTTTTTAAAGAATATTTTTTCCAACAACGTGGATTTTTTAAAGAATATTTTTTCCAACAACGTGGATTTTTTAAAGAATATTTTTTCCAACAACGTGGATTTTTTAAATAATATTTTTTCCAACAACGTGGATTTTTTAAAGAATATTTTTTCCAACAACGTGGATTTTTTAAAGAATATTTTTTCCAACATCGTGGATTTTTTAAAGAATATTTTTTCCAACAACGTGGATTTTTTAAAGAATATTTTTCCAACAACGTGGATTTTTTAAAGAATATTTTTTCCAACAACTTGGATTTTTTAAAGAATATTTTTTCCAACAACTTGGATTTTTTAAAGAATATTTTTTCCAACAACGTGGATTTTTTAAAGAATATTTTTTCCATCAACGTGGATTTTTTAAAGAATATGGATTTTTTAAAGAATATTTTTTCCAACAACGTGGATTTTTTAAAGAATATTTTTTCCAACAACGTGGATTTTTTAAAGAATATTTTTTCCAACAACGTGGATTTTTTAAAGAATATTTTTTCCAACAACGTGGATTTTTTAAAGAATATTTTTTCCAACAACGTGGATTTTTTAAAGAATATTTTTTCCAACAACGTGGATTTTTTAAATAATATTTTTTCCAACAACGTGGATTTTTTAAAGAATATTTTTTCCAACAACGTGGATTTTTTAAAGAATATTTTTTCCAACAACGTGGATTTTTTAAATAATATTTTTTCCAACAACGTGGATTTTTTAAATAATATTTTTTCCAACAACGTGGATTTTTTAAATAATATTTTTTCCAACAACGTGGATTTTTTAAATAATATTTTTTCCAACAACGTGGATTTTTTAAAGAATATTTTTTCCAATTTTTTCTTAAATTACGTTATAGGGACGGGTAAAACAAACTTCTGCAAAAAAATTTAAATAGATCCGCGACGAGTCCTCGAATAACACTTTTCCCAAATTTTGTGTGGTTTGCATCCTATGCCGAAAAACACCATATGGGGTCCTTGGATATTTTTTTAGAAAAAAAAAACAAGACAAAAGCGTGCCCTGTGCACAAATTTTTACAGATCTCTTCTAAAAGTGTTTTTTAGTTTGAAACAGTACGTTGTTTTCAATAATCATATATGAGGAAAAAAACAACTAAACTGAAAGATGCCACATGCAGAATCCTTTATGCTGCAACATTATCATCAATTTTTTGTCATCATTATTTATTTTTTTCGTTTATTTATTTTTTTTAAGTTTCTTTGGTTTTCCGACCACCAGCACAACCTGTTGCTACTCCTTAACTCGAAACTTAATCACACACTTATATGTCAGTCGTATGGGCAAACTAACTAAACTTGCACGCCACTCAACAACATAGTCAAAGTGTCACACGCAGCCAATGACAGCGCAACGGCGTACAAGAAGAGTAGTACAGCATGGCATGCCACCACACGTGAGGTTCACAAATGTCTCCGGGTTTTTTCTTTCAGTTTTGTGTTTTTGCCTAAACTTCGTTAGCTTTTTTTCTTCCATATGGGGTGGTGTTTTGACGCGACAAAAAAAACAAAGCCATGAGTTTATTAACTTGAAATAATGAACTTGTAGTCCCCTCCTTCCCTTCACAATTCAACTAGCTTCGTTGTTATGGTCAAAAGTGAATTGATGTTGGCTGGCTTAGTTTTAGGGAAATACCTTGGAATACAGGGATCTACTTATCGGAGTTTATTTTTAGTTTAATTTTAAGTTTATGCGGGTTTAACTTTGCGTCATTTTTATTAACTTGTTATCAAAGTTCTTGGGAGGAATGTACCCAAAGCCCTCATAAAATGCTACGTTTTTTATAATTAAAAAAACATACTTTCATTTTTGCCAATTAGAGCAAACCTAGCATATTGTCGTGGTGGAAAATTTAAGGTAAAGGTAAGAATTTAAAACCATGAATTAGGTCTGTAATGTTTTTAAAAGGTATGCGAACCTAATTTACGATTTGTTTTCCAAGGACAGCTGCTACACAGTCCGAACTCTAAATGCCAAAATACAATTAATTATAATGTAAAAGTGCTTAAAATCTTAAATAACTTCAAATCGGAGGGTTAAATTATATGGTGACTGTATCTAAATGTGGACGTTTTTTAAATGGTTTTATTTAGCTCACCCCGTTTGTTTTTTTTTTACAGTGTTTTATTTAACTTGCTTTGGTGTGTGTTTAGTTCAAATCTGGTAACTCATTTTTAACACGGTTGCAGTTGACCAATCGAACTAAAACTTTGCACACTTTTCAGATTTTGATGACAATACACGAATATGAAATCAAAACCAATATTGGTCAATTTTTACACTGTTTTACAGTGTTTTATCTAATTTGCTTTTCAAATCTGGTAACTAATTTTTCACACAGTTGCAGTTGACCAATCGAAATTAAAATTTGCGCACATTTCAGATTTGGATGACAATACATGAATATGAAATCAAAACCAATATTGGTCCATTCCTACAGTGTTTTTACGGTGTCCAACTTAACCCCCTTTTCAAATCTGTTAACTGATTTTTAAAACGGTTGCTGTTGAACAATCAAAGTAAAACTTTGCACACTTTTCAGATTTAGATGACAATACGTGAATATGAAACCAAAATTAATATGGGTCCATTTTTTTCTATAGCCCCCATATTACGGTACCACCCGATTTCCGGTATTTTGCTTTTCAAATCTGGTAACTCATTTTTCACACAGTTGCAGTTGACCAATCGAACTAAAACTTTGCAAACTTTTCAGCTTTGGATGACAATACATGAATATGAAATCAAAACCAATATTGGTCCATTTTTACAGTGTTGTACAGTGTTCAATTTTACATGCTTTTCAAATCTGGTAACTCATTTTTAAGACAGTTGTAATTGACCAAGCGAACTAAAACTTTGCACACTTTTCAGATATGGATGACAATACATGAATATGAAATTAAAACAAAGATTGGTCCATTTTACAGTGTTTTAACGGTGTTTTTTAACTTGCATTTCAAATCTGGTAACTCATTTTCCACACAGTTGCAGTTGACCAATCGAACTGAAACTTTGCACAATTTTCAGATTTGGATGACAATACATGAATATGGGCCCATTTTTTCTTACAGCCCCCATATGGCGGTACCACCCGATTTCAGGTATTTTGAGGATTTCATCTTCATTGTTGCCCGAATTAGCTGTCATTTGGCATTTAGGATTTCCAATGATACAGACATTTTCCCACCAAAAATTGTGAACATAGGTCCAGGTTTAGGTAGAGCCCCCTTATAGCGGTACCAACCGATTTCAAGTATTATGAGGATTTTATCTTCATTTTTAGGCTGTAATTTGGCATTTGGGGTTCCCAATGGTACTGAAACTTCACCACCAAAAATTGTGGCCATCGGTCCAGGTTTTGGTATAGCCCCCATATAGCGGTACGGCCGGATTTCAAGTATTTTAAGGATTTTATCTTCATTTTTAGGCCGAATTTGCTGTAACTTGGCGTTTGGAGTCCCCAGTAGTACAGAACCTTCTCAACTAAAAATTGTTGACATAGGTCCAGGTTTTGGTATATTCCCCATATAGTGGTACCACCCGATTTCAAGTGTTCTATGGATTTTATCTTCATTTTTAGCCAGAATTGGCTGTAACTTGAAATTTGGAGTTCCCAATGGTACAGAAACTTACCCACTAAAAATTATGGACATAAGTCCAGGTTTTGGTATAGCCTTTATATAACTGTACTACACGATTTCCGGCATTTTAAAGTTTTTATCTAAATTTTCGGCCTAAATTGACTATAATTTTGTTTTCAGATGTCAAAAAATGTATTTACTAAAAAGTTAAAAATAAAAAATAATTTAAAAAAAAATTAAGTTTCTGTGTTTCATTTAGAAATGCAATTAAAACTAGAAAATAATTTGTCGCTTAGTCTCAATAAATATATTCTTCCTCATGATGGAATCTCTCAAATAAAACGCTTGCATTTAAATTATAAATGGTGGCAAAATTAAACTGCAAGCGTTTTATTTGAGAGATTCCATCATGAGGAAGAATATATTTATTGAGGCTAAGCGACAAATTATTTTCTAGTTTTAAGTGCATTTCTAAATGAAACACAGAAACTTAATTTTTTTTAAATTATATTTTATTTTTATTTATTACTAGGGGACCCGGCGAACTTCGTCTCGCAGTTTGTTAGGTAGAACTTTATGGCTTTGGTTCAAACCTATAATACTATTATTGCTATCACCTTGTTCAATGGCAAATATTTCATTGTTTTGAACTGTTTAGGACGATCTTTGAAGCAGATGCACATTAGACAATTGTACTTTCGAAAATTGTCAGTTTGACGAAGAGAGAAGGTACTGAGAGGCAAAGTGTTTCTATTTTCCTCGACTCTCTCTTCTATAAACTGACAATAGCCGCGAAAAAAATTAGGTAGCTCTAAATCGGGACTAAGATATATTTTTTAAGCAAATAACACGTTTTGTGATGTAAATAAAAATATTTGGTAGCGCAGTTGAAGCATAATAATATCATAACGATAATCGATGGTTTTCTGCAATTCTTGTTTCCACCACTGAACACGATATTTCACTAAAGCAATTGAATATGAATTTGAATTTAATGCTGAATATAGTGCTTATTTAAATTTGCGTTTTAATCAATCAACCCATTTTAACCTATTTACCCATTTTGATCCGATCGTTATCAAGTAACCACCTTCGTCTGTTTTTATACCCTCCACCATAGTATGGAGGGTATATTTAGTTTGTTTTTCTGTTTGTAACACATCGAACTAATCATTTGCACATATATTCTTGATCAGGATAAAATTCTAAGACGATCTAGCCATGACCGTCTGTATGTCTGTCCGTCTGTTGTAATCACTCTAGCGTTCGCAATAATTGAGCTAGAGCACTATATTTTTGCACCCGAGCGTCTTTATTTCCATAGGCAGGGCAAGTCCGAAGATGGGTTATATCGGAACACTTTTTGGAATAGCCCCCATATAACGCTACCTCCCGATTTTCGGTATTTTGGGGATTTTAACTACATTTTTTGACCGAACTACCTGTAATTTCACGTTTGGGGTTCCCAGTGGTCACACAACATCTCCACCAAAAACCGTCAACATAGGTCCATGTTTTGGTATAGCCTCCATACAACGGTACCTCCCGATTATCGGTATTTTGAGGATATTAGCTAAAATTTTTAACCAAACAACCTGTAATTTGACAGTTGAGGTTCCTAGTAATCACAAAACATCTCCACCAAAAACTGTCAACATAGGTCCATGTTTTGGTAGAGCCCCTATATCCCTTTCCGACCTATAGGCGAACCAAGCGACCGATTTTTCTAATTTTTTGGATTCTGTGCTTTCTTTATACATAAAACATGTTCAAATACTCAGTTTTGTTACTAAGACCCTTTATCCTTATTTTTCAGGACACGCACAATTGTTGCAGTCCGGCTTATTTTTAAAATAAAAAAAATCAATTTCTCTGAAACAGTATTATTAATTTTTATTTTTCATTGTGATATTTAAAGAAACAGTTTTGTTTTTTACTTAAGCATAAATATACTTTACATTTTGAACAATATGTTCGTGTTCTTGATTTGCATCCTTCACGTCGGCAGCATCTTGCTGATGGCAAATCATGTTCAACAGGCCAGTGTTTATATCCGTCAAGTCTTTTGTTTTCACATGGCTGTTCGGATGGACGATATTTTTTGGCGACATTGCGTGGTTCTTCGACCTCATCCTCACCATCAGATTCATACTCAATATTTCTTTTTTTGTCTATAGCTATAAGTTGTTTAGCTAACGCCATTTTAAAACTTAGCAAGTCATGGGTATCTTTTCGATGTTGGGAGTTGATTTTGCAAATATCTCGATATTGTATCCATGCATTGCAGCAAACAAGGTCAATGAAATGGATAAACACTTTTAAAGTCCATTTCCGGGTTTTAAAAAATGACCTGTATGATTCCATTAATTGATCGCAAATATCAACGCCACCCATGCATTTATTGTATTCTCTGACAATTCTAGGAGCTGGAACTTCAACATACCTTTTTTCTTTTTTCTCCCATCGTTTTACGTGTTCAACTGGGTTACAACCGAAAGCTGAAGATGCCAGAACTACGGACTTTGAATCCTTCCACTGTACCACGACAATATTTTCTTCGCTATGACAGAATTCCTCCATATCACCCCTCTTCATGAGCTTCTCATTCGTCAAATGTACGTCTTTTATTCTGTTCTTCATAATTGTTCCAGTAGCAAATATTCCTCGATTCAGCAGGTTTTGTAGTAGTGGAATTGTCGTGAAATAACGGTCAAAAAATAGTCTGGAGCCTTCAGGAAGAGTTTCAGCCAAACGTAAAACAAACCCTGGTCCTAAGCCTAAATTCAAGCAGGGAAGTGGTGTAGTTTTGCCTTGATAAATCTCAAAATCAAGGACGAGCCCCTCAGAAGTTGTTAAAACTTCGTTTTTTAATCCCACTCCTCTAGGTTTATTTGGAAGGCTTTGTCTAACAGGGCACCTACCAGTAAATGGTATCATTTGCTCGTCTATTGAGTAATTAGCATTACATTTTCTTGGAATATTCCTACAAGTAGACCTCACACGTTCAAGTAACGGATTTATTTTCCAAAACACGTTTGATTGTTTCTCCACATCCGTTATTTCATTATTATCAACCACATGAAGACACTTGCGCAAGAGAAAGAATCGATCACGACACATTGTATCAGCTACAAAAGCGAGTCTTGTGGTTTTTTCCCAGTACATTCGTAGCCTTGGATAACGAATACAGCCCATCGCAATCACAATGCCGAAAAAATTTTTTATTTCAGCTATTGATGTTCCCAAAGCTTTCCCGTTTTTGGCAATATGATACCTATTTGTGTAGTCCGCAACTTTTTCTAAAAATTCATCATTGAAGTAAACGGAAAAATAATCATATGGAGTCTCTATAGGTATGGGCGTTTCCTCAGTAGCACAAGTGTTGCTTTCTAGCTGGATCTCAAATGGTCGTTTTCTCCAAATATTACGACGATTGTCAGTTTGACGGTCATTTGTTATTGTGTCTGGTAGAATATTCGTATCTTCTTCATTGTCGCTTTCCTGGTCCGATATATCATTCGAAACAACGGGTAACTCCCAAGTTGCATCTGCGCACTCATCATCACTGCTAAAGTCTTCCAAATCTGAATTTAAAAGCGTAGCTAATATTTCATCTTCAGTTAATCTACCTGCGAACAAGAACAAAAAAGTTAAAACATTTATGTAATCTAGTCCGATCACGCACAATTGTGTTACTTCAAAAAAATTTGGACTAGAAATATAAAAAATCACAAAATAATCACGAAGTTACACTTTACACACAATATTTAATATTTTTCCTTATTGACAAATACTTGTTTGACCACAGTTTCCACAATTTGGATAAATTTAATTAATGTACAAACTTACCCTTTCGACTCATTTTTGCAACTATCAAAAGCGTACAACTTGAACTACAAAATTAATATGAAAAGAGAAAATTTAATAACGGTACTTCAGAAAGAATAGATAAAGAAGAGCATAATCAATGTTTTTTTGCCGATCATATCACATAATGTCAAATATTGATGAAATTATACTGATTTTAACTTACCCGCACAATTGTGCGTATACGGTCGGAAAGGGATATAACGGTACCTCCTGATTTTCTGTATTTTGTGGATTTTAATTACATTTTTAGACCGAACTATCTGTAATTTCAGGTTTGGGGTTCCCAGTGGTTCCCAAAGTATATCCACTAAAAACAGTCAAGGTCCATGTTTTGGTATAGCCCCCATATAGCGGTACCTCCCGATTTTTGGTATTTTGAGTATTTTAGCTAAAATTTTTGATCGAACTACCTGTAATTTGACCGTTGAGGTTTCTAGTAATCACAAAATATCTCCACCCAATCCTGTCAACATAGGTCCATGTTTAGGTATAGCCCACTATATAACTGTACCTCCCGAGTTTCACTTTGATATAGCCCCATATAGGTTCCTTACCGATTGAATACATTTTTTATGTTTTTACCTTATTTAGGTATCAGAGGTCACAAAATATCTTCGTCTAACATTGTGGACAGGAAAGAATATAATTATTCCGTTTTTGTTCAGAATATTTTATGGTGGAGGGTATAAAAAGTTCGGCCCGGCCGAACTTAACGCTTTTTTACTTATTTTTTGTGACTTCTCGATTTAATGTGATCTCCCGAATTCTACTTGCACTGCAAATTCGGTATTAGATGCAATGGCTCTGGTAACATGGACAGAGCTATTCTATCAGCTCGCCGATAAAAAATATTTGTCAGATAATTCGACCAAAAAAACTCCAGTACCTCCGATTTCTTGTTTTTTCCAATTTTGAATATCATCCTTTTTTCGAATGACATACATACAGTGTACCAACAGTACCAATGTACATATGTATATTTGTATGTATGTATTTGGCCGTTTATAATTGCCTTTTTTTGTATCATGACAGAATCTAAACAGTATCAAAATATATCTGGTACAGCTTAAATATTATACCACATACATCGGAAGTTTATCTTTCGAAGATGTTTTTACCTACGGTTTAAAAGTATACATACATATATACCACAACTTCACTTCCAATGAAATTACCTCGGAGTCCTTGATGTTTCAATTAACCCACCAATTTTGTGGATTTGTACCTTTTTCCTCAAAACTGTGGAAACCACTTTTGGCATTATCATCTTAGTCTTTTCAATCGGAAACCGAAAACACCACTAATCTTTACAAACTCTAAACTAAGCCCTTTTAACCATTTTTCGCTGTTAATTTCCGACGCTTGAAAATAAATGAAAATCGATTTGATTGTGAATAAAAAATTCTATACAACTTTCAAAAATTGACAAAGGCGTATAATTATGCACAGTAGGTGCAAATACAATTTTCGCCAAAAACTGTCCAAATAAGTGCCAAGATTTACTCCAAACGCGAAGCTCGATAGAAATTTGTGGAAAAATTGACTTTATTGAAAAAATATTTTTGCAAATTTTTCGCAAATTTTCGCGATTTTTTTAGGTTTTATCCTTTTCTGCCATGAGACCATTCCGAATTGGTGCGAATTGTCAAAATCTGTTCAGCCGTTCTTGAGTTATAAGCGTAGTAACTAACATCATCCTTTTTTATATATATAGATTTATTCTTGGGTCAAGTTTAGTAATTCAAATTTCACCCTCTTCCTGTCAACCGATTAATCTGAAATTTTGTATACACTTTGGATTTTGGTGACAATACAATTATATTTATTCATTATCATTATAAATTCAAGATGGCGGCCGCTACAAAATGGCGGATAACGTAGGTTTTATCAATCCCATCAATATGGGTATCAAATGAAAGGGCTCAACAAGCTCAACAACAATATACTATAAAAAATTTAAATCCAAGATGCCAGCCGCTACAAAATGGCGGATAACGTAGGTTTTATCAATCCCATCAATATGGGTGTCAAATGAAAGGGCTCAACAAGCAGAATATAATATACTATAAAAAATTTAAATCCAAGATGGTGGCCGCTACAAAATGGCGGATAACGTAGGTTTTATCAATCCCATCAATATGGGTATCAAATGAAAGGGCTCAACAAGCAGAATACAATATACTATAAAAAATTTAAATCCAAGATGGCGGCCGCTACAAAATGGCGGATAACGTAGGTTTTATCAATCCCATCAATATGGGTGTCAAATGAAAGTGCTCAACCAGTAGAATACAATGTACTATATAAAATTAAAATCTAAGATGACGGCCTCTACAAAGTGGCGGATAACTTAGGTTTTATCAATCCCCTCAAAATGGGTATCAAATGAAAAGGCTCAACAAGCAGAATACAATATATTATAAAAAATTTAAATCCAAGATGCCGGCCGCTACAAAATGGCGGATAACGTAGGTTTTATCAATCCCATCAATATGGGTGTCAAATGAAAGTGCTCAACCAGTAGAATACAATGTACTATATAAAATTAAAATCTAAGATGACGGCCTCTACAAAGTGGCGGATAACTTAGGTTTTATCAATCCCCTCAAAATGGGTATCAAATGAAAGGTCTCAACAAGTACAATACAATTTACTATGCAAAATTGAAATCTAAGATGGCCGCCGCTACCAAATGACTGATAACAATTTTTTATCAATCCCACCAATATGGGTATCAAATAAAAGGGCTTGACAAGAAGAATACAGTGGACGGCTGAAAGAAGAATGTTGCCTTTAGTACTATCATGGGCTTCTACTATGCATAAAATGCAGGGCAGCACTGTGGATCACGCAGTCGTATACTTAGGTGCGAAACTGTTTGAAGAAGGTCAAGCCTACGTGGCTCTTAGTAGAGTAAGATCTTTGCAGGGACTACGTATAGATGAGTTGGACTGCAATAAACTAACGGGCAAGAAACCTTGCAATAATGAAGCACTAAACGAATTAAACAGAATGCGAAATAAAAACTAAAAACTAGAAAATAAAAATAGGTAAAAAAACTTTTTAAGTTAAACGGTTTTATGTTAAACATACATTGCAATGTTTAAGATAAAGGTACTAAAAACCAAAAAATAATAAAATAGATACAATCGTGGGAATTATAAACATATGTATAGACTAGACTAAAATAAAACCGTGGGGCACGTCAATTGTCTACAAATTATCGACTTAATGTGCGATAGAAGAATCGTTTAATTCGTCGTTAGGCAGTTGGCCCGCAGACGGTGAGGAAATTACTTACTATTTCTTGCTCATGGAAATTCCAATAGTTATACACTCCATGTAAATAAAAGAGATGTTTCAACTAGTTTATCGTTGGACATTCACACTGCTGCCTGGCGAGGAAGCGTTTCACTGCTCGTAGTTTGTCTTTAATCGACAAAGTACTACTCGCTAACCACTATGAAACCCTAAAACTCGCTTATAATCGAGCTTGCTAGCTTGTTTCCACATTCTAGCCCTACTTATCACATGTCCATCGTTGTCGGTTGAACAACTGCCTAATTATAGTGTAACATTACAAAACAAACATTTTAATCAACGATTGTAGACAATTGACGTGCCCCACGGTTTTATTTTAGTCTAGTCTATGCATATGTTTATAATTCCCACGACTGTATCTATTTTATTATTATTTGGTTTTTAGTACCTTTATCTTAAACATTGCAATGTATGTTTAACATAAAACCGTTTAACTTAAAAAGTTTTTTACCTATTTTTATTTTTGTTTTGTTCAATATTTCTTTTGATAATTGTGAGAAATTCAGTTATAGTTTTTTTTTTGGGGGGGGGGGGGGATTTTCAGATTCATACGCCCAAAATTTTTAAAACCCCCTAAATACATACGTTTTTTGGGAAAAAAATTGTTTCAATATACACACGCTGAGGGTATATCTATGTTGGCAATGCCGTCTGATACTTTTTTACTTGTTTTATCCTGTGTCGCCTAAAAAGTATTTGGGACTTATGTTCGTCATTGAACTAGGACATAACTCCCAAAATTTATTGGGACACAACATTTCAATTAACTTAATTAATTAACTTTGAACATAAAGTTAAGAAAAAGGGCATAACTGTCAACTGTCACATACCATCGGACATAAGTCCCAAACATTTTGGGTGTTATGTCATTAAATTAAATTTAAACATTAAATATTTTTGGAGTTATGTCACGGCACCTACTTTAAATGAGTCTTTTATTAATGGGCTTTTCACCATCTTGGATCCATCTGTGTATATTGCCCGACTGTTAACTTCAGCCCGAATGTACCTGATTGATATTCCTATTCCATATCAAGCGAGATTCAGGCGTTCTTAGATATATTGGGGCGTATTGTCAGACCTGACTCAATTCAGAATGTCCTTTCAAATCTGGGTATCTCCTCTATCTTTATTGAATGTTGGAGAGAAGAATTGTCAACTCTTAATTGGGAAAAAGTCTGTTAATACTCAGGCAGTGATACCGTCACAATTGTTATGGCTTCTAGCGGTAACCGAGATACCCAGCAATTCTGATCGGGTCCGAACTCAAAAGTTTTGCCTATGTTGATAACGTATTTAAATTCCATGCACTTCGTTCGAATTAATGAAAGCTGCCTTAGCTAAGCTCTTAAATTGGGCTCATCGAAATTGTGTAGGCAGGAATCCAAGAAAAACGGTGCTTGTTTTGCAGGAAAAAGGCTATCACCTTTCACATGGACTACATGGGCTAACTTCGATGACAATTTTAAAACAATCCACGAACTGCCCTTTGATTAACTGCTAAAATTTTCCATTTGTTCGCAAGGGTTTTTTGAGATTTTGGGCATTTCTCAGAACATATTGATAATCAGAATCCCAAAAAGTACCTTCGATGAAAGTGTCAAAACTAAATGTTTAAACTGTACTTAATAGAAAACGCTGAACTACTGTTCAGGAGATACCCGAAATTGTTGTCCGATTAAAACTTCTTGTATCCTGGAACTAGAAACGCAAATATGTTCGGCCACATATCTTTTCAGTTATATGGTTCCTTTGGGTCCAGATTCCAAAATTCTGCAACATGGATTGGCTGCGTCCATAATGAATCAAGAAACAGTTGAGTGAGCTGGTTTAGACGGACAGTTAAACAAATGCAGCTTGTCATTCGGCCCTAATTCCCATGCATCAATTCGGGCCCAATATGAATTGAGACGCCTGGATCTTAGTAGGCATTCACACTATACCTTTGTACAATTGCATCAGGCCTGTCTGATATTCACGTTGAACCAAAGGTTATCGCTTGCACCTTTAGACCTCATAAATATCTCTCCTGATGTGCCTGTTTGGGGAAGCCTGTCCACACGATTGTGACAAGGGTCCTCACGGCGGTGAGCAGGTAGTGGTTTAACATCATCTTCTTGTGCTGATGCACCGGTAAAATGTTCGTCTCCACATGAATAGGGTCCACTGGTGTCATAAGGAGATACCCTGTTGCAGTCCTCAGGAAGGCTTCTGGTAGATTAACATTTACATACCACACTGGCGCCACATAACTTACCACAGACCGGTCTATATCTTTGTAAGGGATCAACATAATTTCTTTGTCAGCACCCCAAGTGCTAGCGGCCAGTGACTTAAGAAGCTTGTTCCTATCGATCGTTACACCAGATATCTTAGGGTAGTTAGTGGTTGAAATAAGGACGCCATCCACCAGTATGTTAAGGAAAGCCTTATTTCAGCCGCCCAAGTGGTTAACAGTGTGGCAGTATCGAAGAATATTTTTATATTCCTCAGAAGGAAGAACTGCATTAAGTCAGCTATTTAAGACATTTAACCTAACACATATGTCAGCAATAGGACCCAGCGCAAAGATCGTACAATCATCCGCATCAATAATAAGATCTCTATTCAGTCTTAAAGGTGTATTATTTCAAAAAGGTAGAGGTTAATCAGTTCCGAAGATATCATCCTGCCCTGGGGAAATCCCTGTTTCACTCTATGGGTTTTGGACTCCTTATTTTTTGCACTCTACAAATGACTGGCGTCCACACATGTAGTTAATTATCCACCATTGAAAAGACGGCTGGCGGGAAGTCTTCTCTATGTCCCCGAACAGCTTGGCATGGTTGGCGGTATCGAAAGCCTTCGGTAGGTAAAGTACAACTATAACTTTTCCATTGCACGGACTGTTCTGGTTCTGTTCTCGGCTGATATGTGTGGTTATGACATGAAATGCTGTTCTGTTACATTTCCCTTTTCGAAACCCATGCCCATGTCATTTTACAAAGCCGAATGAGCTTTGCGCGGATACCCAATTCAGACATGGCTTGGAATACCTTTGAACGTAGCGGGCTGTCGAAGGCTGCTTTATAATCGACACAAAGGTGGTAGGTGTCGAACTGCATCTCTTGGGTCTTCTCCTGGATTTGCCACAGGTTAAATATCTGGTGAGTGGTGGACTTGTCAGGTCTAAAGCCGCATTGGTACGGTCCAATTATTTCGTTGACCATGGGCTTTAGTCGTTCGCACAATATCCGTTACACTATCTTGTAGGCGATAAGGAGAAGACTTATGCCCTATAGTTGGAGCATAAAGTCTTATCTCCTTTCTTATGGACGGGACACAGGATGCTCAGGTTCCAATCGTCGGGTACGCGTTCTTCCTGCCAGATGGAGCTAACTAGCTGATGCATACACCTTATCAGCGTGTCGCCTCCGATTTTAAACAGCTCGGCTGGTAGGCCATCAGCTCCTGCTACCTTATTATTCTTCAGCCGGTTTATTGCTGTCTTTACCTCATCTTGGCCGGTTGGTATACATTCAATACCATCTTCTGGGATTGGATCTGTGGTATCTTCGTCGACTTCGCTACTATTGGATACCAACAATTTGGAAAAATGCTCTTTCCATATCCATTCTTTCCATATCCTGTATCAGTTACCAGATTACCTTGTTGGTCTCTACAGGAGGGTGTGCCAGTTCCAAAGCCATCAGTTTGATGTTTCACTCTTTGGTAACATTTTCGGACTTCATTCTGTCTCCTGTACATCTCGATTTGTTCACACTCCCGCTTTTCCATCTCTCTCTTTTTCCTGTGGAAAAGACGTTTCTCCTCTCTCCTTTTCTTCTGATACCTCTCTCGTGCACTACGCGTTGCTACTGATTGTAAACTAGCCCTATATGCCGCATTTTTCTCTTCGGTAGCTGCACGACACTCCTGGTCATACCATGGATTCCTTGGTGGAGGTCTCTGGTATTCAAGTACTGATTTTGCGGCTGTTTGCATGGAGTGGGCAATGTTTTGCTATTGTCCTGATATGTTATCTGGACGAGGAGTGCTTTGATTAAGCAGTTGGGCGAGTTGAGTGGAATATGCTGTGACTATACGAGTATGTTGTGATTGCCACAACTTCCGTGTTGTGTCTGTTCGCACTTTGTTTGCTACGTTTAATCTGGTACGTACCTTTGCTGCAACAAGGTAGTGGTCCGAGTCTATGTTTGCACCTCGGAACGATCGTACATCCAACACGCTTGATGCATGTCTTCCATCTATCACAACGTGATCAATTTGATTTCTTGTTCTTTGATCTGGCGACAGCCAGGTGCCCTTATGAATATCGAGATGCTTAAAACAGACACTGCTAACTACCATGTTTCTTGCAGCTGCAAAGTCTATCAGCCTCATACCATTGTCAGATGTTTCACTGTGGAGACTGAATTTCCCGACTGTTGGACCAAAGATATTCTCCTTTCCAATTTTGGCATTAAAATCGCCTAGTATAATTTTAATGTCATGGACAGAGCAACGGTCATAAGTTTCTCCTAAGCGCTCGTAAAATATATCTTTGGTCTGTTCGTCCTTGTTACTAAGTTACTAACGCGACGGCCAAACCCAAGTTTTTAACGTTCTTATGGGTGAACGCGCGGCACATGTTAGCTCACTACCTTTAACGGGTGTTAAAGGCAGTTCCCCAGGTGACACCACGGGGAAGTCAGTGTCCACTTGAGATGAAAGAGGGTGGGTTAAAGCCGGTCAGGAACGTATCTTGGTACATGAAGAGGATTAGTGCGGTTAAATCACTCTCGAATCCGGGAAAGAAGAATCAAACATCGGGCGTTACATTCAACGACGAGACAGTGACCGATCCGATGAGGTGAGCGTATTATTTTAATCAGCAATTTATATAACACCCCGAGAGTGATGAGAAGAAGAGAATTGTACTACGCCGTATAAGAGCATTCCTGTCTGGCTTCAGTAGCGGGTTCAGTTGCATAAGCAATATCATTGAGATTCCGTATGAACAAAGTGCTTTGGATAATTTTGCATTTCAGATGACATCTGCAACATCGCTCATGGTGAATTTTTGTGGTATCGTCTCGGTTGAGAGGGATCTTATTTGGCATAGCACTCTTCTTTTCGCCATATTACTCTCGGTGTGCTCTATAAACTGCAGGTTAAAACGCCTACCTTCAAGCTTCAAGCTTGATCAAAATTTGGACAATATATTACGGGGTGCAATATTTCAATCAAATCGACCTACGAACTGGAGTACATCGACTCCAAATTTTCTGAAACGGATTTCGTGCTTTCGAGAACACCTACTTTTTTACAAAAGGCATGATCTTCAACGAAAAATACCTTATAAATTTGTTCTCTTGCGACCATTTGTTACTCCAAGATGAATGCCCTTCTTTTCCTCTACGAAGTAGATCTTGTTTCTGTAGTCTTCTATAATGAAGAGCATTTGGCCCTTATGGCCCTTCTTCTATGAGAAAACAACTTCTGGTCTTTAATGAGGGAAATTTTCTGATCTTTATTTAAGAATCTCGTTTGGTCGTGTATGAGGAAGATTTTTTTGGCGATCTATAGAAGAATATCTTCCGATCATCTACAAAAAAAACTCCACTAGGTGTTCTATGAAGAAGCTAAAAGTCTTCTTATTTTCTTGGGACCATAAAAATATATTTCTCCTCTAGTCCTTTATGAAGAAGATCTTCCGGCAGTCTATGATTTTATCTTAAAAAATTTTCTTGAAACCCTCTGTACTTCTATAAAGATATTTAGTTTTACTATGAAAGACGATATTGTAATCTCCTGCAAAGAAGAAATTGTGATCTTATATGGGGACGATTGTCTAGTCTTCTAGAAAATATAATATTTTGTAAAAGAAGATTTTCTTATATTATATGTCCTGAGGCATTATTATTACGCATTGCTGTTCCTCTACAAAGAAAATTTTGTGCTCTGCTAAGAACAATACCTCTACTTTATGAAGACCATTTCCTGAACTTCTTCTGTTAAAAATAGTCTCTGATTCTCTATGAAAAATGTCACCTGATGTTCTATAAAGAAGACATACAAAAACACCCATGCATAACACTTCAAATTCTCACGCTTAATCTATACCCTTGCATGCACTACATCCTTACTTCCGTTTTTTCGCTTAATATTTTTTCTCACGTTTTTTAGTTATCTTCGCGGAAACACCTACAACATCTTCCGATAATTCTATCAAGCACCTGATTTACTTCCGCATCCTTAACATGGTACTCAAATGCACAAAAATTCCCACACACACGGAGAACAACAACATATTGGCGCAAAAGGCTCAACAAGGATGCGTCCGTCGTTCACTGCACCCTTAAAACGAAATCAATCTATAAATCAAATACAAATCAAGAAAACCATTGGGAATACAAACAACAAAAAACACACAACCTGTTAGACTCAACAAGAAAAGGATAAAATATCCTGCTGCTGTTGTTGTTGAGGCTCAACATAAACAAAACATATGTAGATTATTTATGTTTTATTTTGCGGCAACCACTTCCGTTCCCAGGATAAGGAAAGAAGAGCTCAAGAAAAGAAAGGTAAAATGCACACAACAAATGTCGATCATTCCGATGGAGGTGCAAGATAGAACCTCACAATAAAGTAGCAAATCTTAATGGAAAAATCACTTTTCAGTGATTAGCCCTCAAAGAGAAAAAAGGATAATGGTTGAAAACAATATCACAGTATGGCCATGATAAGGGGCTCAACATATGGCCGTTCAATGCCAACATTAATTTTTTGTTGAGCAGTTAGTTTTTTCACACGCTCATCAAAGAGAAAATGCAAAACGATTGAGAGCAAGGAATCCCACAGTCCAAAGGAAAAAACACAAATCAGCAAAGACTCCCACACAACGAACTACTCAAGAAAGCAATGAGAGCCTCCTCTCAAAATAGCATCTGCTTGCACAAGTACATTCTGGGCAGATTATTCTACAAAATATGCAACAATTTTTGTTGTTGTTTTCTTTTTATGTCTTTGGTCTCAATATACCAAAGAATCCTGGGAAAATTTGCCCTGCAACACCTTTCCTTTGAAACAAGTACAAGGAGTTTTTCTTGCACAAGGATTCCTTCGAAGATTTCTTGTGTTTTATTTTTTTCTTTGTCTTGGCGATTTTCCCATCGTTCTGTAACAAATCAAAGGAACGGAAAAATGTACCTGCTGTTGTGTTCAATGCTCATTGAGTCCATTCGAGGAGATGCCTGTATAGTGTCCTTGTGGGAAATTTTTATTTTATGTTGTTGTGTGTATAAACCATGAAGATACAGCAAGTGTCACAGATTTTCCGGGTGTGCACCAGAGTATGGGTGTAAGTCAGTGTGCGTGTGTTTGTGTGACTGTGTATTTACAACATTTGCATCCTGTCAACCGGATTTTGTGCATCATATTTTTCACACACAGCCACTTTTCATAGCAACCTGAACGGAATACTAGTTTTATGTGTGGGAAGATTTTCTTCTTCCATATTTTATTTGCTATCTTCTGGAGTAGGAAATCCTTAATAACGAAAAGGAAAATATGGTGGATGGAAGTAAAATTCATTTGATGGGAATATTTTTCTGCATTCACCTGCTATTGTTGTCTATGGCTGGCTGATGGATATCTCCTGTTCTAGATTTGTGTGAGAAATATCAAATTGCTGTTCTTTTCGAGAACCAAATCATTGGATTATCGTTAGTGGATGGATTTAATAAATCCATCTGGGATAAGTGAAATCCTTTCGGAATGTATGATATGTATCTGGGATTATCAAGCAAAGAGTTTCAGTCCTGATGATGGTGATTTGTGTAGTGAATTCAAAAAAAAAAATACGAAAAAATAATGAGTTCAGATTTGTAAAGGATAAGTTTAATTCCGTAGTATATACATATGTATAAGCAGCAGTACATATGTATAAGTTGAAAACTGCTCAACGGAAAGTATATGAACTTTGATGCAATGATATTGGCTACTGAATCGATAAAGATCAAAAGTTAAGATACAGAATAATTGTCCGTCCAGGTCTATATGAACCAAGAAAACATAGTAACTTACCTGTTTCCATGAAAGTATCTCAGACGTTTCATAAGCTGATAAAAATCCGTCGAAGTATAAAGTCTTGTCCACGTATTTTTAATAGAAAATCAGAAGATGCTCTTCCCCATTGAAGTTCAAAATGTCGTATTTTTATTCTTGAAGACCTTCTTGTTGGAATCGGAAGTCGATTTAGTTACGCCCAAACCTCTTTCTCTTTAGCTGAATGTATCGACAGATTTGGTTCATAATTTGCACCTCATAATACTTTGTTCAAATATTGAACAAGTTCGAAACAACATATATCAGTCCACTACTTCGGTTATCTCCCCCATAAAAAATCAAAATTTTTGGCTAAAATAGTGCGCAAGATAACTCTCGAGTGAAGTGTCCGTTTTAGCCCCAAATGGCTGGTCGGTACGAAAATTATTGAGAAAGTGGCTAACATTGGTGAAAACTTTGTACATCCCATCCCATCCCAGACTTCTTTCAGGTACCATTTCCGCGAACACTTTTACGCTTCAAGACGTCGCGATCAGGGCTATAACATTATATATACTCGTATAAGTTTATAAAAGAAGGTCTGCTTCAAAGAAAAACGGAAGATTTTATTCAAAAATAGCATTCCCCGGTCCGCATTCCTGGCCCGTCGTAATGAGTTTTAATGACAATTTTTTTCTGGACGTTAAGCTTGACAATTAAAAAATAGATATTTTCTACCTCACTTCTTCGGTCCATTGTCAAACCGAGGAGGATTTTAAATTTATCAAAAGATTTTGTCTGTAACCTTTCTTTTCTCTCTCGGACTTTGACGGATTTTTTAGCCCATTGATACTGCTTAGGATTTATTATGGTCCATGTCCTCTGTCTTTATCCAAAAGCGATCTAATTATAAAAGTTAAAAAAAATGTTTAAGTCGAATTCTCCCTCTTATTGAGACTTATATGTTTTAGGTTTTCACGGCTGATGGACCGTTGAACCTCGCCATTTAAGGAAATTTGTAAATATATCGCTTTTCTTGATCGGAGGCGCAACCACCGTTGTCTCGAAACTTGCAAGCCGATGCACTCTTAAGTTTAGCAAACAAAGCGATTATAAAACAATAGGTCCCCAAAATTCGTTTACAAATATATAGCATTTTGAACCACAAGACATTCCTGAACATTTTCCCCATTGCCTCCCAAAATTTATGCTGAAACCATATAGCGTTTGAAAGAAAGGCGTGGATAAAGAAGAACAAGATACAACAGAAGAACAGAAAGTCTTAGAAGGTCTTCTATATAGAAAAATGTCTTGCCTGCAGAGTACCAGAACTTCTTCTCAATAGAATATAAGCAGATCTCATAAAAGAACAGATGCTCACAAAGTCTTCTCCATTCCCTATAGACGATTACAAGATCATCTCTATGGAAGACGACGAGGTCTTCTACTTTATAGAAGAACACAATGTCTTCCCCATGGATGGTCGCAAAGTCTTCACCATAGAAGACCGCAAAGTTTTCTCCAAATAAGATCACAAATTTTTCTCCAGTTTTCTTTATAAAACCCACAAATCTTCTCCATAGAAGGCCTCAAAGCCTTCTCAATAGAAAATCATAAAGTCTTTTCCATTGAAGACCACCACGTGTTCTCTATTGAAAAGCGGAAGTTCTTCCATTGAGGACCACACGATTTTTTCATTGAAGTCCACAAGATCTTCTCCATAAAAGACCACGATGAAGATCACAAAATCTGCTCCATGGAAGACCCCAAAGTCTGTAATTGTAATAGTTCCACAAACATCCTAGATGGGACAAGGGAGACTTCTCTCATATCAATGAGTGCACCCCGATTCACATTAGCTCAATGATATGGGACCTAAAGTTTATTCGAGGAATCGATCGATCCCACGAAGCGTGTCAGGCGTGTGTGCATACCATTGCACCAGGGTGGCACCCCAAAGTCTTCTAAATTAAAAACCACAGATCTTCTCCATAGAAGACAACCAAGTCTTCTCTATTAAAGAGCAGAAGTTCTTCCATTGAGGACCACAACATTTTCTTCATTGAAGTGCATATAGTCATTTCCCTAAAGAACCATAAAGTTGTCTCCATAGAAGACCAAAAATGCCTTCTACGAGATAACCAAAAAGTCTTTTCCAGTGAAGACATCAAGTCTTCTCCATAGAAAATCAGAAGGTATTTCATGGAAGAGCAGACGGTCTTCTTAGAAGAGCAGAAGGTGTTCTTAGAAGAGCAGAAGGTCTTCTTAGAAGAGCAGAAGGTGTTCTTAAAAGAGCAGAAGGTGTTCTTAGCAGAGCAGAAGGTCTTCTTAGAAGAGCAGAAAGTCTTCTTAGAAGAGCAAAAAGTCTTCTTAGAAGAGAAAAAAGTCTCCTTAAAGAGCAAAAGATCTTTTTAGAATGTTAGAAGGACTTCTTAAAAGAAGAACTGAATACTATAACTGAAGATCAGATGGTGTCCTTTATAGAAGAAAACAAAGTTTTTTCCATACAGCAGAGTCTTCTCCATATTATAGAACAGTTGCAGATTTTCTTGATTGAAAAGCAGAATTTCTTTTCTTTTTCTTTTATGTCCATAAGGTATTTTCCCTAGAAGACCGAATGGTTTTCTCCAGAAGGACACAGAACACCAGAGGACCTTCTCCAAAGAAGACCACCAAGTAATCTCCATTGATACATAAGATATTCTTCATTGACGAACACCAGGTCTTCTCCATAGAATAGCTGAAAATCTTGTTCCCAGAAGTGTAGCAGATCTTCGCTGTTGAAGACCATAAGTTATTATTTCTCTCTTTTAATATGGTATTTGTAGGGTAGTCTATCTCCTACATAATAAAACAGTATTTTACATAGAATAGCTGACGATCTAATTCATAGAAAAGTATACATGTTCTCGATAGGAGGCAGAAAAGCTTTCACCGTAGAAGGGAAAGGTTTTCTTTATAGAAGATAAGAAGGTATTCTCTAGCATAAGGTCTTCCACAAAGAAGACCATCTTATCCAAAAAGACCATATTGTCCAAAAGGTTTCCCCATAGAAGGCCAGACACTCTTCCTCATAGTACATCAGAGGATCTTCGTCATAAAAAATGTGGAATGTCTTCTCTATAGTAGGGATACGTAATATCGATTTCGGTTAATCGATTATTAGCCGCAAAATTTCTAAAAGTCGAAGTCGACTATTGACTGTGCGAAAACCGGATAATCGATTTTTCTTAATCGACTTTGGAAAGGGGGAGTCAACTATTATTCGTAGGCGACCATTAGTCGTAGTCTATTATTATTCGTAGTCGACTATTAATCGTGGACGATTATTAGTCGTAGTTGACTATTGGGTGTGCTAAAACCGCGTAGTGGACGGTACTTTTTTATACATATATACATCATGGATAGCATCAACGAAAATGGTCGATTATATTCGATTATAGTCGGTTTTCGGCGGTTAACGAATAATCGAAAGTTGACTTTTAGTACACTCTCAAATAATCGACTAACCGAAAATCGAGTTTTATGTTTTTCAGGAAAACCGAATAATCGAAAAACCGATTATTGCATTCAAATTCGTATCCCTACTCTATAGAAGAGCTGGAAGTCTTCACCATAAACGACCCGAAGTTTTTCTCTATAAATCTGTATTTTAGAAGAATGGACTTAAAAGGTATTTTTCAAAGTAAATCAGAATGTCTTCTCCATAGAAGACTAACAATATCTGCTTTGTAGAATACTAGCAGGTCCATAGAAGACTAGTACGATTTTTTTTAAGAGGCCCGTCTTCATTGTAGGAGGTCAGAATTTCCTGTCCTTCTTTAGAGAAAAAATTCTTCATAGAAACCGCGATGAAGGTACCCTGTACAACAAACTTAAACTAAAAAAAAAAAAACAAGTAAGAAAAGTCTATAGTCGGACGGAGCCGACCATGGTATGCCATATACTACTATCCCTGGGCAATCGCTCTCCACGGAACATCTTTTCAATGATTATGAAAATTTAATTATCAAATATCAGAGATGTAATGTATAATACTTATGACCAAAACCAAAAAGTTATCTAGCATGACAAAGACATTTTTGTAACAGGAAAGGAAAATTTAGTTCACACAAACTAAAATGTAATGAAACCCACTTATGTAGTACTACTACTTCCGTTGTTTAACCGCTACGTTATTGAAATTTTTACCAATTTCACATAAAAGTTTCAGTCCATTTAACCCGCTAAGTATTATCTGATCTTCACGTTGGTTTGTACGCTTCTTCTTCATCATAAACTCAAACATTGTTTAAAACTTTGCGGGTTATTATTTTGACCTACAGAGCCGCTACAAAATTGGTTAAAATTTTGTTTTTGTCCATTTCATCCCCTGAACATTTCACGATCATCACCAAAAACTAATCATTTCTATTCTTCCCCGAACCCAACCTCCTTAAAAAATTCGTTACAATCGGTCCATAATTGCGGCCTTAAGCTTGTTTAAATTTTTTAATGGACGGACACGCATCGCTAAATCGCTTTATCTCGTCGAGATATGAATTTTGGCATACCAAATAAGGGGTCTAGGACGAATATTTCGTGGTGTTACATAAACTTTTGGAGAGACAATATGTAGCATGGGATAAAAATGTGGTTCTCTACACAGAACCCATTATATATTAGGCAGTAGGCCCGTTATTTAGCAAACACTTTATTGCAATTTACATTAGAGGAAAGGTCAGTAGTTTTTTTATACCCTCAGCATTTATGTGTATATACCATCGTTAGATACACTTTCATACGAGCAAAATGTACATCATCGAAATAATGGTTTTAGACGCCAAGTATGTTTGGACGAAATGTGTTTCAGACAATTTTGAGTCGATTGAGCAATGTCCGTCGTCCTGTCTGTCTGGCTGGCTGGTGCGCACGATAACTCTCGAATGGGCCAACCGATTCGATTTAAATTTTGGCTTTCGTAATATTTTGTCCAAACTTAGTTTAAGTTTGAAGATGAGCTATATCGGGCCACTCCTTCCGGTACCTCCCCCACAAAAGTTCGAAAATGTTCGGAAAATTTGTGCGCACGACAACTCTTGAAGGGAGTAACCGATTTGGTCCATACTTTGCCCATCGTGAAATGTGTACCAGACTTAGATAAGGTTTTTAATATGGACTCTCTCGGTCCACTCCTTCGGGTACCTCCCACACAAAATTTCGGAAAAGTTCAGTTTAGAGCCATCTCTCGAATCGCTTTGATTTTTGTTTTAGCAACTTGTATTCACTGGCCCCCATAGGACGGTACAAGTTTCATCAGGGTCAAGTCCATACTTCTTGAAAAAATAGCCTGAAATTTGCAACAAAAAATCCTATGACACCGTGTGAGGTGATGGAAGGAAATTTGGCCTTAGTAATATTTTGTCCAAACATAGTTTAAGTTCGAAGATAAGCCATATCGGTCCACTCCTTTAGGTACCTACCCCACAAAAGTTCAAAAATGTTCGGAAAAATTGTTCGTACGGTAACTCTTGAAGGGAGTAGCCGAATTGGTCCATACTTTACACATCGTAATACATCTACCAGATATAGATCAGGTTCAAATATGGACCTGTTGGTATCCAATAGCAGCGAAGACGACGAAGATACCACAGTCCCAATCCCAGAAGATGGTATTGAATGTATACCGCCCAGCCAAGATGAGGTAAAGACAGCAATAAATCGGCTGAAGAATAATAAGGCAGCAGGAGCCGATGGCTTACCAGCCGAGCTGTTCAAAACCGGAGGCGACGCGCTGATAAGGTGTATTCATCAGCTAGTTAGCACCATCTGGCAGGAAGAACGAGTACCCGACGATTGGAACCTGAGTATCCTGTGCCCCGTCCACAAGAAGGGAGATAAGACTGTATGCTCTAACTATAGAGGCATAAGTCTACTCCCTATTGCCTACAAGATCGTGTCAGGGATATTGTGCGAACGACTAAAGCCTATGGTCAACGAGATAATTGGAACATACCAATGCGGCTTTAGACCTGGGAAGTCCACCATTGACCAGATATTTACCCTGCGGCAAATCCTGGAGAAGACCCAAGGGATGCAGATCGACACCTACCACATTTTTGTCGATTATAAAGCTGCCTTCGACAGCCCGCTGCGTTCAAAGGTATTCCAAGCCATGTCTGAATTTGGTATCCCCGCAAAGCTCATCCGTCTTTGCAAAATGACTTTAACTGACACGAGGTCCTCGGTTAAAATAGGAAAGAACCTCTCCGAAGAGTTTGGTACCAAAAGAGGTTTCAGACAAGGAGACAGCCTTTCGTGTGATCTCTTTAACATCCTGCTGGAAAAGGTTATACGAGAGGCAAACGTCAAAAGAAGTGGCACAATCTACACCAATAGCCACATGTTACTTGCTTATGCTGATGATATAGACATCATAGGCCGATCAGTAAAAGAAGTAAGTGATACATTTATGAAGGTCGAAGGAGAATCTGCTAAAGTTGGTCTGGCGGTAAACGGTGAGAAGACCAAGTTGATGGTGTCGACGCGCAATGCGTCCATTGAGCTCGGACCGACTGTGAAAGTTGGTTCCTATAATATTGAGGTAGTAAAAGACTTCGTCTACCTCGGCACCTCCGTAAACACAACAAACGACATCAGTTGTGAAATAAAAAGAAGAATTATATTGGCCAACAGATGCTACTTTGGTTTAAGTAAGCAGTTCAAAAACAAAGCCACATCTCGTCAAACAAAAATAACGCTCTAAAACACTGATACTACCCGTGCTGATGTATGGTTCCGAAGCCTGGGTACTTGCGCAAGCAGACATGGCAGTGCTTGGTGTGTTTGAGAGAAAAATTCTTCGAAAGATCTACGGACCAATCTGCGTTGACGGTGAATATCGACGTCGCATGAACCACGAGCTGTATCTGCTGTACAACGACATCAATATTGTTAAACGTATCGAGATGCAGCGGTTGCGTTGGCTAGGCCATATCATAAGAATGAGCGATGATGACCCCGCTAAAAAGGTGTATAAACACGGACCGCTTGGCGGTGCACGCAGAATTGGCAGGCCAAGGAATAGATGGCGCAAACAAGTGGATGATGAGATGAACAGGCGCGGTATTCCAGAATGCGAAGCAACAAATAGAGAGAATTGGAGATCTTTTCTTAGTTCGGCCTATAGAACAAATGTTCTGTAATGGGCCAGCTAAGTAAGTAAGTAATACTTTGTTCAAACATTGAACACGTTTGAAAACAACATATATCAATCCACTACTACGGTTATCTCCCCCATAAAAAATCAAAATTGTTGGCTAAAATAGTGCGCATGATAACTCTCGAATGGAGTATCCGGTTTGGCCCCAAATGGCCGGTTCGAAAACTATTGAGAAAGTGACTAACATTGGTGCAAACTTTGTACATTGTAAAATTTCTCTCAGACTTAAATAAAGTTGAAGGATGGACTAAGTCAGACAACTTCTTTTGGTACCCCTCTTACAAAATGTCAAAATTTCCGCTTAAGTGTTAAGGACGAAAGGGATGAATTTCAGAATTAGATCCAGTTCTAAGATTGAGACTATTTCGGCCCATTCTTTCAGGTACCATTTCCGCGAACACTTTTACGCTTCAAGACGTCGCGATCAGGGCTATAACATTATATCGCTCATTTACTCAAAGAGTGACACATCTCAAAAAACCTAGTTTCGAGAAAAACGCGATTTAAGTTGGCGTTTGAAATTTGACTTCTCAACTTAAAAATATTATTACACAAAAGCTAAAAGAACTACATGGACCAGATATCAGTGCTAAATTTCTGTGCAAGATCAAGCATGATTTGAGGGGTTTTAGTGCTTCATAAACTCAAAAAACTTTTGTGTTGAATTATACCAAGGTCGTAGTAAATGAGCTGTAACTCGATGAGTTTTAGAGATATCAGTATGAAAATTTGACACAAGATAAAGTAGAAGTCGTAGAAAAAATAGAAATTGCTAACTCAGAAAAAGGGTTTTTTGAGTTATGCCACTCTTTGAGTAAATGAGCGATATATACTCGTATAAGTTTATAAAAGAAGGTCTGCTTCAAAGAAAAACGGAAGATTTAATTCAAAAATAGCATTCCCCGGTCCGCATTCCTGGCCCGTCGTAATGAGTTTTAATGACAAATTTTTATGGACTTTATGCTTGACAATTCAAAAATAGGAATTTTCTACCTCACTTCTTCGGTCCATTGTCAAACCGCGGAGGATTTTAAATTTATCAACTGATTTTTGTCTGTAACCTGTCTTTTCTCTCACGGACTTTGACGCATTTGTCCGCCCATTGATGCTGCTTAGGATTTATTATCGTCCATGTCCCCTGTCTTTATCCTAAAGCGATCTAATTATAAAAGTTAAAAAAAAATCTCCCGCTTATTGAGACTTATATTTTTTAGTTTTTCATGGCTGATGGACCGTTGAATCTCACCATTTAAGGAAATTTGTAAATAAAGCGTTTTTCTTGATCGGTGGCGCAGCCACCGTTGTCTCGAAAATTAATTTGCAAGCCGATGCACTCATAAGTTTAGCAAATATAGCGATTATAGAACAATAGGTCCCCAAAATTCGTCTACAAATATATAGCATATAGCAAATTTATGCTAAAACCGATATAATCATACGTTTAGCTAGGCATATACCGTTTAAAAGAAATACGTGGGTAAAGAAGAACAAGATACAAAAGAAGAACAGAAGGTCTTCTCTATAGAAAAATGTCTCGCATGCAGAGCACCAGAATTTATTCTTAATAGCATGCAGAGCTCCAGAACTTCTTCTCAATAAAATATAAGCAGATCTCATAAAAGAACGGAAGCTCACAAAGTCTTCTCCATTCCCTATAAAGGATTACAAGATTATCTCTATGGAAGACGACGAGGTCTTCTACTCCATAGAAGAACACAATGTCTTCTCCATGGAGGGCCGCAAAGTCTTCACAATAGAAGACCGCAAAATTTTCTCCATATAAGATCAAAATTTTTTCTCCATAGAAGGCCTCAAAGCCTTCTCAATAGAATACAAATATATAGCATTTTGAACCACAAGACATTCCTGAACATTTTCCCCATTGCCTCCCGAGGTTTTCTACTCCACAGAAGAACACAATGTCTTCTCCATGGAAGGCCGCAAAATCTCCACCATAGAAGACCACAAAGTTTTCTCCATATAAGATGACAAGTTTTTCTCCAGTTTTCTTAATAAAACCCACAAATCTTCTCCATAGAAGGCCTCAAAACCTTCTCAATAGAAAATCATAAAGTCTTTTCCATTGAAGACCACCACGTGTTCTCTATTGAAAAGCGCAAGTTCTTCCATTGAGGACTACACGATTTTTTCATTGAAGTCCTCAAGATCTTCTCCATAAAAGACCACGATGTCTTCTCCATAAAAGACCACGATGTCTTCTCCATAATAGACCACGATGAAGATCACAAAATCTGCTCCATGGAAGACCCCAAAGTCTGTAATTGTAATAGTTCCACAAACATCCTAGATGGGACAAGGGAGACTTCTCTCATATCAATGAGTGCACCCCGATTCACATTAGCTCAATGATATGGGACCTAAAGTTTATTCGAGGAATCGATCGATCCCTCGAAGCGTGTCAGGCGTGTGTGCATACCATTGCACCAGGGTGGCACCCCAAAGTCTTCTAAATTAAAAACCACAGATCTTCTCCATAGAAGACAACCAAGTCTTCTCTATTAAAGAGCAGAAGTTCTTCCATTGAGGACCACAACATTTTCTTCATTGAAGTCCATATAGTCATTTCCCTAAAGAACCATAAAGTTGTCTCCATAGAAGACCAAAAATGCCTTCTACGAGATAACCAAAAAGTCTTTTCCAGTGAAGACATCAAGTCTTCTCCATAGAAAATCAGAAGGTATTTCATGGAAGAGCAGACGGTCTTCTTAGAAGAGCAGAAGGTGTTCTTAGAAGAGCAGAAGGTCTCCTTAGAAGAGCAGAAGGTCTTCTTAGAAGAGCAGAAGGTGTTCTTAGAAGAGCAGAAGTTGTTCTTAGCAGAGCAGAAGGTCTTCTTAGAAGAGCAGAAAGTCTTCTTAGAAGAGAAAAAAGTCTCCTTAGAAGAGCAAAAGATCTTTTTAGAATGGCAGAGGGAGTTCTTAAAAGAAGAACTGAATCCTACACGATATAGAATAGAAAAACACAACGTCTTCTCCATAAAAGAGCAGGCAGTGTCCTCCATAGAAGAAAACAAAGTTGTTTTCCATACAGCAGAGTCTTCTCCATATAATAGAAGAGTAGCAGATTTTCTTGATTGAAAATCAGAAATTCTTGCCTATTTTCTTTTATGTCCAGAAGGTATTTTCCCCAGAAGACCGAATGGTCTTCTCCAGAAGGACACAGAACACCAGAAGACCTTTTCCATAGAAGACCACCAAGTCATCTCCATTGATACACAAGATACTCTTCATTGATGAACCCCAGGTCTTCTCCATAGAATACACGCAGAGAAAAAAATATGTTTGATCCAACAATATTCCAAGAGCAAAATATGTATTGTTAATATATTGTTGGATTCCTCATGTAGTATTGTAAATCCAAAAATAGTTTGTGTCAACTGAACAATATTTCTCTCTTTTCTTCGAAAATTTGTTTCTCTTCTCTCGCTATTCGATGCCGTGTTGAAAAAACAATTTTGGTGAGTTGTGGTGTGTTTGTATGACATGCTGCCTTTACCTTTGTTTTTGTGTGTATGTACTTGTGAGACTCTTGTTTTTATTTGTTTCTGTTTTGTTTCATTCTTCTTTCCTTTTCATGTTTGTTATGGTGTTTAATTATTCCTTATGTTGTGGTGGATTCTTGTGGCTTTTTGTTTGTCTTTGTTGTCAGCCAATGCAGCAAACCATGTATTGTGTTCATCAATGATTGCAATATTATACGCGACATTTATATCCAAGTTATGCGAAAAGTGTATATGAGAAGTATATGCACTCAAATCAAAATTTCTGGGCTGGTTTTCTGTATTGAAAATACTTTTTGTAAACAAAATTAGATTATGATAGTTCCTAAAATCGGTATTGTTAACGATTTTAACAATATTGCGGAAATTCGAAAGTTGTTTTTGTTTTCTATGTTTGGAACAAAAGATGGTATTTTTGGATTTGGATTACAATGTTTGAACAAAACATATACATTTTTGGAACCAAAACATATATTTTTGTTCCAACAAAAGCGAAAAATATTTTTTCTCTGCGTGTAGCTGAAGATCTTGTTCCCAGAAGTGTAGCAGATCTTTGCGGTTGAAGGGCAGAAGTTATTATTTCTTTCTTTTAATATGGTATTCTTAGGGTAGTCTATCTTCCACATAATAAAACAGTATTTTACATAGAATAGCTGACGATCTAATTCATAGAAAAGTATACATGTTCTCTATAGAAGGCAGAAAAGCCTTCCCCGTAGATGGGAAAGGTTTTCTTTATAGAAGATAAGAAAGTATTCTCTAGCATAAGGCTTTCACAAAGAAGACAATCTTATCCAAAAAGACCATATTGTCCAAAAGGTTTTCCCCATAGAAGGCCAGATACTCTTCCCCATAGAACACCAGAAGATCTTCGTCATAAAAATGTGGGAATGTCATCTCTATTGTAGGGATACGTAAAATCGATTTCGCTCAATCGATTAATCGATTATTAGCCGCAAAATTTCTAAAAGTCCTAGTCGACTATTGACTGTGCGAAAACCGGATAATCGATTTTCTTAATCGACTTTGGAAGACGGAGTCAACTATTATTCGTAGTCGACCATTAGTCGTAGTCTATTATTATTCGTAGTCGACTATTAATCGTGGACGACTATTAATCGTGGACGACTATTAGTCGTTAGTTGACTATTTGGGTGTGCTAAAACCGCGTAGTGGACGGTACTTTTTTATACATATATATATCATGGATAGCATCAACGAAAAATGGTCGATTATATTCGATTATAATCGGTTTTCGGCGGTTAACGAATAATCGAAAGTTGACTTTTAGTACACTCTCAAATAATCGACTAACCGAAAATCGAGTTTTATGTTTTTCAGGAAAACCGAATAATCGAAAAACCGATTATTGCATTCAAATTCCTACTCTATAGAAGAGCTGGAGGTCTTCACCATAAACGACCCGAAATTGTTTTCTATAAATCTGTTTTTTAGAAGAATGGACTTAAAAGGTTATTTTTCAAAGTAGATCAGAATGTCTTCTCCATAGAAGACTTACAATATCTGCTTTGTAGAATACTAGCAGGTCCATAGAAGACCAGTACGATTTTTTCAGAGGCCCGTCTTCATTGTAGGAGGTCAGAATTTCCTGTCCTTCTTTAGAGAAAAAATTCTTCATAGAAACCGCGATGAAGGTACCCTGTACAACAAACTTAAACTAAAAAAAAAAACAAGTAAGAAAAGTCTATAGTCGGACGGAGCCGACCATGGTATGCCATATACTACTATCCCTGGGCAATCGCTCTCCACGAACATCTTTTCAATGATTATGAAAATTTAATTATCAAATATCAGAGATGTAATGTATAATACTTATGACCAAAACCAAAAAGTTATCTAGCATGACAAAGACATTTTTGTAGCAGGAAAGGAAAATTTAGTTCACACAAACTAAAATGTAATGAAAACCCACTTATGTAGTACTACTACTTCCGTTGTTTAACCGCTACGTTATTGAAATTTTTACCAATTTCTCACAAAAGTTTCAGTCCATTTAACCCGCTAAGTATTATCTGATCTTCACGTTGGTTTGTACGCTCCTTCTTCATCATAAACTCAAACTTTTTTTAAAATTTTGCGGGTTATTATTTTGACCTACAGAGCCGCTACAAAATTGGTTAAAATTTTGTTTTTGGTCCATTTCATCCCTGAACATTCACGATCATCACCAAAAACTAATCATTTCAATTTTTCCCCGAACCCAACCTCCTTAAAAATTCGTTACAATCGGTCCATAATTGCGGCCTTAAGCTTGTTTAAATTTTTTAATGGACGGACACGCATCGCTAATCGCTTTATCTCGTCGAGATATGAATTTTGGCATACCAAATAAGGGGTCTAGAACGAATATTTCGTGGTGTTACATAAACTTTTGGAGAGACAATATGTAGCATGGGATAAAATGCGAATTCTCTACACAGAACCCATTATATATTAGGCAGTAGGCCCGTTATTTAGCAACACTTTATTGCAATTTACATTAGAGGAAAGGTCAGTAGTTTTTTTTATACCCTCAGCATTTATGTTAACTATGGTATATACACTTTCATACGGGCAAAAAAGTGCATCATCGAAATAATGGTTTTAGACGCCAAGTATGTTTGGACGAAATGTGTTTCAGACAATTTTGAGTCGATTGAGCAATGTCCGTCGTCCTGTCTGTCTGGCTGGCTGGTGCGCACGATAACTCTCAAATGGACCAACCGATTCGATTTAAATTTTGGCTTTCGTAATATTTGTCCAAACTTAGTTTAAGTTTGAAGATGAGCTATATCGGTCCACTCGTTCCGGTACCTCCCCCGCAAAAGTTCGAAAATGTTCGGAAAATTTGTGCGCACGACAACTCTTGAAGGGAGTAACCGATTTGGTCCATACTTTGCCCATCGTGAAATGTGTACCAGACTTAGATAAGGTTTTTAATATGGACTCACTCGGTCCACTCCTTCGGGTACCTCCCACACAAAATTTCGGAAAAGTTCAGTTTAGAGCCATCTCTCGAATCGCTTTGATTTTTGTTTTAGCAACTTGTATTCACTGCCCCCCATAGGACGGTACAATTTCATCAGGGTCAAGTCCATACATCTTGAAAAAATAGCCTGAAATTTGCAACAAAAAATCCTATGACACCGTGTGAGGTGATGGAAGGAAATTTGGCCTTAGTAATATTTTGTCCAAACATAGTTTAAGTTCGAAGATAAGCCATATCGGTCCACTCCTTAGGTACCTACCCCACAAAAGTTCAAAAATGTTCGGAAAAATTGTTCGTACGGTAACTCTTGAAGGGAGTAGCCGAATTGGTCCATACTTTACACATCCTAATACATCTACCAGATATAGATCAGGTTCAAATATGGACTATATTTGTCCACTCCATCCGGTACCTCTCACACAAAATTTCGGATAATTTCATTTTAAGACCTGATATAGAATTACTTTGATTTTTGTTGAAGCAACTTGCATTCGCTGCCTCAATTACGATGGTAAAAGTGTTTTCAGGGGCAAGTCCATACTTCTTGAGCAAACAGCCCGAAGAGTGTAAAAATCCCCTATAGCACCATATGTAGGGACTGGAGATCCATTGTTTTTAGTATCTCCTCCGCAAACCGTTTGATCTTTAATCCTAATCAACATTTATGTCGGTTCAAATGCCCAACATTTTTAAAACCCGCTAAATACATACGTTTTTGGGGAAAAACTACACAATATACACAAGTCGGCAAAGCCGACTGATACTTTTTTACTTGTTCCAGATGTAGGCTACTTTGCGAAATATATATGTCCTCAAGGAATTAAAATATCGACCAAAAATAAAGTTTTTATATTTTTCATACAAAAGTAATGGTCCATTTCACCCGCTAAAGAATATCAGATCATCATTCAAAATTGTAGGCATCTTTTTCGACCTATACTCTTACCCGGTGGAAAATTTCGTGACTATTGATGTATAATTGCGACTTATAGCGAGTTTATTATTACACTACAAACAAATAACGGAATATATTAGGCTGTAACTCTGTTATCTGATCATGTACACCAACATAATTGGCATCAATTGAAAGGTCAAGCGTTCCACTTTCAAGTATATCTCACTTGTCCGGAATGTCACTTCCAGGAATTAAGATGTAAGCTGTATATTAAAAATTTTCACAATTTTCACACAAAAGTTTTGGTCCATTTAACCCTCTAAATATTATCCGATCCCCATCTCAAATGCAAGCTTCTCCTTTGTGATATACTCTTACCTTATTTAAAATTACGCGTTGATCGGACTATTATTGAGACCTGCAGAGTCGCTAGAAAATTGGATAAATATTATGTTTTTGGTCCATTTCACCCGCTAAATATTTCACGATCAGCACCAATAAGAATAGGGATCAATTCAGATCTGAACCCGACCTCCATACAAAATTTCGTGACGATCGGTCCATAATTGCGGCCTGGAGCGTGTTTACAATTTATAATGGACGGACGGACGGACACACATCTCAATGAATTTTCACCAAAACAAACTTATAATACCCTTTTCCACATTTTGGTATAGGGTATAAAACATTTTTTTTTTTAATTTTTGCTTGCAATTATTTTGCACTTCCAAATTACTATGGAAACAAGGATCGCTAGATTGGCACGGATAAACCTTTACCGATCGCATTAGCAAGGATATTGCTATTGTTGGTCCTGGTCTGTCAAATACGAACAAATACCCCGCGACACTCCTACTGAGACCGCAAGCTCTTCAAACTTGTTAACGAAAGAAAATTTTTAAGGAAAAAACACGATTTAAAGAAAACTTAGTTTAGGTTATAGGATGCGCAGCTGCTGTATGGGCAGCCACTCCACTCGGAGACCTTGAGGTCCATTGTATTCATCCTGGATATTGAAACTAGTTGAAGATATGATGGTATAATGGAGATGCAGATGTGTGACGGTAGTTATTTATAGATGAAGAATGTAGGTGATGTGGTTGTGGATGTAGATTCTGGAGGTTCTGGGCTGGTGTGTGTGAGATTGTTCGGCATCATAGTTAATGGTGGTGGGTGCCACCGTGGTGCAATAGTATGCACGCCCGCCTTGTACGCAGAAGGTCGGGGGTTCGATTCCCCGGCCAAGCAACATCAAACATTTTTCAACGGTGGCAAAATACCCCTTAGTAATGTTGGCGACATTTCCCGAGTATTTCAGCCTTGAAAAACTTCTCCATAAGTGGTGTCTTAAGACACGCCGTTCGGACTCGGCGATAAACAGTAGGTCCCATATCATTGAGCTAAATATGAATCGGGGATCACTCATTGATATGAGAGAAGTCTCCCTTGTCCCGTATGGGATGTTGTGGAACAATGTTTTGTTGTTTAGTTAGTGGTGGTGATTATTGATGGACCGATGGTTATGGATGCGATTTAGATGTGCATATAGATGACCGTTCCAGGTTAAAGACTAAGTTGAAGATGTAGACTATGGGTGTGGTAGATGAGACCATAGGTGTAGTGATGTGGTGTGAAGGTGATGCCTGCGGATGAAAAAGCAGTTAGCGGTTCGTCTGTAATGGTAAGAAGAGGCTGTTGAGACTATAGTTGTAGTGATGATGTTGGTTAGATATAGATATATATGTAGTGAAGATTGTTAGGATTGAGGTGATGAAATTGGGTGAGATGTAGCTGGAATGCGTTTGACGATGCTACTGTGTAGAGGTGGTGCTTGTCGCATTCCCAGTGCGTTGGAGCCATTTCAGGCCTTTAGCCAGGTGAAGTAGATCCGACGGCTCTGCTTGGCTAAATGCTGTTAATGATTGGATGATATGTACCCCCATGGTACACAGTCTCCTGGAAATGAGCATAGGACAGCGACATAAAAGGTGCTCAATCGTCTCAATTTCTTCCTCATCCTCGCAAAGCCTACAGTAGTCGGCCAAGTCTTCTTCCCATTTGCTCGTCATGGATCTTGTTCTGCAGTGACCCGTGATGATTCCCACTGCTAGTTTCAGGTCTGATTTCCTCATTGAGAGCAGTGAGGCGGTTATTGTCTTCGACGGGATTGGCCAGATTGCCCTTGATGTGCTGCAGCTGGGCAAGTTTTGCCAGTGTTGGCAGAATTTTTCTCGACATTTTTGTACTATCTCTCTCCTGAAGTGGCTCAATGGTGGCTTGATGGAGTTGTCGATTTCAATATTTTGTGACTCCGATCCGCAGCGTGCCAGTTCGTAGGCTGACTCGCTTCGCTCGATGTTGCAATGCCCTGGGACCAAAGCGTGTTTGCAATCCAGAACAGCCGCGGACTTGATGTAAAGGGACCTGAGAGATTTTAGGGCCGCTTGACTATCAACATAAATAGTCACCGGACCAGCTGTGTCCCCTCTCATGTTGTTAATCAGTTCCGCGGCCTTCCTGATCGCAAAAATTTCAGCTTGGAAGACACTACAATATTCGTTCAGCTTGTATGAAATACGTAGATCCAGGGAATTGCTATAGACACCTGTTCCTGTGCCTGTTTCCATCTTAGAGCCGTCGGTATAAATCTCTATACCGTCTAGAGGTGGGCTGCTAAGTGTCAATCATCCCTATGGGGTATATGCACCTTCGTTGCCTCGAACGACATTTGTGGTGACATATAGTCACTAATGTTCCCCATGTTCCCCGAGGCCGTTGGTAGACCGAATTGACGTAGGATTGCAGTTCGTCCGTGTTCGGAACTGCGCCATGAACCTAGCTCCTTCAGCCGAAGGGCACTCATTGCTGCCAGTTCCTGCACTACTAGGCACGGTGCTCTTGAATCAAATTTAAATGGAAGGTGCTTACACCTGGGAAGTTTTTGCGGATTCTGAAACTACAATGTTCATAGATGAGAAAATTCAAAAAACAAAAAAAAATCGCCGGAGCACTTTTTAAATAAATCGCGATTCAAGTTGACATTTTTAGGGGCTGTTTAGGTTTTTGCGATTTTGCTTGGAAACCGCAAGTCCTAACAAAATGGGAATAAAGAAAATGTTGTAGCTATCAAAATTCTCTACAAGATTGACCTTAATGATATTTTCGTAGGTTATACAACTTTTGAGATATAGAAGTTGAAATTGGGACAATTCAAATTCAATTCAATTCTGTATCGTCTCCTTATAAAACAATGTCATGACTGCAATTTCTCAACTTAAACTTATATAACTAAAAAAATGGTACAACATAGGAAAAATTACATAAGCCAGTCTTGTAGAGAATTTTCACAGCTATGTATAAGATTTTCTCAGGTCCCATGCCGATAAGACTTGCCGTATTCAAGCAAAATCGCGAAACCCTAACAAAGAAAACTAAAAATGTAAACTGAGCTTCTTTATCTCAAAAATGGTACAGCCTGAGAACAAATCATAAACGTCAAATCTGTAAAGAATTTTTACAGCTACAACATTTTCTTTAGCTCCATTTCGATTGGACTTGCGGTTTCCAAGCAAAATCGTGAAAACCTAAAAAACACATAAAAATGTGAATTTTGACCGCGATTTATTTAAAAATCCCTACAGCGATTTTTTCTTGTTTTTGGATTTTTCTCATCTATGAACATTGCTGTTTCAGAATTCACAAAAACTTCCCCTGTGTAAGCGGTTTTCATTAAAAGTTAGTTAAGGCGCACCCTTCATGACATTGTTTTATAAGGGGCCGATACAGTCAGTGTATTGTCGCAATTTGAACTTCAATATCTCAAAAATGGTAAAACCTACGAAAATACCGTGAAGGTCAATCTTGTAGAGAATTTTCATAGCTTCAACATTTTCTTCAGTCTCATTTTGATAGGAATTGCTGTTTCTAAGCAAAATCGTGAAAACCTAAACAACCCCTAAAAATGTCAACTTGAATCGCGATTTATTTAAAAAGCGCTCCGGCGATTTTTTTGGTTTTTTGAATTTTCTCATCTATGAACATTGTAGTTTCAGAATCCGCAAAAACTTCCCAGGTGTAAGCACCTTCCATTTAAATTTGACTCAAGAGCACGGTGTGGGTCCAGTGATTGTAGATCTAGTAGCACATTTAAGGCAGCTTGTGGAGTGCTCCTCATGGCACCAGTTATTAGAAGTGATGCCGCTCTATGGACGCTGTTAAGTTTGTTTAGAATCTAAACTTCTAATCTAAACTTTAGATCATAGCCGACCAAGAAGAGCGAGCGCTTAAATTGTTTATGTGTGGGTAAAATTACACTGACAGAACAGAACAGGGTGTAATTTTCATATTGAGTATGAAATGAAAAACACAGGAAAAAAGTTGTCACGGCGTGTTAGCGTTCAGAGCCAAACATGGTGGGTGTGTGGTTCGAATCGTCGGCATTCCTTTTTCATTTGCATTGTAGATCATAAAAAGCTCGATTAATAAATTAAAAAAAAATAATAATACTAAAAATGATCTTCGCCTAAAAAGGCAAAATTTTCAAATAGAAAAAATATATTGTTGGCGCGTTCGCTTTGTATGACTAAAATTAAAAATAATATACAGTTAATCACAATCAAAAGTATCCACTTCAGTTTCTTTTATTAAAACTGCGATTGCTAAGAGTTAATTAATGATAGAGATTTCGTTCTTTTTTATATTTTTACATTAGGGTCTTAACTTAAATATAATAAAATAAAATTAACGAAATTCGGTTAAATTTAGATAAAAAATAAAAATTGTTAAATAACATCGATTTCTACCTCACAGTGAAAATTATCCACTCATATATTTTTTTTTTCGCACATTTTCCGTCATTAAATGATATTTTGTATGCGTATTATAATGACGCCTAAGGTAAGATGGATATACATTTTTTATTGTTGCATTGCAGACGAGGCATTCTGCGTCATTAAACATATTAATACAAAACAAAAATCATTTTCAAATTCTTCCCTCCACATATTTGCTGTACAACTGCAAAATCTTTTCAGTGTACCCAAAAAAAAAAAAAAAACAAATAAAGCGGCATCAACCTGCTTGCATGACATTCAGTACAAAACTGAAGTAAAACAAGTTAAAAAGCATTAAGTTCGGCCGGGCCGAACTTTTCATACCCTCCACCATAAAATATTCATTCCTGTCCCCAACTTTAATTTTGTTGACTTTTAAATTTCAAATTACAGAAAGTTCGTCCAAAAAATAAAGCTAAGGTACGGAAAATCGGGAGGTTTGTTTTGGGGCTATACAAAAACATGGACCTACGTTCGGTTAAACATTTTAAGTAAAATCCTCAAAGTACCGAAAATCGGGAAGTATCGTTATATTGGGGCTATGTTGAAAATTGTTGATGCAGATGTGTGGTGACCACTACAACCTTCAAATGTCAAATTACAGTTAGTTCTGTTAAAAATTGTAGCTAAAATTGCCAAATTACTGAAAATTGGGAGGTACGGTTACATGGGAGCTATATCCGAACATGGACCTATGTTGACAATTTTTGATGGAGAGGTGTTGCGACCACTAAGAACTTCAAATGTCAAATTACTGCTAGTTCGGTTTAATATTGTAGCTAAAATCATCAAATTACTGAAAATCGGGAGGTACCGTTATATGGGGGATTTCTTGACAATTTTTGGTGGAGCGGTGTGGTGACCACTAAGAATTTCAAATGTCAAATGTTCAAATTACAGATAATTCGGTTAAAACTTGTTGGTAAAATTCTCAAAATACCTAAAATCGGGCGGTAACCTTATATGGGGGCTATTCCAAAACGTGGACCTAGGTCCACAACTTTTGTTATATAAGTTTAGTTACACTTAAGAACCCTAAATGTCAAATTATAGCTATATCGGTCTGAAAATGTAGCTAAAAACGTCAAAATACCGTAAATCGGGGGTTACCGTTATATGGGGGCTATAAGAAAACGTAAACCTATGTCCACAAATTTTGTAATATAAGTTTATTGACACTTAAGAACCCTAAATGTCAAATTATAGCTAAATCGGTCTGAAAATGTAGCTACAAACGTCAAAGTATCGCAAATCGGGGGGTACCGTTATATGGGGGCTATACCAAAACGTGGACCTATGTCCACAAGTTTTGTTAAATAAGTTTAATGACACTTAAGAACCCTAAATGTCAAATTATAGCTACATCGGTCTGAAAATGTGGCTAAAAACGTGAAAATACCGCAAATCGGGGGGTACCGTTATATGGGGGCTATACCAAAACGTGGACCTATGTCCACAACTTCTAATATATAAGTTTATCAACACTTAAGAACCCTAAATGTCAAATTATAGCTACATCGGTCTGATAATGTAGCTAAAAATACCGTATATCGGGGGGTACCGTTATATGGGGGCTATACCAAAACGTGGACCTATGTCCACAACTTTTGTTATACAAGTTTATTGATACTTAAGAACCCTAAATGTCAAGTTATAGCTAAATCGGTCTAAAAATGTAGCTAAAAACGTCAAAATACCGCAAATGGGGGGGTACCGTTATATGGGGGCTATACCAAAACGTGGACCTATGTCCACAACTTTTGTTATATAAGTTTATTGATACTTAAGAACCCTAAATATCAAATTATAGCCAAATCGGTCTGAAAATGTAGCTAAAAACGTCAAAATACCGTAAATCGGGGGGTACCGTTATATGGGGGCTATACCAAAACCTGGACCGATATAGCCCATCATCGAACTTGACCTGCCTGCAAGCAAAAGACGCATTTTCCCAAAATTTCAGCGTCCTATCTCCATTTTTGTGGATGCTAGAGTGATTACCACAGACGGACGGACGGACGGACGGACGTGCTCAGATCGACTTAGAATTTTACCCTGATCAAGAATATATATACTTTATAGGGTCGCAAATGAGTATTTCAATGCGTTACAAACGGAAAAACAAACTTAATATACCCTCCATACTATGGTGGAGGGTATAATAATCAAAACATTTGCTCTCTTACTTTGCGTTCGGGTCGCGTGTGTGTGATTTGCCGAAAAACTTCGTAACCATATCAATACCAACGAACGGGTTTGGTTTAGATATGTCGTTTTCATCAGAGCATTCCACCATACCAGAGAGCTATATGTAAGAAAACTTGCAGTCACCTAGGATAAAATCAGTCGACTATATAATGATCTATATATCAAGTTACCAAACGGAGTCGAAGGCTATGGCAAAGTCTAAACCAACAAAGTTAGTCAAAGTATCACAAATAACACATAATAAAAAAATTTTGACAAATTATGATACCCTACACCACTGTGAATATGTAAAATATATATAGGAGATATATATCAATTTGAACTGATTTCCTGAAATCGGGCGAAAATGTATATGGGAGCTATCTCCAAATCTGAACCGATTTCGATATAATTATTATAATAATTATTATTTCTAGAACAAGTCCAGTCACATAATCCAAATTTCATCCAAATCGGACGTATACAGCGTGTTTGTTGCAGCAATTATGTATGTCAAATCGGCCGAAAATATGGGAGCTATAAAAAATCTGAACCGATTTCGATGTTATTTGTCACATTTACTTTTAGACTGAATTCAGTCGCACGTTTCAAATTTCATCGAAATCAAACAAATATAGCGTGTTTGGTGCAGCAAATACCTGGAATCGGGCGAAAATATATGTATATGGGAGCTATATCCAAATCTAAACCGATTTCGATGTAAAATGTGCCAATTATTTTTAGACCTAATTCAGTAACACATTATATATTTCATCGAAATCAAACATATATAGGCTGTTTGGCGCAGCAAAAAATCGGGCGAAAATTTATATGTTATACCCAAATCTGAACCGATTTCCATATAATTTGGCACATTTATTTCTAGACCGATTTCAGTCACACAATCCGTGTTTGGTGCAGCAAAAACGTCAAATCGGCCAAAAATATACATGACAGCTATATCCAAATCTGAACCGATTCGATATTATTTGGCAAATTTATTTTAAGACTGAATTTAGTCACACATTCCATATTTCATCGAAATCAAATACGTCATAAAAATCGGACCTATATAGCGTGTTTGGTGCAGTAAATACGTCAAATCAGACGAAAATGTGTTTGGGAGCTATATCCAAATCTGAACCGATTTCGATTTATTTTCAATTCGAATTCCAAATCATCAAAAATTTCCCAAATTTCATCAAAATCGGACGTATATAGCGTGTTTGGTGCAGCAAATACATCAAATCGGCCGAAAATATATATGATCCGATTTTAACCAAAAGCAATAGCGTTCTTCCTATGGCTAAAAAAATTATATTCCCCAATATTCAGCTGAATCGGACAAGAAATGCGACATGTACGTTGCGAACAAAAATACATGGACAGACGGACGGACGAACATCCATAAATCAATTCAGAAAGTGTATATCCCCAAAAGGAACTATGGGTCTATTTCGTTTCCTTTTGTATGTTACATACAAATGCACAAAGACATAATACCCCTTACCACAGTGTGGTGTAGGGTATAAAAAAAGGAATATGACATTAGTTTTTGACGGAAACTATATGCTCAGCTAAAAATACATATGTAAGCAAATCTTGTCATTTTCCCCAAAAAATCGTCCATGAAATATTTGGAGTTTTTCTTCGTTCCTTCCTTCTTTCGTCTATATGTGCTTCCGGAACCGAAATATAACTCATTTGACCGTGCTTTACTAAATTTATTTATAGCATTACAGCCCAACTACAATTTAATCGAATATATAGAGGAATTAAATGCTATTTCCATATTTCATCTCCCTTTACCAATCTTTAATTCTCCACACATATTTATTCAGCTTTAATTGATTTTTTATTCAAATGACACATATAACGCAAATTGTAGATTTGAAATGGATTGCTCTTTTTTGCTTTTGGCAAATCTTTGCATAGCCAGCCAGCTAATACCACCCCTACTCCATTGGTATGCTGCTACACATATTCTCTTTAACATGTCCTCAAGCATAATTGCCCACTTTTATGTGTTTAATCCTTTATAGAGTGTACATGATCGAGTGTAACAGGACGAATCAAATGCAAAAAAAAAAGAAAAAAAGTATACGCTTTGGCATATTTATTGCTTGTAAAGAAACAGAAGCGTATGCAAAGCAGAAACAGTACAGAGGAAAAAAAACAAATCAAACAAAAAAGGGTTGATTACGATTAACCCTAAACAGGAAATGCTTAACAATAGAGTCTCATTTTTTCTTACAACGCACACACATACAATCACTCACTCGCTTGCTCGCTCAAAGGATTTAAATTCCAATGTTCGTTGTGACGAAATAAATAATGAATCATATTCTTGTTGTTGTCTTGCAGGACAATGTCTATATGGTGTGGTAGATATGCGAATCAAATTTGCTTATAAAATCCCCCCCTCTTGCTCTCTTTACTCCACAACAAAAAGTATTAATTTTTGCTTTATGCTTAACGGCAACAACAATACGAATAACAATATCAAACAATAAACAAGCAATTTGCATGTCTTTTGTGAGGCGAAAGGATTTATTTATAAAAAACACACACGTGCAGATCTAATTTTGGCGCCAAAATATGATTTGCGCCAAATTTTTTTGCTATAGAAAACTGAAATTTTCTTTTATATGGTAACAATGATTAGATTTGTTTTTGCAATAGAATACGAATTTTCTCTAAGAAGATCTTCAAAGAAGATATCGCATAAGAATTGACTCAATACAACTTGGATTGAGGCGTCAGGATAGTAAATATATTTTATGCTTTCAGCCTTATGACTGCAGTGGTTATACACAATTTTTTAAGCAATGATACACTGATATAATGATATTTGATCCCAAAGTTTCAGACAATTGGGAATCGATCCATGTCCGTTCGTATATCTGTCTGGCTTGCTGATTAACACGATGTCAAATGGTGCAAACTTTGTACATCGTAATATTTCTTTGAAACCTACATATGTACATCAAGTTCGAAGATGGACTATAATATACCACACAAGTGCAACAGTTGTTAGTTAAGTGGAGTTTAAAGTCTGCCGAGGATCGTTTAGAAATTTTCACCGAAGGTATTCCTTGTGGTCCTGATTATACCGTTATAATATTTTTCGGAATCAATTCCTTCGTGAGATAATGACCTAACATTTCTAAAAAAACCTTGCCGGCACAAAGTAAAATGACTGATGAGCACGACAACTTACGAATTGAGAATACGATTTGTACGATACTTTGCAAATATTGCAAAGTCCAATCATGTTGCCAGAAGGTCTATAGTGGATAACTCAATTGGCTACCTCAATCGCAAAAGTTCAAAATTGTTTGCTTAAGTGTAGTTTGTGACCTGCGCGGTATTGGTTTTGGAATTCATACCGAAGATAGTTATTGTGATCCTGATTACAACCATAATTTTTTTTTTTTAGTCAATTAATGCTTCCTGACACAATGGCCCGAAAGCTCTAAACTTAAATGGCTAGGGGACAGGATAACTATCGAAAAGAGTGACCCTAAAAGGTGTTTTTCTATCAATAGAGGCTTAGAGATTTTCTTCCCTCATCAGACGACAAGAGGTTCCATTCTTTATATAGAATACCTCAGGGGGTCTTATTCTATCTATAGAAGGCCACAAGAGCACTTCTTCAGTCTACAGGAAGCCTCAAGAAGTCTTCTTCGGTCTACAGGAGCCTTCAAGAGGTATGATTCTGTCTATAGAATATCCCAAGATGCCTTCTTCTGTCCATAAAAGACCTCAAGAAAACTTCTTCATCGTGTACCTTATCGGAGGCAGTCCTTGTGGCCCTGATTACACCGAGCACTTCTTCAGACTATAGGAAGCCTCAAGAAGTCTTCCTCGGTCTACAGTAGACTTCAAGAGGTATAATTCTGTCTATAAAAGACCTCAAGAAAACATCTTCATCGGGTACCTTATCGGAGGCAGTCATTGTGGCCCTGATTACACCGAGCACTTCTTCAGTCTACAGGAAGCCTCAAGAAGTCTTCTTCTGTCTACAGAAGACTTCAAGAGATATGATTCTGTCTATAGAATACCCCAAGAGGTCTTCTTCTGTTCATAAAAGGCCTCAAGAAAACTTCTTCATTGGGTACCTTATCGGAGGCAGTCCTTGTGGCCTTGATTACACCGAACACTTCTTCAGACTAGAGGAAGCCTCAAGAAGTCTTCTTCGGTCTACAGGAGACTTCAAGAGTTATGATTCTGTCTGTAGGAAACCCGAAGAGGTCTTCTTCTGTCCATAAAAGACCTCAAGAAAACTTCTTCATCGGGTACCTTATCGGAGGCAGTCCTTGTGGCCCTGACTACACCGATATATTTTTCGCCGACATTGACCTACTAAACTGCCTGATGAGCTTATTTTTCCTCGCTGTACACAAGTCCTTAAGAGGTCTTTATCTGCCTATAGAAGCCTCAAGAGGTTTTCCTCTGTCATTAGACGACCTCAAGTGGAACTTTGTCTATTGAAGACCACAAAAAGTCAACTGGTGTGTATGAAAGACCTGAAGAAATTTCCTCTAATAAAGAAGTATTCTTTGTTTAAAGAAGAAGTCTCAAGGGAATTTAGAGGTATTCTAAAATCAACAGAAGACCTCTTGAGGTATTTTATCGGCAACAGAAAACCTCATGCGATTTTTTATAGAGAGAAGTCCTCTTGAGACCTCCTGAGATCTTCAATTACCTATAAAATACCGCAAGGTTTGTGGTCGCAAAACATCTCAAGAAGACTTATTCTGTCTATAGAATACCTAAAAAGTCCTCTTCTGTCTATGGAAGACCTCAAAAGCTCTTCGTCAGCATATAGAAGACTCCAAGTGGTATACTTCTATATATAGAAGAGCTGAAGAGATCTTCTATTGTCTATAGAAGTAATTAAGTGGTCTTTTGAAGACCTTAAGAGGTCTTCTTCTATCTATGGAAGACCTACAGACGTCTCCGTTTGCCTCAGAAGACCTAAAAGGAATCAATTCTGTCTATATATTACCTAAAGAAGTTTTCATCTGTCTATAGAAGACCTCAAAAGCTCTTCTTTTATATATAGAAGACTCCAAGGGTTCGCCTTCTGTCTATATAAGAGTTCAACAGGTCTCCTTCTGTCTATAGATGACCTCAAGAGATCTTCTTCCATCTGTAGAAGACCTCAAAAAATCTTCGTCCATCTATAGAAGACCTCTTGAGACTTAAAAAAGCCTTCTTCTTTTATGAAAGACCTCAAGAGGTCTTTTCCTATCTGCAGAAGAGATTTTCTCTGTCTATAGGAAACCTCAAGAGGTCTTCTTCTATCTATAGAATACCCCAAGTTGTATTTTTTTATATATAGACGACCTCAAGAGGTCTTCTTCTATCTATAGAAGACCTCAAGAGGTCTTCTTCTGTCTACAATAGGCTTTAGTAAACTTCTAAATCGGCACCTCCTTGCGAAATTTCAAAATTGTCTTTTACGTTCAGTTCGTGTTGAAATTTTCATCGAATGCAAACCTCAAGATCATCTGTCTGAGAAGATCTATAGAAGACCTCAAAATGTCTTCGTCAAGGGACGTACGCAGGGGGGGGGGGGCACTGGGGGCCCGTGCCCCCCCCCCCCGAAATGGTTTGGTCGACTACAATTTTTTGAGCTACTTATCAAATTATTACCATTTATGCTATAAAATATATTTTGTTTTTAAAATTTCAAAAGATAACTGATATTGTTCTGAAGGTTCTGTACTGAAAATGTACTTTGTCATCAAGTTGTCTAAGAAATATTTAAAATTTTTTTGTTTGAATACTCTTTTTGGAGAAAGTTCCAGTGAAACTGGAACTGCCATACCAGTGTTTTGGAGTTCTGTAATAAATATAAAGGTCTTGAGGCTTTAAACTCATTTTGTATTCAAAATATATACAAATTCAGTATTGTGCGGATTAGAAGTACATAAAATGAAATGTCTATTGGACAATATATACGACATACAGTCTGTCGCAAAAGTTAGTATACACCGTTGAAACCAAAATGTATTAGGGATAAAAAGCACAATAACTTATTGAAATCAACAGACAATCAGTTTTATTTGATAGACAAGAAGGTTGTCTTCCGTAATAACAATTAAAATTGCGCAATATTTGCATACATTAGCAAATGTACGGTTCGAATCCCAAAAAGACCAAAATTTATGTCGCAAAAGTTAGTATACAATGTAGAATCCTCGTGGAACTGTGTAAACAGTTCTTGATATTTGTGAACAAAATAAAACTAAATCTGTACTTAAGATCATAAAGAGTATATTAATTGGTTTTAAAGGTAGTTATAGTACTTATAGTGACAAGTTCAACGTACACTGGATCGTAAAATCCACAAAAATTGGTCATCTACAAATACAACAACTGTAGCGACAAAATTCCGAGTGTTATTTCCTGTTTATGAATTCTAAAGCCATGAAATACTCATAAAAGCTCTAAAGTTTCAATATGGGGTGACCTTGATAGAGTTTCGACTTGTCCTGTTTGAAAAAACGGGAATTTCTTGAAGGAAACCCATACTTTTGATGTCATTGTCCTTTTGAAACATGTATTAATCCTTAATACTTACACATAAGGACTTTCCTTTTCAGTTAATTTTCTCACAAATTATGTCCATTTTCACATTCCCACCAAAAATAAATAGTAGAAGAACCTCAAGTTCTGGTTTAAGCCCTACAGTGATACTCCACCACCAGAGAAGGATATGAAAGCTAATTTAAAATGTTAATACAGAGCTTTCTCTGCTGTTATAACGCATGGATTGTGGAAAAACGTTCTGAAAAGCTGTGTTCGCTTCACTTAGGACCAAAATACATCTAACTGGATCAGTTAGAAGTAGTTCATTAGACATTAGCAGTACATTAGACACTAGGGACACGAGAAGAATGTCCGATACTGCTACAAGGCCGGTAGGACAGTTTAACTGTAGGGCTTACAACGGACCTTGAGGTTCTCCTACTATTTGCTTTTGGTGGGAATATGAAAAGGGGCAACATCTGTGAGAAAATTAACTCAAAAGGAAAGTCCTTATGTATAAGGATTAAGGATTACTACATGTTTCAAAAGGACAATGGCCTCAAAATTATGGGTTTCCTTCAAGAATTTCCTGTTTTTTTCAAACAGGACAAGTGGAAACTCGACCAAAATCACGCCAAATTGGAACATAAGAGCTTTTCTGAGCATTTCATGTCTTTATAATTCATCAACAGGACATAACACTCGGAATTTTGTCGCTACAGTTGTTGTATTTGTAGATGACCAATTTTTGTGGATTTTACGATCCAGTGTACGTTGGACTTATCACTATAAGTACTATAACTGCCATTAAAACCAATTAATATACTCTTTATGATCTTAAGTACAGATTTAGTTTCATTTTGTTCAAAAATATCAAGAACTGTTTACACAGTTCCACGAGGATTCTACGTTGTATACTAACTTTTGCGACACAAATTTTGGTCTTTTTGGGATTCGAACCGTACTTTTGCTAATGTATGCAAATATTGCGCACTTTTAATTGTTGTTACGGAAGACAACCTTCTTGTCTATCAAATAAAACTAATTGTTTGTTGTTTTCAATAAGTTATAGTGATATTTATCCCTAATACATTTTGGTTTCAACGGTGTATACTAACTTTTGCGACAGACTGTATCAAGGGTTTTCCGTGGAGTATATCTCGAAAAGCAGTTAGAACATTGTTTTACTGTCTTAATAAAAATGTTGTATTCCTATTTTATATCAACTTGTTGCTAAACAGGGGGTTAAAATAATGGAGAAAAATGTATTGTTGTGCATAATAAAGTGATAATATCTGCTAAATAATAAACTTTCGTTATATGGTATTGTATTAAAATCTGCTGTTATTTGTATCGTATATTACGGTGCTCTTGAACCAACTTTAAATGAAAGAAGAAAATCAAAAAACAAAAAATTGAATTTTTAGGGTTTTTTTTAAGTTTTGACGGTTTTGCTGGGAAACCACAAGCCCTATCAAAATGGAACTAAAGAAAATGTTATAGCAGTAAAAATTCTCTACAATATTGTTGATATTTTGATAGGTATTTTCGTAGGTTTTACCATTTCTGAGATATAGAAGTTCAAATTTAAACAATTCACTGACTGTATCTCCTTATAAAACAATGTCAGGACTATAATTTCCCAACTTAAGTTAAAAAATGGTACAACCGAATAAAAAAGTTACGAATCCCCATCTTGTAAAGAATTCGACAAGACTTACTGTTTTGAAGCAAATCGTGAAAACCTAACAAAAAACCCTAAAAATGTGACCTGAACTTCTATATCTCAAAAATGGTAAAACCTAGGAACAAATCAAACAAATTTTCAAAGTTACAACATTTTCTTTAGCCCCATTTCGATAGGAGTTGTGGTTTCCCAGCAAAATCGCGAAAACCTAAAATAAACCTAAAAATGTTAACTTATTTAAAAATCCCTCCAACGATTTTTTCTTGTTTTGGGATTTTTCTCATCTATGAACATTGCTGTTTCAGAATCCACAAAAACTTCCCAGTTGTAAGCTCCATTCATTTAACGTTGGTTCAAGAGCACCGTGATATTGAACCCGCAACCATTAGGCTAACGATAAAAATGTACCTCATCGAAATAATGTTCTTAGACTAATCATATGTTTGGACGAAACACGCTTCAAACAATTTGGAGTCGATTTATCCCAGTTTGTCCGTCTGTCTGGCTCGGTCCCATTATAACTCTCGAACAGATCAACAGATTTGGTCCAAATTTTGGGTCTCGCCAACCTTCCTTTGGGCATATTCTGTAGGCAAACCCGATTGTTACTTTTTACTTGTTTTACAGAAAACAAAAGTTATGAATTTTCATAAGTTTGTCTCCGCTGTACCGACAGAAGTGATTGGTCGTTGGAAAGTTTTTAAGGTCATCGAGTCCATAAACATCTAGTCATACAATTAAGATAGAAATGGAGAAATGGATGGAGTTTTTCGTCTTAAGCTAATTCTTCAGGATTTAGCTAAAATGTTGCCGATCTTTTTTGAGAGATATTTTTCGACCATGTGTTTGCGTAGTCTCAAACAGTACTGCGAATGGGATTCGGAGTCTATGAGTCGTAGTTGGCTTTCACGGACTCTATCACTTCTGGTAAAATAGTAAAGTTTTGGTGTTTTTATGCATATCGGTCCACTCCTTCAGGTACCTCCCCCACAGAACGTCAGAAATGTTCGGAAAAATTTTGCGCACGATAACTCTTGAAGTGAGTGACCGATGTAATCCATACTTTGCACATCCTAATATATCTACCAGATATAGATCAGGTTCGAATATGGACTAAATTTGTCTACTCCTTCTGGTACCTCTCACACACAATTTCGGATAAGTTCACTTTTAGACCTGCTATCGAATTACTTGGATTTTTGTTGAAGCTATTTGCATACGCTACCACCATTACGACGGTAAAAGTTTTTTCAGGAGTAAGTCCATATTTCTTGCGAAAACACCCCGAAAGGTGTAAAAAACCCCTATGTCACCATATGTGGCGGTCGAAGAACACGATAACTCTCGAACTGTTCAACCGATTTGGTCCAACATTTGGTCTTCGTCATATTATATCCAAACTTAGTCAGATGGGCAATACCGGATCAAAATTTAGTTAAACTTCTAAAGTGGCCAATATTTGGCCCTAAGAGTACCTGCCCTACAAAAGTTCAACATTTGTGTCTTAGCGCAGTTAATTCCTATTCCACATTATTGTCGGCAAGTTCAAATGTCCAAAAAGGGCCAAATTTTGAAGAGACCTGAAATACATTCGATCTGTCCGGAGGTAAAAGTTTCGCTTCACTTTGGCTGAGGGTATATATCTGTCGGCAAAGCCGACTGACACTTTTTTACTTGTTTAGTTATTACTTCAGTTCTGTTGGAGAATTTGGTTAAAAACTTTTGTAAGGAAACTATGCCGAACGTGGTCTGATATGGTTCATCCAAGGACTAATACATTATAATCAGTTCCAAATTTCAATCTTGTATGTAAAATATTGTGATCTCTCTCTTTTGAATGTATATATTTTGTGGCAATATTGAATATACATAAAATCAATTAAAACCCCTTTAAAATAGCTTTACGTAACGACACACAAAATTTTTAATTTTCATGATTTTTGGTCAAGTTGGGCCCCCCCGAAATGAAATCCTGCGTACGTCCCTGTCTTCGTCCATCTATAGAAGACCTCAAGAGGTGTTCTTCTATCATAGAATATCTATAGAATACCTCAAGAGATATTCTTCTATCTATAGAAGACCTCAAGAGGTCTTCTTCTCTCTACAATAGCCTGTAATAAACTTCTACATCGGTACCTCCTTGCAACAGTTCAAAATTGTCTTTTACGTTCAGTTCAAGGGCTTCTCGATGTTCGCGTTGAATTTTTTATCGAATGCAGACCTCAAGATGTCTTCTTCGGCCTCAGAAGACCAAAACGGGCTCCTTCTGTCTATACGAGAACTTAAGAGGTTTTCTTCTGTCTATAGAAGACCTCAAAAGCTGTTCAATAGAAGACTCCGGGTGTATTTTTCTGTCTATAGAAGACTCCGGATGTCTTCTTCTATCTAAAGAAGACCGCAAGAGGTCTTCTTCTATCTGTAGAAGACCTCAAGAGATTTTCTTCTGTCTATACAAGGCCTCAAGAGATCTTCTTCTGTCTATAGAAGGCCTCAAGAGATCTTCTTCTGTCTATACAAGGCCTCAAGAGATCTTCTTCTGTCTATAGAAGGCCTCAAGAGGTCCTTTTTCTTGTCTGCAAAAGCCTTTAAGGGTGTCCTCTTCTATCTACAGAAGGCCCCAAGAGATCTTCTTATGTCTATACAAGGCATCAAGAGGTCTTCTTCTCTCTAAAGAAGGCCTCAAGAGATCTTCTGTCTATACAGGGCCTCAAGAGATCTTCTTCTGTCTATAGAAGGCCTCAAGAGATCTTCTTTTGTATATAGAAGGCCTCAAGAGGTCTTCTTCTGTCTGAAGAAGGCCTCCAGAGGTCTTTTTTTTTTTTGTCTCCAAAAGACTTTAAGGAAGCTTCTTTAGTCGTACTTCTTTGCAAAAGTTAAACATTTTCGCTTAAGTTCAATTTAGGGGGTGCTCGATGCTCGTGGTAAAATTTTCACTGAAGGCAGTCATTGTGGTCCTGATTATAACGATATATTTTTTCGGAGGCAAGCCTATGGGCTTACTAACACTTACCAACTAAAAAAGCTTGTGGGCACGATAACTATCGAAACTGTTTCGGTCAATTTCCTCAGGTAACTCCTTCACAAAATAATCGGCACTTCTGCGCTTAAAGCCAGTTGAAGGCCTCTTCTCGGATCACGTTGAAGTCTTAATATCGGCCCATAACACATTCTCGACATAAAGAATTTAGTAGTGGTATTTCAAAGACCCTGTTCGGAATAGTCCAAGCAGCATATTTAAGCCATCAGGGCCATGGTTGCCGTCTCGTTCCGATTGAGGTTTATCTGGATAATCGCATTCATTGGTTCTCCAGTAAACAGTCGCTACTGTCAATTTCGGCTCCCTGTGTTTTTTTGTTTCGCCGATCGCCGATCCTCGCCTTTCTCTCTTTGTAGCAGACAGCACTTGAGATGTAAAAGGTCATGTCCTTATTTTTTGTCAGAATATCAATCGAGAGATTTTCAGTTTCCGACCAGAGGGATAGTACTGTCTTCTTGATCCTCCCTGTGGAAGGCACCCATCTATATCATTGAGAAAATTCGTATTTCCTACCAGCACGAGTTTGCCGGTATTAAGCTGCTGACTATATCTTGGAGTGTGGCAATATTTGCATACCGGGCAAATTGAAACGTCATGAACGTCACCTTTGAACCTACTGCTGATCATTTCAATGGGATTTTCGACAACTTAAAACAGAGTTTTTGGTCATTTACCAGAACCTCTACTGATATCGATTAAAGCATAGCAAAAATCTTTCCTCGGCCGTCCATTTTCTCACCCTCTGCCCATAATTATCGGAAATGTTTCCTTTGCCACGGTTTGCAAGAGCATTTGTATGTGGGGAGTTATCTTTGAATCATCTGATGATAATTTCAGTGGGATCTGCAGGGGCATGATCCAAGTTTTTGTTATTGGCCGTTTCCTAGATAGCACGAAAATGGTCTTTGATTAGCGACCGGGCTTACCTTAGTCATATTCTAGCTCCCTTTCTCACGCTCTGCCAAGGATTCTCGGAACAGTCTCCTTTTAAGGTTGGAAGTTATTTTTTTTTTTCTTCTTCTTCTTCCCTTTGAATCTTCTGCTGATAATTTGAATGGGATCACCCATCTGCAGTAGTTGATGCAATATCTTGTTGTTGGCCGTTTCCTCGATGGCTTGAAGATGGTCCTTGAGAAGCTTACCAGAACCTCTACTGGTATCGATCACTGCATAACAAAGTTCGTCCATGTAGCGTTTCTTGACTACCTTGGCGTAGGATGGCGGCTACTTACCAGCCTACGCAGCCCTCTTCCACTTCTGGTGGGGATTTCTTCTCAGAATCGCCAAGCTCTGAAGTCGATTCGAGCTCACTTTGTCGCCCTCTCAAAAACGATTCTCGGTACAGTCTCCTTTGCATGGTTGCAATAGGATTTAGAGTTTGAGGCGCAGCTTGTCTCTGAAGGCCAGGTCGATCGCCCATATCTGTGAGAGAGATTTCCTCTCCATAGATGGATAAGAAAGGCGCGTGTCAGATCAAAACACCCATCATTAGTGAGGTTTTTAACCATGCACCGTAGCCTTTTTAAATTAACTGATATACCCAGTTTTAGTTTTTTTATGGACAGACAGTCAAAGAGGTCATATCACAAGTGATTTCCCTAAACTTTTTATCCTCCTAAAGTATAACATTTGGACTCCCAAATCAAGACTTATTGGCCTTCCAAAAGATACCTTTGGGTCTTCTAAAACAACATAATTTTGCCTTTTACGGGAACAGCATTTGGTCTTTTGTAACAACCGTTTTGAATCCTTTTCCATAACCCCAATTTAATTCACTTTAATATTCCTAGAAACACTCTTTTCAGGGTCATAGTAAACAAGGAAATCATCATTGATCATATTTTCGCATCCTTGCCAACTAAATAAACGAATAAAAAACTAAATCACATTCCAGGATATCAAGGAAACGTGTGCAGAACGCGAGCTCAACTACAATAAATCGTGGGAATTTCTAGGAAATCCTTGTGTGCTAACTTCCGTTTTTTTAGTGTTCATCCGCCAGTGTTCGAGCAAACGCACCATCAAAATCTTAGATAAAAGCATAAAGAAGAGTAGCTAAACTATTGGGGGCCAATCCAACAGCAGCAACCAACCAACCAACGCACTAACCTTCTTATCCTTATTTGCACTTGGATTTTACTTCCGGTTAATGTTTGTATTTCACATGAGGACGCTACTCAAAGGCGTCGGCAGCAGCATCGCACTGCCTGACATACAATTCCACTTGTGCAATACAAACATTTATCATTTGATATTTTGTTGTTTTTATTCCTTTTTTGTTGAGGACTTGGGTTTTTTCCACACAGCCTCTGCTTGGTGAGGAAGTAAAAGCTGTTTATGTCCTTAGTCGCCTTGAAAGAAGTCCTTAAGGTTGGCAGAGTTCTTCTTGGAGTTTTTTAATGATTGTTTATGTCGCTGTTGTTCAAGTGCGTTGTTGTTTTTTTCTCGAGTACTTAGTGTGCCTTGAAGTGTTTTCATGTGGACTGCTGCTGCTATTGCTGGCCAGTGAGTCCGTCCGTCCATTATGTATCTGCCTGGCTGCCTGCATGCAGCAGGTTGTTTTTATTTCCTTTTTTCAATTCCTGTTTTTATTATGATTTGTGTAGTTTTTGTTTTCCTCTTCTTCTTCACTCTTAAGTGTGTCCATGGATGTTTCTGGCCTTGTGGACATTTCCGCTTAAGCCGGGCAGGTTTTTTACTCGTTCGTTCCTTCATTGCTTGCACATTTGCTTTGGCCAAAGTGAAAACAGGATTTGCAAGGAAAGTGCAAAAAAATATGTTCGGGCTTTATGTGTTCGTACACTTGCCACAAGGATCTGTTGAAGGTGTATGCTGCTTAACAACATTTGCAAAGCAGAGACAACAGCAAAAAGGACAATCATTTTTAATAACCTAACTGCTGCTGACCAATTATAAAGAGATTTTGAATGGGAAATACTTGCGAATTTAATTGAAATAACTTGAGTTGAAGACGTTTGAAAGCATAAAATTCCAGGAATTCCTTGAAAGGATGTTTTTGTTTTGTGATTTCAGTTTGATATGATTCGTGGAATTCCGGAAGGAAGCTACAAACGTAGATTTGGGAAGTAAATATCAAGAAGAAGAAGATTTTTTCTCACACTCAGAAATACAAGGTCAGAATTAATATTTGAAGAACATTAATGTACCAAGGCACAGTGGTTCCACTTTTATGGAAATAATGGTTTAAACTCTTTGTAAAAGGGAGAAAAGCTTAAGAGTTCTTCTTCTGTCTATAGAACAGCTCAAGAGGTCTTCATCTATCTCAAGAGGTCTTCGTCTGTCTCACAAGACCTAAGACCTTCTGTCTATAAAGGGCCTTCTTCTTCTGTCTGTAGAAGGCCTCAAGAGGTCTTCTTATGTCTATAGAAGGTCTTAGAAGCTCGTTTTCGGTCTACAAAAGACCTCAAGAGGTCTTCTTCTATGTATAGAAGATTTCAAGAGGTCTTATTCTGTCTATAAAAGGCCTCAAGAGGTCTTCTTCTGTCTATAAAAGGCCTCAAGACGTCTTGTTCTGTCTATAGAAAACCTCAAGAGGTCTTCTTCTGTCCGTAGAAGGCCTCAAGAAGTCTTCTTCTGTCCGTAGAAGGCATCAAAAGGTCTTCTTCTGTCCGTAGAAGGGCTCAAGAGGTCTTCTTCTGTCAGTAGAAGGCCTCAAGAGGCCTGCTTCTGTCCGTAGAAGGTCTCAAGAGGTCTTCTTATGTCTATATAAGGCCTGAGGAGGTATTCTTCTGTCTATAGAAAATTTCAAGAGATCTTATTCTGTCTATAAAAGTCCTCAAGAGGTCTTCTTCTGTCTATAGAAGATTTCAAGAGGTCTTCTTCTGTCTATAGAAGACCTCAAGAAGTCTTCTTCTGCCTATGGAAAACCTCAAGAAGTCTTATTCTGTCTATAGAAGGCCTCAATAGGTCTTCTTCTGTCTATAGAAGGCCTCAAGAGGTCTTCTTATGTCTATATAAGGCCTCAAGAGGCCTTCTTCTCTCTGAAGAAGGCCTCAATAGGTCTTCTCTCTGTAGAAGGCCCCAAGAGGTATTCTTCTGTCTGCAGAAGGCCTCAAAAAGCCTTTTTCTGTCTATAGTAGACTTCAAAAGGTATGCTTCTGTCTCCAGAGCCTTTAGAAAAAATTCCTTCAACGGTACCTCACTCGCAAAAATTCAAAATGTTCCCTTGAAATCAGTTTAAGGGTTGTTATGTTCCCGTTGAAATTTTCATAGAAGACCTCAATAGGCCTTATTCTGTTCATAGAAGGCCTCAATAGGCCTTATTCTGTCTGTAGAAGACATGAAGAGTTCTTCTTCTCTCTTTAGAAGGCCTCAAGAGGTTTTCTTCTCTCTGTAGAAGGCCTCAAGAAGCATTATTCTGTCTGCAGAAGGCCTCAAGAAGTATTCTTCTGTCTGCAGAAGGCCTCAAAAGGCCTTTTCTGTCTATAGAAGACTTCAAATGTATGCTTCTGTCTCCAAAGCCTTCAGGAAAACTTCTTCAACGGTACCTCCCTCGCAAAAATTCAAAATGTTCCCTTGAAATCAGTTTAAGGGCTGTTTGATGTTTGTGTTGAAATTTTCATCGAAGTTAGTCATTGTGGTCCTGATTACAACGATATATTTTTTGGAAGCAAGCCTATGGGCTTGCTCACATTGACCAACTAAAATGGCTGATTGGCACGATAACTATCGAAACTGCGTCGGTCCATATCCTCAGGTACCTCCTTCACAAAAAAAATCACTTCTGCGCTTAAATCCTGTTTAAGATCTCTTCTTGTTGAAATTTTAATAATCGGTCCATAAAAAAAGTGATCGACATAAAAAAGTTCGTAGTTAATATGCTTTAGTCCAGATACCTTATTCGGAATATTCAAGGTTCCTGATTTATGTCATCAATGCGGTCTCTATACCAATGGTGGGCAAATTGCGAGAGACTCATGTATTTTTTACACTTTTGTGTATGAGGCCGAGCATTTCTGCCCAACAGTGCTCTATACGATAGAGGTTTGTGATCTCATCTCAGGCATCTTTGTAGTGACTGATTTCCATTTCAGCTCCCTCCCTGTTTTTCTTGATTTTTCTCCACGCTGTTATTGTTGCCTTCCTTTTCCACGCCAATTCTCGGTTTTCACTTTGCTTTGCCCTTGGTTTTTGACAGAATGGCCGTGGAAAGATTTGAGAATACCATCCTTTTGCTCCTCACTGTTGAAGACTTCCTTTCTTCTTGTTCACATTCAGAGTCTTGTTTCGGCGACCAAAGTCTTGTTTTGCCATGTCTTGTGACTCGAACACGGATATTTTTATACGTTCAGAAAACTGGTCTTTCCTCACCAGCTCAAGTTTGCCAAATTCATGGCAGTTACTGATTTTAATCTCGGCTTCGTAGTTTTTGTTGTTTGGATGTTATATTTCCTCGCCGTTTTTGTTGGCTTCCTCGTATATGCCGAACCACACCTTTCCCTATTTTAAGAGGACGGCATTTGAGACTTGTCCTCCAAAAATAAGGAAGAAGGCCTTAAAGTAAAAATCAAAAATAGTTGGCATGCGAGTACTACTATTAAATGTCGGATGCCTTATTAAAAGAAATACTGTGCCCGTCCACCAAAAGTTCGCATAGTAAAACTAATTCTGCTCACTAGGAGCCCTTTCGTTTTGGTTGTGATCAGTGAAAAACTCTTTAATCTGAGTCAAATGGAAATGCATGGCTACAATTCTGACTAGATAGCTAGGGATATATCACTCTATTTTAATGTCTGCATTATAACGTTTTTTGTTCTAACATGTAGATTTAAATTTAGAAGAGATGCTATCCCAAATCGGTATCAAAGTATAAAGTTCTATTTTTTAGGCATCTGCCAATAATTTTTCATTTATGGGTAACATTTTGGCGTTATCGGTCGTGGGTTGTTGATAATTCTTTTCTTCTTTGTGAATTCGCGAATCATTTATTGTATTTGGTAACCAGGAGGGATTTGCTTTTGGGACCTAGTCTGGTGATAGGTCTGCTATTTTGTAGATTTCTTTCTACTGGCCGTCGGACTCATTATTCAGCCGCTTGTTTTAAGACAGAAACTGTTTGCAGCCGTCACTGCAGTGACGTGGTTTGCTATATCACCATTGACTTATGCCTTTTTAAGAGATGCTCCTGCAGGGCATAAATAAATAAAATTCGGCGTTAGTGAAAAGCTCCACGTTTTCTATTGTCGCAGAAGGCAATTCCTTCTTCCTTCCTCTCAGTAATCTCAGGGAATAACATACGAACGATTTTTTGAGTCCATTCAGGATTTCTTTATTCCCGTAATGTCATTTCTGTTTCCAACGTTTTTCATTATACATATTTTTATTGCAGTGCACTGTTCGGCCCGGCCGAACTTAACGTTTTTACAGCGTTTTATTTAAGTTGCTTTTTCATTACATATTTTTTACAATGTTTTATTTAACTTGCTTTGTTGTCTGTTTAGTTCAAATCTAGTAACTCATTTTTCACACAGTTGCGGTTGACCAATTGGATGACAATACATGAATATGAAACCAAAACCAATATGGGTCCATTATTTCCTATAGCCCCCATTAGGGGCACCACCCGACTTCAGGTATTTTGGGGATTTTATCTTCATTTTTAGTCCGAATTGGCGGTACTTTGGCATTTGGAGTTTCCAATGGTACAGAAACTTCCCACCAAAAATTTTGGACATAGGTCAAGGTTTTGGTATATCCCCCATATAGCGGTACCACCCGATTTCAGGCATTTTAAATTTTGTATCTAAATTTTCGGCCTAAATTGGCTGTAATTTGGTCAAAAAAAATAATTTAAAAAAAATTAAGATACAATGTTTTATCTATTAATGCGCTAGAAACTAGAAAATAATTTTTCGCTTAGCCCCAATTATTATATTCTTCTTCATGATGGAATCTTTTAAATAAAACGCTTGCCGTTTTATTTTGCATTTAATGCATTTATTTAAAAGATTCCATCATGAAGAAGAACATAATTATTGAGGCTAAGCGAAAAATTATTTTCTAGTTTTAAGCGAATTTATAAATAAAACACTGAAACTCATTTTTTAATTATTTTTTATTTTTATGTTTTTTAGTAAATATTTTTTTGACCACTGAGATGTCCGTCCGTCTGTCCATTAGGCGTTGGGAATTTATAATCCGGTTATACATACATGTAAACGTACCATAAAACTCTAATTTATTCGGCTGTGTTGTTTCGAGTTTGAATATGTTTCTTGAATACCAAATTTGATGTTAGTTACATTCCAAGGTATTGCCATTTTTCATTTCGTGATAACTTTCCTCCTTTTAGGAGCACCATTATCTTAGACCTACCCAAATTAAGACTTATGTATGTCCATATGTAGTAATTACTAAACTTCAGCTGATACCATCAAATTCGGGTTTTATGTCCACGAAAAATACATATGTATGTACATACGAGTATATTTTAAAATATAATAATTCCTCCTGAAACCAGCCTAAAATTAGGGTAAAATTATTTAATTTTATCCTCATTGTATGATAAAAAAAAACTTATGCATATTTGTGAATTTTTTGACGTACATACATAGGTATTTTGTAATTCAAATTTTTGATTTTAATGGCAATTAAAAAATAAACGAGTTTTAATCCAATTCTCCATAGCTGCTAAAAATTTCCATAATTATGTTTATTTTTATTTCCGAGAATTAATATTTTTCAAAACAATCATTCGCATTAATTTTTTTCTGTATCACAAAAATCACCGAAAACACTATCCAATCATCATTCATCCATCCGTTTGGTCCTGTTGCAATGAACAGAAACTAGAAATGCATCATGAAAATTCCAACAATTGTCATGTTAAAATTAAAAACACTCCAACCTCTCCCTCAACATGCAACAAGACAACAAATCCCTTTTTGAGTGAATTTTCAAAATTTCCCCTTCTATGCAATGCACAATTGTTTTCCAAATGCTCAAATGCAATTGTTTGCATTGCATTGAAAACATCCTTTAAGGAGAAATGTGTTCAGTTTTCTTTTTTGAACAATAGAAAGGAGAAATTTCCCAAAAACCTAAAGTACTGTTGCTAAATAGGGAAAAATCCACTCAATATCATCAAACAACAACAATTTTGTAGGATAAAAAATTACTATTTAAAAAAAACTACCTGGCAAGTAGACAACAACAAGAAATACAAAGTAGTACCGGCTTTATTTCATTTCTTCCATCCACAAACAACAATTCATTTCCTCCTCTAGCAGGCAAAGGCAACAAACAAAATGAATAGCATCCACAAATACAATTGTTGCAGGAGAGGGGGAACAACTATTGAGAAAAATAGGTGGTGAAAGAGAAGGGGGGAGTAACAATGAAATTAGAAGAGAGGAAAGATGTTGCCACATGTTAGACTTTTGGGAATCCCATTTTTTTTGTAAAATTCGAGTTATGGGGAAATTTATGTACATAAGTATGTAAAAACGACCTGTTTTTATCCTCAGCATTTATGCTAACGAGTGTATATACACTTTCATACGTGCAAACTGTGCCTCATCGAAATAATGGTTTTAGATCCCAAGTACGTTTGGAGGAAATACGTTTCAGAAAATTTGGAGTCCAATTTGCAATGTCCGTCTGTCTGTTTGGCTGGCTGGAGCGCACGATAACTATCGAACGGAATAACCAATTACCAATTTAATAATATTTTGTCCAAACTTAGTTTAAGTTCGAAGGTGGGCCACATCGGTCCAACCCTCGAGTATCCCCCACAAATGTTCAAAATTTTCTGCAAAAATTATGCGCATGATAACTTTCGAAGGGACCAACCGATTTGATCCATACTTTGCACATCGTAATATTTCTACCAGACATGGTTCAAGTTCGAATATAGACTATATCGATCCACTCGGTCCAACCCTCGAGTATCCCCCACAAATGTTCAAAATTTTCTGCAAAAATTATGCGCATGATAACTTTCGAAGGGACCAACCGATTTGATACATACTTTGCACATCGTAATATTTCTACCAGACATGGTTCAAGTTCGAATATAGACTATATCGATCCACCTCCCACACAAAATTTCGGAAAAGTGCAATTTAAGAGCTCTTCTCGGAATCGTTTTTTGTTGTAACAACTTGAATTCACTGGAACCATAACTACGGTACAATTTTCGCATTTTTTTAATTTTTTCAGGGGCAAGCCCATATTTCCTGACAAAATAACCCGAAAGTTGTATTAAACCCGCAATGGCAGCAAGTGTAGTGGATGGAGCGCACGATAACTCTCGAAGGAATAAACTGATTCGACACAAAATTTGGCACTCGTAATATTTTGCCCAAAGTAAAATCAAGTCCTAAGATGGGCCTTATCGGTCCAATCCTTTGGGTACATCCCCCCCAAAAGTTCAAAACTTTTCGCTTAAATGGTGCACACGATAACTGTCGTAGGCAGTAATCGATTTGATCTATACTTTGGGCATCGTAATATTTCTACGAGACATATATCAGGTTACAATATGGACAATGGATTCGCAGGTAAGGTCCTCGAATCGTTTTGATTTTTCTTGCTACAGGTTGCACTTAAGGCCCCTATTACGATGGTACAAGTTTTATCAGTGGTAAGTCCATACTTCTTCAGAAAATGACCCGAAAACTGTAAAAAAAAACCCTACGGCTGGTGCGTACGACAACTTCCGAACCGAATATTGTGTTGGTGCACACTTTGATATAGTAATATTTTTTCAAATATTAGATGAAATTCAAAGATGGTGCTTATAGGTCCACTACTTCCGGTACCTCCCCCACAGAAATATCCCTTTGGATTATTGAGATAGGGAAAACATTTAACTACACTGTACAACACGAAAATTGATAAGAGACAAAAAATAAAAGACAAGTCTCGCCGTTTTCCCCTACTTCATAAACTTTTGTTATGTGCCGCCAAAAGTTTGGGGTCTTGACGTCCAAGGAAATCATTTTATGAGGCTCATATCTTGAAAACTGTTTAGAATTTTTATTTTTATCAAAACTCTCGTAAATCCAACACTTTCCTAATAACTGTTCAAAGCATTCTATTGCCTCCTAGCATATTTTTATACCCTAAGCCTTTAGGCTAAAGAGGGTATTTACACTTTGATACGGCCAAAAATGTGCCTCATCGAAATAATGGTTTTAGACCCCAAGTATGTTTGTACGATATCCGTTTCAGACAATTTTGAGTCGATCTAGCAATGTCCGTCCGTCTGTCTGTCTGTCCGTCTGTCTGGCTGGTGCGCACGATAACTCTCGAACGGATCAATCGATTCGGTTCAAATTTTGGGTATCGAAATATTTTGTCCAGATTTAAGTTCGAAGATGGACCATATCGGTCCACTCCTTCAGGTACCTCCCCCACAAAAGTTCAAAAATGTTCGGAAAAATTGTCCGCACGATAACTCTTGAAGGGAGTAACCGAATTAGTCCATAATTTGCACATCGTGACATTTCTACCAGACATAGATGAGGTTCCAATATGTACCCTATTGGTTCATTCTTTCGGATACCTCCCACACAAAATTTTGCTTAAGTGCAGTTTAAGGCCTGCCCTCGAATAGCTTTGATTTTTGTTGCAGCCACTTGTATTCACTACCCCCATTACGACGATATAATTTTTTTCAGGAGCAAGTCCATATATCCTCAGAAATCAGCACGAAAACTGCAAACAACCCATATAATACCTTGTGTCGTAGTTGGAGTGCACGATAACTCTCGAACGGATCAACATATTTGGTTAAAATTTTGGGTCTTTCAATATTTTGTCCAAACTTAGTTTAAATTCGAAGATAGACCATATCGGTCCACTCCTTCCGGTACCTCCCCCACAAAGGTTCAAAATTTTTCGCCAAGATTGTGGGCATGATAACTCTAGGAGGGAATAACCGAATTGAGCCAAACTTTGCTATTGGTAATATTACTTTCAGGCATAGATCGAGTTCTAATATGAACTATATCGGTCCACTCGTTTGAGTACCTCCCACACAAAATTTGGAAAAAGTATAGTTTAACAACTCCTCTCTGATCTTATTAATTTGTGACGCAGCAGGCTGCAATTGAGGCCCCTGTTACGACGTTGCAATTTTTTTTTCGTGGGAAAGTCCATACTTCCTGAGATAATGACCCAAAAAGGTCCAGAAAATGCTACCGGCACCACCTAAACTGGCTAATGGGTAAAATAACCCTTTAAGAGAGAAATCGATTTAGTTCAAACTTTATAAATTGAAAAGTAAAATTTTAATATATTTAAATTCAGAAAATTAAGTACAACATATTTAATTATATAGTCTGTAAGGAAAATATCCATAGACTAATAAAGAAAAAAATATTTCCTACAGATTTGTATTAGGTCCGAATATGTACTACATCGGATCACTCCTATGGGTACACCCTACCCAAAGTTTAGAAAAAATGCACTCGTCTTGGATCATTCTGAATTTTGTTGCAACATGTAGTTTTTTGCGGCCCTTTCCATCCTGGAAAATTTTCCCAACAGCTAAAAAACCTATTTGTATTGTGTCAACTTTTTTCTTCGGGTACGTGGCTGAGGGTATATCTCTGTCGGCTCAGCTGACTGATACTTTCTTACTTGTTCGACGACAGTTTGATAAATATTTCAACAATATAGTGAAATCCCAAATATGAGAATAAACTGACTGTGCGAACAGGGTTTGAAATATGTTGGATGGAGAAGGTATGATATGAAATGCCGTGAAATAAGTTCTATAGAGTTTCAGAATGTTGTGAAGAATTGCCGGACACACTGTTTGGAAAAATTTGCGAAAGGTTACATGGTTCAACTTCCATCAGATTCCAGATATTATGTAAACTTTTCTATATTTTAACGACTTTGATGCGCTAGATGCAGTTTTTCCTAGTTAATCTATTTGAGACGTAAGTTATACTACTTTATGGTTCCAATATTGCTGAATACTGCAAAGTTAAATTCTTATTGTGGACAAAAGGGTCGTTTTAGCCCGGCCTAAATGAGGCTACAAAATCCAAACCTGATCTAAGTTTCAATATGTAGACGGCCATTTCACACCAAACTATTGAATATTTTTCAACGAAACATTACTGAATTTCGACCAATATCAGTTCTGTGTTTTTCTCTCCAAGATCTTTAAAAAATCCTACATATGACATGCAATCTGGTTTCCGCGCTGACCATAGTTGTACTAATGTTATCTTTGAAGTATCTAAATCTATCAGGAGTGAGATCGATGAAAATAAAGTTTGTTTCCTCGTTTTACTCGACCACTGCAAAGCTTTTGATACTGTCGACCACCAAAACCTATGTTTCAAACTTCGCAGATTTTTCAACTTTTCAACAACCTCAAGGAAACTTTTATTTTCTTACCTCTCCATCCAACAGAACTCAGTCCGTGTACTGCGGGAGATCTACATCTATGCCACTGGCCGTAAGAAAGGGGTCCCACAATGGTCCATCACCGGTCCACTCTTTCTTTCTTTATACTCCAATGATATTCATGTTCAATTATACCACAGCCTAGTGCATATGTACTCGTATGCAGATGACGTACAGGTATTTCTAAACAGGCCTCTAAACAACATTAATCGTTGTGTTCAACAACTCAACAGTGACCTCTCACGCGTATGCGAATGGGCTAAGGCAAATGGCTTATTATTAAATACTTTAAAATCTAAATGTCTTGTCATACACAACAATAAGAAGTTTTCAGGCACAACATTAATATATTGGTTTATATTGGTCAACAGCCAAAAAATTGAGATTGTATCCAGTGTCAAAAATCTAGGTGTTACTTTTAATGATTCCCTTAGCTGGACAAACCACATTAACGCTGTTGTTGGGAAAACTTATTTCAAACTTCGTGCTTTATGGATTACTCAATTACATACCCCCTCTATATTCGCTGTCTGTTGACAAAAACTTATCTGGTGCCCTTTTTATTGTATGGTTGTGAACTTTTTGCTAACTGAGCCGTCGTAAATTGAATGTGAAATTTAATAGCATCACAAGTTATGTATATGGACTAAGAAAGAGGCAGTATGTTACTCAGTTCTCAAAATTCCTATATGGTGTCTGTTTTGATTCTCTATAAAAATGAAAGTCTTACGACTTATTCACAAAGTGATTATTACAGGGAAACCAAAATATCTTTTTGATAGAATTAAATTCACAAGATCCAATGGAGAAAGAAGGATAAATCCTTCTAGGGGGAGCCTGGTGTCAATGCAATTTTAAGAAGAGACTTATAAACTATTTTTCATAGTTCACTGTTCTTCTCATTTTAATGATGATAGTACACTGTCTTTCATGAAATTCCAAAAAGTTTATTCAGTTATGTGGGAAAGGCAGGTATAAAAATCAGTTACAAAAATCACATCTCAACCTTACAAAAAATGACAATTAGAACATAATCGTCAAAAAACAAAACGGAGTATAGTGGAATAATTAATTTCAGGCCTAAAACATATAAGTTATATTATATAATCAATAAGAAATTTAGTAATCAGTGAGCATAACACCATAACATAACACTGGACATCTTCATCACAATTTATGTAGTCATCGAAATAGATTGTCTCAGAAATACACCATTGCGGGTAATAAACCGAGAAATGTATTATTAAATGTTCTTTTTGGGGAAAATATTTGATGGACAAATACCCGAATTGGGTACTTATAGAAAAGTAGTTCACCGGGACAGTTTGAACTCATTTATATTGTAAAAGTTAGGGGATTTAGATTGTGAGACAATTAAACGAAAAGGTAGTTAAGCGGAGAGGTAGGTAACCGGGGAGCAGTGTATTCTTTTTTCTTGCCACTAATGATTTGTTATTATTTAATTTTTTCCCCTAATTTTTGATCTGTTTTTTTTTCCTAATATGATTTACAAGTATTCAATATTTATAATGTACTTTTATGTCAATCATAATTTTTTTACAATATATAAAGTAGGATATGTGTCTGTATTCATAATCCTGCACTGTCATTTATAAGACTTTTGTCTTGTTGCGCTGGAGAAACATAATAAATAAATAAATTACACTGTACAACAAAATTGAACTTTCCTTAAAATTACAAGAAACCCTGCATAGATTTTGAAAGAAGACCGAAAAAAAGAATGCACGTGTATCGGCGTTTTGAAAGTTTACGTTGGAAAGTAACCTAAATAGGCGTTGCAATTTCCGCCCATTTCTACAGGTTTTGAAATATTCGACATCAGATTCCTTGGAATCCTTGCATTTTAGGTATAAAGTGTCTTTGGCAATATTACTGACAACAATGTGGGGTATCTTTTTATGAAAAAATTAACCCTCATGCGAGTCACTAAACGGGTCTTTATTGGTCTCTTTTTTCAAAAACTTTTAAAAACTTTTTAAAATGTGATCGTATCAGATCAAAATATTCTACAAAATTATTTGTCGTATAATTTTACTATAGGCCCCCGAATACACCAAAACTCTAAATCGTACCTAAACGCCAGGAATCTGCAAAAAATAAAATCACGTTTTAGGGTTAATGTTGTAAATACTTTATCTGAGTTTACTAAGTTTTGTCCCACAAAACTTCATTCTAGATAGAAGACGTCAAAGACAAAAATGTTCTCCATTAAATTTCAATATAAGTCGCCGAATAAATGAAATATGTATTTACAATATATGTATATCAAGAAAATATATATCAAATTTGTCAAGAAAACACCCAAATATTTTTTGAATAAATTTGTTTTGTTCTTTTTCGAGTTGATGCATGAAAGTAACATGAAATTTAGTTTTAGACGAAAGATGTTAAAAAAAGAAATATTCTACACAATTTCACTGTAAGTCCCAGAACAAACCAGATATCTAAGTAAAATACTTCGTTAAGAGAATGACGTTACAAAATTAGATATTATAGGTAGAAATTATTTGTTAAACTTTTAGACTTTTAATTAAAATTTATTCCATACTGAGTCAAAATATCCTAAAATATTTCACTTTTTAGGGATTGTGTCAAAAGAAGAAATGTTCCAAATCAGATTTCATTATGAGTTTCTGAACAAAATAAATTTGTAGCTATAATGTTTAACATCTCCAGAAGCTTTCGCTTTTTATATATGATTTAGGACCATACTCTACCGTTTTTATTCACATTTTTATCGTTATCTGCGGTCACAATATATATTTTATTGATGTTTTTCATAATAAATTCTTTCAGAAGATTATGTGTGCTCGATCCAAACTGTTTTTGAAATATATAGAGAAAATATTGATAACCTAGATCGGACTTTGTAAAATTACGTATTTTAGTACTATAAAGTAAAATAACGTCATCAGGATAAGTCATAGGTTCCTGATATTGATATTGCATTGTCTTAATTTTAACTTCTATATCTCAAAAACGGTAAAACCTACGAATATATCATAAAGGTCAATTTGTTGAGAATTTTCACAGCTACAACATTTTCTTTAGGCCCATTTACATAGGACTCGCGATTTCCAAGCAAAATTATGAAAACCTAAAGAACCGCTAAAAATGTGAACATAAATCGCGATTTATTTCAAAATCCCTCCGGCGATTTTTTTGTTTCTTGATATTTCTCATCTATGAGCATTGTAGTTCCAGGTGTAAGCGCCTTTCATTAAAAATTAGTTAAGGCGCACCGTGACTAGACTCAACGATCTAACTACACAAAAACCAAATAGAGTTTTTAGCGATTGCGTCTGTACTTTCATAAAATCTCCAGTAGAAGTTGTTTGTACAAAATTAACTTGAAAATGTTGCACAGTGTTATCAAAAGGTCTTTGGAAATCACATTCAGTGCGGAACTTTTTTCATCGAATCAATATTAAAAAGGCGTTTTCGTTATCAGTACAATATTCCCCACATGGTACCGGTGTGGTACTTTTTGATTATAGCCCCAATGATATAATGCATTTTTTAAGAATTAATTTTTCTAAGAAGTAAACTTTTATTAATAGAGTTTAGAGATTATTTGAAGTAAATAAATCACAAATTAGTAACAGTGTTCATGCTTACTACGCAGTTTTCAGTGATAACTAAGTGTGAAAAATCTTTTACTAAATAAATCCAAATAAAATTTCCCACTACAACAGGTGCCTTGAGTAAGGTAATTCCACAGCATCTGTAGGTAGCAGGATATTAGTTACAGTTTTTTTTTCTATATTTTCGGTTCTTCATCATTATAAATCATTTTCTAAGACCTTATCTTTGGCTCCATAAAACCTAATATTAAATCTCAAGAGTACAGGTGCCTTGAGCTATCACAGAAGTATCAGAATTTGCATCCAGTATCATTTTGTTACTATTGTTAAAAATATCAAGTAAAAAGACAAAGCTACTACTTTCTTTAATTTAAGAAAACATAGTTTTCATCATACCTTATTAGGAAATTATTTTCTTAGGGTGTAATCCTTTAGTAAAGGAGGTTAGAGGGGTTTTTAAGTGAATAAATCACCATTTAGTTACAGTATTCATGCTTATAATTCTGTTTTCAGTGATATCTAGGTATGAAAAATCTTTAGCTAAATAAATCCTAATAAATTTTTTTCGACAGCAGGTGTCTTGAATAAAGTACACTGTAGGGGTGGTCGGTTTAGTAAGTAAACAAATCAGAAATTAGTTACAGGTTTTTTATATGTATGTATGTTTGGTTTTTCATAATTTTTCAAAGATCTTATATTTAACTTTGTATTAAATCTCAACATTACAGGTGCCTTCAGCTATTTTCTTCCATTCTAATACAACAGAATTTACTCAAACTCAGTGTCTTTCAATATCCTTTGTAAATTTTCGTACCTACAAAATTCCCTTTTGAAATAAAATTCCCCTTAAAATGGCAACGCCATTACCAGCATACAATTCAAATCTCATTGAGAAAGTCCGCGAGGCAAGAGATGAATAGAGAACAGAAATAACATTTGAGAACAGTACTTTACACTCAGTGGAGGGAAGATTACCTCAACAGAAAACAAAATAGGAAAACATCTGCTCCCAACACTAATGCACATTTGCTTAACTCAACGAAACACACGCACGCACACAGAGCACAGTTAACAGTGAGTGCTCTTGCTTTCTCTCCTGCTCTTTCTGTGGACGTCGTCGTCATTATGAGTAAGGGTGGGTGTGTGTGTTGTGCATAAGGCTGGATGGCTGGTTGGTTTGTTTGACGAAGAAGAATGAATGAATGAGCGCATCATTGTGTGTGGTGTTGTTGTTGTTAAATGCATTCATGAGCGGGTCGGGCAAGGGAGGAAGAAGAAGAACAAACCACCAAAAAAACATGTTTAACATTTTATTACGGCCGAGCAGCGTTCGCAGAACTTCAATAAGCGGCAGTTTCAAATTGTAGCTTGAGTGGTAAACGTCGTCGGGTCGTGAAGCCACCGTGAAGCAAACCAAGTACTACATTACTTGAAATTTTTAAAGTTAATATCAAACAAGAAATATAGCAAAGAGAAAGAATTGTTGTAATTTACACAATTTTCAAAATAAATTGATTGATTCAAAATAAAAAACATCAACACGAAGAATAAAGTGCAAGTTTTAAAAGAAGAGAAGAAAAATAATTTTTTAAAAAAGAAATGAATGAAAGTTTATAAAGAACTAAAGTTTGAAAAAAAAACGAACTGTTAAAAAATTATTTTAAAAATTAAAACACATTCCTTAATGAAAATAAAAAAGTATTGAAAACAAGTTTTAAGAAAATAAACATTTTCTTTTTTTAATTGAGAAAAAAAGAAGAAAACGTGCTTTGACAATTTTTTTGAAAAAAAATAGAAGTTTGGTGTTGTGTTGATTTTTTTGCAATACCGTTACTCTCCTCCCTCTTTCCACCACCAACAACAACTAGTAAAAAATAACAAAATAAATGTCAAAAAACATGTGCCGCCTGAAATAATAACGTGACAATTTTCCTTGCGTACGATTGTTTTACGTCGTCGTTAATTATTTTTACGCTACAATTTGTTTATAAAAACGCTGAGAGAGTTACACGAACGAAAAATGAGGAATTTTAAAGAAATTTTATAAAACAAAAAGAAATAATTATTTTATTAATTAAATAAATAAAATTCTTTTAACGACGGACGGAGTGCTAAAGCGAAACGAATTCTTGAATCAGAAAAAAGAATTAAAACGAAACGAAAAAAACCTACCTCCCCCTCAAAACACCTAACACCGAAAAATAGGTAAATCTTGGGCGTTTGTGTTTGCTTTGAGCGGTTCGGATCTAGTAGCAGCAGTCTTAGAAAAACAAGGATTACCAAAGTTTTTCTAAACATCATCACCAAGCAAAAGCAAACTTCATACGCTTACCACCACGATCATCATTATCGTCTTCAGTGATATATCATCATCCTAACCACCTCCAAACCAACAAAAACTTCACCATGCATTGGATTAAATTATTATTAGCAGCCTTTTTGGTGCTTTCCCTTATTATTGAAGAGGTATGTTGATTTCAAAACCCCCACAATTTTAGGAATTTTAACCTCTTTCTATGGCAAAATTTGATATTCAAAACTGCAATGAGTGGTGATACATCATTCATTCATTGTATTCACCAACTTCACCACCTTTTTGCATGGTGTTGTTATTTTGTAAAATTGCCCATTCTCTTGTTTTGCTGTAGAGAAGAGAGGGTGGGCCAAATTAACCGGAAACACATGTCTCAAATTAGACTTTGTATAGGGTTCTCGTTTGTAGGATAGTAGCAGGCAAAACTACCTGTCTTTTCGTGGTACTGAAAGCCAAAAACTGGGGATTTTTATAGAATTTCTACAAAATGTCACAAGGGCATCTTTTTTAGGGGAAATAAAAAATTAGGAAAAATATGGAAATTTTTTGAAAATTGAAAAGAATGGAAATTCGTTTTTAAATAAAAAATCACCGAATTAGAAGTCTTTAAAAAATTTAAAAATACCTGTTTTTAGTATATCTAGAAAGTTATTAAAAATCAACGAAAAATTGCGAAAATTTGAGAAATGAGAAATTCGTTCAAAAAAATAATAAAAAAAAATGAAAAATTAAAAAGAAAATTGGTCCAAAATAGAAAAATCAACAAAGCAAAAAATGGAAAAATCTTTAACAAAATTCTGGAATTGCTTCAAAATAAAAAGATTTGAAAATTAAAAAAAAAATTAGGGCCTGTTTATGTATGTCGATAAGAAAACGAATGCGGAAGAAAAACTACCAAATTTGAGTGTGTATTTCAAATTTGTTTTTTTGTTTTGAAGCAAAAGCAAATGAAATAATATTTCAAAAACTAAAGTTTGGGTGCCTTTCATGCGCACACATTTTCGTTTCGAAATACATAAACTGGGGGTAAAATATTTAAAAGATGGGAAATTGGCCCAAAATAAAAAATCATTAAAAAATTTGGGAAATGTTTCAAAACAAAATTAAAGAATTGAAATGTATTGTTGTGCAGAAATATAAGAGGGGGTCTAAATTCAAGGAAATTTGACTTCGTATTCCACCCAAGGTCTTTGGAAAACGTCTGAAATATTCAAAACAATTCCCAAATTTGGAAAATAATGTTCAGGGATTTTTTAGTATTGAAACGCCAGCCGTAGTCGGGTTAAATGTTGAAAAATTAACTAGGTTATCACCACAAAATTTGCTATTTGACTGTAAATCAGCAGCAAAACCTCATTAAAACATCCATTCCTTTGAAAATTTGGAAATTCAAACTCTAAAAGAGATTCGAAATAAACTAAATTTCTCCAAATCTCCCAAAAATTGATACAAATTTTACCTCAAGAACTTCAAAATCAAAAACCGATAGCCTGAAAATGTTGGAAACAAGCTAGAGACGCTTTGACAAAATTATATTATTAGGAGATTTTTGTTTCAATAATTTTGAAAGGATATCTTTGTATGTTGCAAGTACCAAAATTTTTTTGCGTTTTCTGAAATCAATCAATTTTTTAAACATCAAAACCAAATAATATCTCCCAGAAAAGCAGAGAAAACGTTGAGAAAATTTTTATATAAAATTTTTCTGAAGATTTCTTGAGAAACGATACATTGTTTTGAGTTTTGAAAGGGGATCTTTCTTAATTTTGAAAACATGCTAATCACACTTTGAGAAAACATTTAAAAGAATTTTTGTTAATTTAAAAAATTTTGAAATTTCCATTTTTTTAATGTTTTAGAGATTTTTTTATTTTGGTAATTTTGAAATTACCACAATTTTCAATTTTAAAAAATTTCCAAAAAGTTATAAAATTAATTTCACAGAAACTAAATAAAAAACGTCAACAAAGGCCTCAAAATCGAAAATCCAATATTTTTGAAATATATTTGGGAGCAAGTTGAGTTGAAGCATTAAGCTCGGATAAAATTATAATTTGTCCTATATAGCCGGCCTTCGGCCGGGGATTTAAGTATTTCTCTTATGGACAGGAGCCAATCTAGGGAACGGGAACAACATTTTCTTTTCAAATTAAAATTTTTCTCTTAATAGCCGACATTTAACAAGGGAATTTTCGGAACTTCGGAGGCCAATATCTCGGGAAGTATGGATTGCCGCAATAAATGTTATATATAATTGTGATCAGGGTAACGAGAACTACCTGTGGAAAAAATTTGGTCCCGATCCGAGCTTAATGCTTCAACTCATCTTAAGCCTATATTTGAGATTTGAAAATATTTTTCGCTATTTTCAAAATTTTTCTTTTGCCTTTTTAGTATTATTTTTTTTAATTTATTCGTTTTAAAAACCTGCCTGGCTTCCTTCTTGTCATGTTTTTTCTTATTAAAGCTGCCACACAAACGTTTTCTTAAAGGCATTTTTTCGTATAAATTTTTTTTGCTGTCATCCTCAAGAAAAACATCTGCTTTAGTTAATTTGTTAATGATATAAGGCTCTGTGGTGTGTTAAAGTAACTCTTTGCGTAGGTCATATTGGCTTAAAGTAAGTCAAAGTCTTTTAAAAAAAGCACACCGAAAACATTTGCATGTGTGTCCATCCATTACTTAACTCCAGCTTGTGTGTGCGCCTTGCCTTACACTTTGCTGGTGATATGATGATGAGGATGATACTAAAAAGCCTGATGGCCTCCTGTTGCAAAATATGTTTTGTTGTTGTGGTGCAGGTCTTTTAGGAGTCCTCTTAAGTTGTTGAATTTTTTCTTTTTTTTTCTGCTACGCACATTTTCATACTTCAAAAAATATCTCCTGCGGTCTTATATCACGTTTGTTGTTGTCGCTTTTTTTTGCCTTCCACTAAGTGCAGGCGGCAGCTGGAACCTTAACTTGTCACAAAACCCAACCATGACAGACATGATGATGCACCGAAAAAAAGTTTAATTTTAAATTAAATTTTTTTAACATAAGTGTAGAAAGAAAAGCAACAAATAAGGCAAAAAATACAAAATAATGAAAAAATGAAGAAAAAAATTAACAACAGCTGGTTTTCCTTGCTATGAAAATCAGCATTTTTTTGCTTTTATTGAAACGTTTTTTTTTTCGTTGGAATTTGTGTTACAATTCTTTAATCTAGTTTTTTTATTAGAATGAAAAATATTTTTGTTAATTAAGCCCATCACAAGTTTTTTTCTTTTTCTTCTTCTCTTCCCTGGTTTAATTTCACATAACTGTTTTTGTTACATTTTTTCATCTTTTGTTTTTTTTTGCCTTGCCATTCATTGTTATAAATTATTAATGTAAACTTCATGCGATGTGTGCTAGTCTTCCTCTTTGAATTTATTGTTTTTTCTTCTTTTTTTGTAATTTTTTGCTTAAGGTATTCAACCTGTCACAAGCCTTAGTTTTTCTTTTTTGCCATTACTTCAACTACTTCATTAATTGTTGCTTTTTTTCATTTTTTCTTGTTTCTTGTTGTTTCTGCTTCTTTCGTTTTCATGGTAATGGTAAAAAAACGCAAAAGAAAAACAAACTTCATAATAATAAAAAAGACGAAAAAATAGTATTGAAAGAACTGGTAATGCTAAGGTTGAGTGATTTTTTTCTTGCAAGTTTTTCATATTTTTCTTTAGACTAAAGTTTTTTCTTTATTTTTTCAATTTGAATATTTTTGTCTTTGAACGAAAAATAAATTAAAAAAAAATCAATTACAAAAAATCTGAAAAATCATATAGAAATGTTTTTTAGCAAATTCTTTCTAATTTTAATTAAATTTTGTTTGTTTTTATTTAAATCATTTCCTTTGGATGCAAAACGATTGTTTATCTTTTCCTATTTTTTTTCTTTTGAAAACCATTTTTGTGTTTTTGTAATTGTTAATTTTTTTAAATTTCATTATATACTATAATTTTAAATAACTTTAAATTAATTGCTTTTACATTTCAAATTTTATCTTTTTTGTTTTAACTAATTTTAATTAAAATTTATTTTTAATATTTAAAATTATTTCCTTTTGATGTTAAAAAAATGCTTGTTCCTATTTTTTTCTTTTGAAAACCAATTTTGTAATTGTTCATTTTTTAAAATTTCATTAAATATAGTTTTCAATAATTTTAAATTAATTGCTTTTAAATTTCAAATTTAATCTTTTTTGTTTTAATTAATTTTAATTAAAATTTATTTTTTAAATATTTAAAAATTATTTCCTTTAAATTAAAAAATAGCTAAAATTTTCTTATTTTCCTCTTGAATTTATTTTTATTTTTTTTATTTGAATATTTTATTGTTTTCTAGGTATTTATTTTTTATATTTTTTTCTATTTAATTTTTTTTTTATTTATATCTTTCATTTTTGTTTTTCTCTAATTTTTTAATTTTTTCCATAGTTTTTTTTTTTAAATTGTCATTAATTTTTAAATTATTCCAATTATCTTTTTAATTTTTTTCTTGAAAACAGAAATTCCTTTTGAAATAAAAATCTCCCATTAGAATTTTGCCCATTTTTATGTTAATTAAAATTACATTGCCAAAAATGCATCATCATTCATTCAACCAACAGCAGGCAGGCATTTCCTTCTCTGCATAACATAACAAACAACACACACAATTCATTATTCCCCACAGCTTCCCCTCCACCCCCTCTATTAAATATACGCTCTCTGTTATCTTATTAACAGAACACTGTTAAATATTTTCCATCCACAATTCATTGAAAGAAAACCATCAATAACAAGGGGGGGGGGGGGGCTCTATGGTTTTTGCAAATGCTGCACTCACACACTAATGGTGGTGACTCTCTTGCACTTGCCAATATTGTTGTTGTGTACGTAGTTGGCAACAACATACAGATGTCTGTTAGTTGAGCCACCACCACCTCCTTTATAACTGCTTTATTGCCCGAAGGCTTTTTATAACATGACAACAACAAAAAAGAATCAAATTCAAAATACACCGTTGATATTTTCACGATCACAACGAGATTGAGAGAGGGAGAATTTGCAACCCAGAGAACCATTAGAGAGGGAGATTAACTAAGAAACAAAAACTTTGTTAAGCCAGCTGTATATAAAATTTTCAACATATGAAATTGAAAACTTGTTTTTCCAACATAATAATGATGATGATGACTTGTTGTTGTGGTTGTAGTTGTTGCTGCTTCTAACAACATGATCATCATTTGTTTTGCAAAAGAAGGAATTAAAAAAAAATAGCAGTCATGCTGATTATGACTTTCCTCTCTCTCTCCTCATTGATTCTCAAAAACTTTGCAATTTATATCCGTTTGTTGTTGTGGTGTGTGCAGCAAGAGAGTGAGTAAATTTCATTATCTCATAATGTTGTTTAACTAAAACTTAATGATCATTTGGATGATGACAACGATCATTGTAGTCATCGTCGTCATCAATGTATATGTATGTTGACCGGCAAATCGTATGCCGTGGGAAACAATTCGGTTTTACTTGAAACATTTTTTTGTGTTGTGTATTAGTTGTTGGTGTTGTTGTTGTGTTATTTTAAAGCTTTGTGTGTGCTTAAGCCAGTCAGCAAGCCAACCAAGCAACCAAGCCAAGTCAGACAAACAGCCAGCCTGCCTGCCTGCCAGCAGCGCAATATGATGATATTGTGAGTTAGAGCAATGGATGGTGGCTTGTGTTGTTGCTGCTGCTTTGGATCACTTTTGTTGGATGGTTGGTTGGTATGTCTTATGGACTGTTTGTCTGTCTGTCCGTCCGTCTGCCAGCCTGCCTTTTTGTCGTCTCTTTGTTGTATCCCCGTGTACCTTGTCTGTGTCCATATGTCTACTTAGAGGAGTTGTATTTTTTGTTGCCTTCTTTTGCTGTCGTTCTTGTTTTTTTTTTTGTTTCTTCATTTCTGTTTTTAGCCTTAAATCGAGGAGTTTTACACATTTTTATAACCGTTTGTTGTTCTTGCTATTGTTGTTGCTTGGGTTTGTTGATGGTGTTCTAAAGTTAATGTTGTATTTTTTTGAGCTTGTCTTCGTTCATCACCATCATCTGGTTTTTGTTGTTTTTTTCTTTTTGTTTAAGGGAGCCTAGATAGCCATGATTTGGGCCTATTTTTTATTCGTTTGTTGGGGGCATGAAAAGGGAATTTGTGGTGGTACAGATTTCGTTTTTTTTTTTAAGATTTTGGGAAGTTGGGAAACTTTTGTTAATGATTCATGTTGATGGCTTAAATGCCTGTTTTGGTCTATTGTTGTTAATTTTTTAAGCCTATTTAGCAAATAAATGTTTGTGTTTTGTGTGAGGCGCCAGTAATTTAGAAAAAAAAAAAACACAAATAATGAAAAATAATATAAAAAATAAAAATTGGGGCAAATTCAAAATAATTAAAAGAATTTATTTTGGAAATGAAAATCTAAAGTCTACACAAATAAATAAAAATAAATAAAAAAATTAAAAAAAAAAAACATTTCAAGAGAAATTTTCATTAGGGAAATCTAAAAATTATTAAACTAAAAAAAATAAAAATACAAAAAAAAAGAAATCAAAGAAAATTACAGAAATAAATACACAAATAAAAATAAATGCAAAATTGAAAAAAAAAAATAAATTCAAGGGAAATTTTAATTTAGGAAAATCTAAAAATGATTAAACTAAAAAATAGAAATACAAAAAATATCAAAATATTACAGAAATAAATACGTGAATAAAAATAAAAAAATTGAAAAAAATCATTTCAAAAGAAATTTTCATTAGTAAAATCGAAAAATTATTAAATTAAAAAAAATAAATTTACAAAAGAAAAAAAGAAAAATATTAAAAAATTACAGAAATAAATACACGAATAAAAATTAATGCAAAATTGAAAAAAAATAAAATAAATTCAAGGGAAATTTTAATTTAGGAAAATCAAAAAAATTATTAAATTAAAAAATGAACAAAAATTAAAAAAAAAATCCAAAAATTTCAAAAATAAATAAAAAATTGAAAAAAAATCCTTTCAGGAGAAATTTTCATTTAGGAAAATTTAAAAATTATTAAAATGTAAAAAATATAAAAAATTGTTGAAAATAAAAATTTCCCTCGAAAGCAAATTTTTTAATAAATCTCCATAAATAATATTGATTTTAATTGCTAACAAAAATAATATATTGATTAAACTAAAAAAATAAAAATACAAAAAAATATATCAAAAAATTACAGAAATATATACATGAATAAAAATAAATAAATTGAAAAAATATCATTTCAAAGGAAATTTTCATTTAGGAAAATGTAAAAATTATTAAACTAAAAAATCAATGTACCAAAAAATAAAAAAAAAAAATACAGAAATAAATACTCGTATAAAAATAAATGCAAAATTTAAAAAAAATAAATTCAAGGGAAATTTTAATTTAGGAGAATCTAAAAATGATTAAATTAAAAAAAAAAATAAATGTAAAAAAAAAATTAAAATCCAAAAATTACAAATAATAAATAAACAATTGAAAAAAAAACATTCCAGGATTACAAAAAAAAAAAATAATAAAAAATTTAAAAAAATACTTTCAAAATTACAAAAATAAATAAAAAAAATCGGAAAAAGTCTTTTCAGGACAAAATTTTCATTTAGGAAATTTGAAAATTAGGATTTAAAAACTATTAAAATAAATAAAAATAGATGTAAAAAATATAAAAAATTGTGGAAAATAAAAATTTCTCTCGAAAGTAAATTTTTATTATGTTGCAAAATTTTTGCACTTTTCAATAAATCTCCATAAATAATATTATTTTAATTGCTAACAAAAATAATATATTGATTTCAATTGCTCATATCCCTTAAAATTTTGCAAAAAAGTTGTAAAATTGTTGTACGTTTCAATAAATCTCCTTAGCAATACTGATTTCAATTGCTAACAAAAATAACCCTAAACATTTTCAAAAGGGAATCTGTGATTGTCCACAGAAATTTATTCCTCCTTGTGGCTTTCTAAAAATACAAAAAGTTCCAAAATATAGTCAAAAACAAAAATTTCCCTCAAAGGGATATTTTTATTAATGGGCCAAATTTGAAATTTCCAGCCTATTTTAAAAGATCTTGATGAATAGTGATGAATTCCAATGCTAACAAAAATTTCCCCAAAAATTTCCCAAAAGGGAAATTTTTTGTTTTGCACAAAAAGTCAATGCTTGGATCATAGGCTTTCTAATAATGCAAAAATTTTTCAAACATTCCCAAAAACAAAAATTTCCCTCAAAGGGAAATTTTTAATTATTGGCCAAATTCAAAATTTCTTACACATTTCAACAGATCATGAAGAAAAATTATGATTTCCAACAAAAACAAAAATCAATCCTAAGGTCGTATGCTTCCTAAAAATTCAAACAATTTTTAAAAATTTTCAAAAACTAATTTTTCCCTCGAAGGGAAATTTTTATTTATAAGCTAAATTTAAAATTTCTTGCATATTTGAATACAACTTGATGAAAACAACAAAAATTTCCCAAAAGTGAAATTTTTTGTTTTTCACAAAAAATCAATCCTAGGGTCATAAGCTTTTTAAAAAAAATTGAAAAAATCATGGAAAACAAACATTTCCCAAACTTTCTAATACATTTTATTTGATCCCAAAAGAAAATTTTTTCAAAAATAAAATCATAAAATTTCCCCACAATAAAATTTTTAAGATTTTTTCTAAGGAATTTTTCTATTTCGCTCCCTCTCAATTCTAATAACAATTAAGTCATTATCTTGTTATTATATTAAATGTACCTGAGATTACACATTACAGCGTCCACATGTCTAAAAGTGTGTGGCCAATTTTCTACCTTTTGTTTTTTTTGCCTCTTAACGCTTTTTTTTATATGTCGACTTGAGTGGAGTGGTGCACTGCTTACAATTAAATTGTCATTTTCTTCTTTGCTGGTGTAGATTTTTTCTCGTAATATTTTTTTTATGACTATTTGAAACACAGTTATAAAACATCTTGCCTGCCTGCCAGCAGCGTACATACTCTCAAGTGTATTTAAGCTTTATTTTAAGGCCTATTTTTTGCTGCTGCTGCTTACACTTGTTGGGGTCCCCTTCTACATTTAACCATATACGGCTTAACTTAATTAACCATTTAAATGCCTTTGTTTTGTGTAAGCGTTTTTTTTCTTCTTTTTTTCCAACAAGTGTCATAATTACTCCACATTTTTATTTTTTGTTGTTTTCTTGTTGGTTTGTCATTTTAAATCATTTATAAAATTGAAATTCATTTTGTATTCTGAAACAGTTGTTGACAGCCATAAAAACACAGCGAGTGACAACCACAAAGAAAAAAACAAGTCCATCCCAAAATTAAATATTCAGAATTTCAATCTTGATTATTTAGACATCTTTATTGCACCATTTTTTGGTAACAATGTGGTTATCGATTGGGCCGCCTTCTTCTGCTTTTGTTAATCAGCAGCAGCTCTCATAACACAAAAATTACAATAATTTTCACATATTTAACCAGGCCATAAACAAAATAATTTTATTTGTATTTTTTTGCCTTAATTAACCAGCCATTTTGTTAATAATTTATAAGCCATAACATTTTGTTTGAATGGCGGTGGATTTAAATAATTTAAAATTTGGCTTCTATAAAATAATTTTTCAAAATTTCTTAACAGGAATTTGTGTCCTGTGTTTTTGGTTTAGGCTTCGTTTTTTCTTCTCTGCTTCTTGAAATTCCTTGCACCACCAACCACCACCAGTTTTATGTCTGTCATCATCATCATCTGGGCTTTTTGGTGTCTGTGACTAAGTCTGAAAATTTAAGCAAGCCACCAAGAATGACGACAATGGTCTCTCTGGGTTGCTTGCTTGCCTGGCTGGCTGGTTGGCTGGCTGACTGTTTTGCCGCCGCCTGGCTTTTTGTTGCAGTTTTGTAGCATTTTTGCTTAAATACCATACTGAAAGATTTATCGTCTTGTTACAGAGCCTGGAATGTTTTCCAAAACAACACCAAAGACAACATGCACAAACTTGAATTTTTTGGAAGTCTACAACAACAAATAAAGAAACCTTAAGAAGATCCTTTTGAGGAATTTTTGGCGAATTTTGTGGTTTGAAAGTCTATAAAATTGTGGGATTTTGGGTTTTATTTGAAAACAAAATTATTTGCGGTAAAACCCAAAATTTTTTGAAAAATAGAAAATTTCATTTTTTAAATCAAAATTTTAAATTTTGTTTTTAAAAATATTTTTTTTAAATTAAAATTTTATTTAAAAAATAATTTTTTTAATTATTATAATATTTTAAAAATATCTTTTTTATTTTTATTTGAATAACAAATGTTATTTAATTTTTTTTTTTTGAGATACAAAAGTTTTTAAAATAATTTTTTAACTAAAAATTTTATTTTTTTGTTAAAAATTTTTATTTTACATAAATTTAAATATTTTTAAATAAAAGTTTTTATTTTTAAACAAATATTTGACAAAAATAAAAAAATCAATTTGCTTTGAAGAATAAAAATTTCAATTTTTTTGAGGTTTCAATTATTCTATTTTTTGTTTTTTTAAGAACAACAATTCAAAATTTTTTAACAATAACAATTTTAAAATTTTTTAAATATTTAAATTTTCAACATTTTATTAAATCCAACATTTTCTTTTCTTCTTCTTTTTCTTCCAGGTTCAATCATCCGGCTTATTTGAATTACGTTTGAAATATTTTAAAAATGATTACGGTCGCGATAGTGAAGGTCATTGCTGTAGCGGGCAAACGGATGCGGCGACGGGTAAATGTATTGGCGGTTGTAAAACACGGTTTCGCGTTTGTTTAAAACATTATCAAGCGAAAATCGATACAAAATCGCCGTGTACCTATGGTGTGATTGAAACACCCATATTGGGTGAAAATTCCCTAAATTTAACGGATGCTCAGGCATTGGCAAATAAAGATTTTTCCAATCCCATACAATTTGCCTTCAATTTTGCATGGCCGGTAAGTATCTCAAAACAACAACAACAAAAATAAAAAGGAAATTATTTTTAGCAGAAGACAAAAATAACCCAAAATTCAAACACTCTACCTACCCATTCCCCAAAAAAATTCAACAAAATTGTGTGTTTTTGTCAATACAATTTTTGAAAGCATTTTCCTTGTAAAGAGAGGAGTCTAGCAGCAGCCAAAGATCATTAGATGATGTTGTGCCTCCCAAAAAAAGATTTGTGGCGTGCATTTTCTAAATTTAGAATCAGTCATTATGTTTTTGCCGGTCCCTCTCGTCTTGTGGTCACAAAATCCCCCTTTTTAATTTTAAAGTAAACAAAATTTCAATTTTGTTTTCTTTTTTTAGCAAACACTAACAATATCTTGCTTATCTTCCTCTTGGCGAGAGCTTATCTCTTCATTGATAAAAATTTATTTTTATTTTTTAGTGTCCTTGTATCTCTCTCGAAACATATGCCCCTCAAAGAACACTTCTTATTTGCTATGTAATATTTGCACCAGCATTTATCAATTTTTTTTTATAAAAAAACAAACCCTGATATACAGAGGACCTCTCTCTTTCACTCTCTGGCTTCTTTCCTGTGGCTTTTGCCATGTGTATCTTGGTCTTTAGAACAGGGTTGAACATATTTTTAAACATCTGTCAGCTATTAAAAGTAAAAACCTTTAACTGACTCTCTGGTGGCTGTCTGACACGACGACTCGAACGAAACACGATAACACCATTTGGAAATAAGCAAAGCGCGCATTAATATTTCACTCTGTGGTGGTAAGAATAGCGCGTGCGTCTCCTCATATATTTATAATGTAAATATTTGAAGTGACACATAAATGTGTTCAACGATTACTTCAACCCCATTTTCAATGCCCACCACCATCCATCCATCCACCACAACAAAAACTTTGGAAAAATACGTTACTTTTTCACTTTAATGGCACCACACACTTGGAGATATTTTTAGGGGGAAAGATGGGTTTTCGTTAGAAAAAAATGTTAACTATGGCAATATTTCATTTGTTTTAAGTCCCTTGGGTGATTTTAAAGGAAAAACGTATTTTTTTAACTTCCCCACTTTTGGGGATTTTTTCCCCATTAAGGGGATTCTTGGAATTTCATTGAAAATCAAGGTACTAAGCCTAGGGAACCCAAAACAAAATGAAATTTTAAAATCCTTTGGAAATTTAAAAATTCCCTCTATGCTAATTTGGGAGTTTGAGGAGATTTTTGGAAAATTCCTTTAGATTTCAATTCCCCATTGCTTGAAATATAAAAATCAGCCGATTTTAGACTTTGGGATTTTTTTCCCGTTTAGGGGAAATTTTCCCCACTCAGGGGATTTTTGGAAATATTCATGGCAAATGAAAGAAGGAACTCTCAGGTAACTAAAACAAAAGAAATTTTTTAATTTCCCCCAAAACTTAAAAATTCCCTCTGTGGGATTTTTAAAGTTTATTGGAATTTTTTAAAAATTCCCAAAGATTTTAATTTTTTACCCCTTGAAATATAAAAATCAGCTGTTTTTAGACTTTGGAATTTTTTCCCCATTTAGGGGAAATTTTCCCCACTCGGGGGATTTTTTGAAATATTGAGGGCGCATGAAATTGAGGACTCTCAGGAACCTAAAACAAAGAAAATTTTGAGAATTCTCCTAAAAAGCAATAAATTCCTCATGGGGAACTTGGGGGTTTTAGGGGATTTTTATTATTTTTTTGGATTTTGATTTGATTGAAAACAAAATCTTTTCCCTTAATATTTTTCTTTAGGAATTTCTTATTTTTTCTAAATTTAATTTCTTGTAATTTTTTATTGCCAAATATTAGAATTTTTATTCACCAATTCGTACTTCACGCCTAATTGCTATTTGGGAATTTTCCTTTTAACATTTTTTGAAAGGCCTTTTTGTTTGTTTGATTCTGCTGCTTCTTGAAGTTATTGAAGCTTAAAAGCATGCATTTGAAAGTTAAATGCCAAAGTAAATCAAAATTTGTTTTTTGGTTATTGATTTGGTTTTAGGGGCTTGACAGGAAATTCAACAGACAAACCACACACACAGAGACACTCAACAAAATGCAAATCCCTGGCAAAATAGGTTCATAATTTTTAGTTTCATAACACCTAATCAATGTTGCTGCATACGGTGACACTTCATACTCCTCTCCCAACTGTGTGAGAGCAGGAAAACCATAAAAATATATTTCCTTTGTAAACAAACAAACAAAAAAATTAATTTGCAATACCAGAAAAAAAAGAAATGATCGCGTGTTTCAAGATGCTATATCAATGCGTCAACATCTTTAAAATGACGGAGAAGAAGAAGAAGAACGTGAAACTGAAAAGTGAACTAAAAGACAGCAGGAGCTTTAAATTATCAATGACACTAAAATAACAGACAGCTAGCAGTGCTGGTTGACTTGGCTTGGCTGGCAGGCACACCATGCAAAAAAGGCGACGTTAATATGTCTGTGTGGCAGACGGTCGCTGGCTCATTCTACCGCCAGTAGTTAGTTGCTCCCTACTTTTAAATGAAATCGAATGGCAGGCAAGCAGACAGCCTCGGCTGCCTTGTAAATGTTGCAGTTGTTTAAAAATACTCTTGTGTTAAGTATAAAGTTCAATGGAAAGAAAGATTGTTGCCAGCTACTCCCTTTCCATAGAATTTTTGTACCTAAAGTAGGGAATCATCACCCCTGCTATTTTTGGGGCATCAGAAGAAGGAGTCCAGCAAGATTCTGAAAATAGCATGTTAGCAGCATTCCATAGAATGCATGATGCCAGTCACTTCGATGCATCCCTATTCCTTCTTGTTGTTGCTGTTCTTCTTCATTTACAAAGGAAAAGAAGATCTAAAAATACCCCACAAAAGTGGAAGTCAGGCTATGCTAAATCTATTTAGATTTTAGGTCAAGGAATTTAATTAGAATAGCACGCCAGCCGAGACAAGCATGGGTGAGAGGCACGTGTTGTTAAATTAAAAATTTCCATAAAAATTTTTATAACAAAAAATATGTTTTCTTTAGATGCATAAATTAATTTCAAACCCTTGGCCATAACATGAAATTTTCTTTTTCTAAAGACTAATGATGAGCAATGACTTGGCAAATGACCCTTTAGCTAAGGTAAAGGAAAAAAGACGTTACAAAAACCTAATCACCCCACCCCTGGCACCACCACCACCATGTGTAAGGCTTGAGTGAATTTGTTTGAGCTGCAACGGTTTTTGAAAAAAAAGAAGTTAATGGTCTCTTTTCAACTTCTTTTACTTGATAACTAAAACTACCTGTACTGAACTTCTAGCCCTGGAAAGTTGTTGGTAATATCATGCATGAAATGCTAATGCTTTTCCTCTTCCCTTCCCCTTCTGGTTTTTTTTTCACTGAAGCGTTAATATTTCATCAAAGTAAAGTTATTTTGCCATTACCTCAACAAAGAACATACGTCGCTGCCTCCTTCCCCTTTCTTCTTCCTCCCTCCTTTTCTTCTAGGAGAGTATCGTTTTTTTTAATTGTATGGAAAAACAAGAAAAAATACTAGAGATCATGAATGTTCGTTCCATTACGTACGAAAAACACGTGCTATTTTTTCGTTTGTAACGACGAGCAACGGCACCGAAAAAAGGGGGAGTTTTTTTCTTTTCTTCGTTCAGGTTCAAGTTCTTTTTTGAAAAGAAATTTAACTCATTCGTAACGCCAAAGGAAATAGTTTTCTGTTTTATTTCATTTTTTTATTGTCATTTAGAAGTTGTATTTTGCTCAGCTGTGACACATTATCTTACAATGTAAGGCTGCAGACATTGACGACAATTTATTTATAAATTATCTTCCATTTATTTTCCCTTAGAAAAATCCCCTGGAAGGATTTGGTTTGTAAGGGAAATTTAAGATTGTTTTTTTTTTTTTAAATCGCATTTGAAGGCATTCTAAATCAGTTTTCCTTGTAAATTTCCAAAAATTTCTCAATTTTTCAAAAATCCCCAAAAGGGGAACTGAAAATCCCAAAGTGGGGAAAAAATCCCAATTCCAGATTTTTGCATAAAATCATTTCTCTTGCCCGTAAGAACTCTAAAATGTAGAAAATTTTAAATTTCAATAAAAAATTAAAATTCCCATTTATGGAGATTTCTTTATTTTTATGGGGAAAAATAAAAATCTGGCGCCTTATGTACGCCTAAGGCTTTCTAAAATGATTTCCCATAAAAAATTAAAAATTTTTCGTAATTTTGTAAACATACCCAAAAGGGGAACTAAAAATCCCAGAGTGGGGAAAAATCCCAATTCCAGATTTTTGCATAAAATTGTTTTTCATTGTCTTGGGAAGCCAAGGAAATTAAAATTTTAAATTTTCAGCAACTTAAAAAAAATGGAAACATTTATGGGATTACAAATCCCAAAGTGGGGAAAAAATCACAATTTCAGTTTTTTCATAAAATCGCCTTTCAATGCCTGGGGAAAGCAAAAAATTATATTTTTTAAAATAGAAAAAAAAAAATAAAATTCCCCATTTATGGGATTTATTTATTTTTATGGGGAAAATAAAAATTTTGCATTTTTGGATTCTTAAGTCTTTGTAAATTGATTTCCTACAAAATTTAAAAAAAACCGCTTCATTTTTAAAATTCCCAATAGGGGAATGAAAATGCCAGAGTAGGGGAAAAATCCCTCAATTTTAATTTTTGCATAAAAACATTGGTAATTGGTAATTATTATTTTAGTTTTTTGTTTTGTGCTATTTTAAAATAAAACAAAAATAAATTGTTAAATTTTCAACAAAATTTTCACTTTTGCTAAAACATTATTTATTATAGGAATTTCGTAAAAAAACTTGTTTTTCCTCCTCCACCTGAATTGCAACCCACATCATTTGCGTTTTTTTTTTCGTAATGGAAAACGAAAGTTTTTCCTAAGCCAACGAGAGATATCTCCTCTTCGTTTATTTTCGATAAATTTGTCATTAGCCTAATGCAGCAGCTAATGCAGACAAAACTTTTACTTAGCATCCATCCATCTATCTGCCTACCACCTCTGCATTTTTTATTGCTATTTTTTCTGTTTTGTTTCTGTATTATTTATTATCAAGCTTGGCTTTGGGGTCTGGTTTTTTGCGCCATGCTCTATGGTGGTGGTGTCATCTTTGCTAGTAGTTTCACATGCATAACTTATACATTAAGGTGTGGTGGTGGAAGGGGGGGACATTAGACTCTACGTTTTCTATTACTCTCTGGTAATCAAGTGTGAATTGAGGGCGCGCTGTGCTGCTGCCAAGCTTGTTGTTCATTTCATTTGCATTTATAAACAAATGACAATAACGGCTGCGCCTGCGCATCACTATTACTACGACTTCGATTGCAAGTTTTATAACTTGCACTAAAAGAAAAACTAGCAAACAAACAAAAATAAAAAAATATGAGTGGGTGTTGTTGTTTGGGATTTTGTAATATTTGTTGTTTTGCTGGTCTTCTCTAGTTTTTTTTTTATTATTGAAGGCGTTAAAAAATTTACATAAATAAAGATTTGATTTTTTTTCTTTGAAATTTATAACAAACATTTTAATCTCATTTTTATGTCGTTTTTTTTCAGGGTACCTTTACCTTAATTGTGGAGGCTTTGCATGATACCAACAATGCAGCCAATGCTCGTTCAAACAGTAAGTATTTTTTAATCCTTTTTTGTTATGGTTATTATATCCTTTTTCCGGGTCAAGTCTTAACCCATATCCTGCTTCCTGTAATCCGGTTTTTGTTTCTTTGTAAAGGGTGCTTTGCTCCTTCCTCCTCCCTCTCTTGTTGTCGTCTTGCCATTATGGCTTGTAATGTGATCTGTTGACACTTGTGTCTTGTTTTGTTTTTATCTTTTAATACTTATCCTCCCCACTCCAGTTCTTGTTCTTCTTTTACCAGTTCTTTTGTTTTATAAATTTCCGGCCAAAGTATTGTGCAGTTTTTTTTTTTCATGTTAAAATGGTAGGGGTTTCAAATATCCCATTTCTCATACAACAGAAAAAATCAAACCATTTTTTAATTTTCTTTAATGGAATTTGAAAATTTGTAAAAAAAATAAAAAAAATATTTGATTTTTTTAAAATTTGAAAAAAATTAAAATTTTAAAATTTATTTTTACATGAAAAAATTTCAAAATGTAGAAATTTCAATCAATAAAATTTTATATATTTTTTGGGGAACCTAGAAATTTTTTTTTTTCGAATTTTTGGGATTTAAAAAAATGAAAGTTTCGAAAAAAATTTTTAAATTTTTTTCACTTTAAAAAACAAATTTTAAAAATTTTTATAATTTTTTATTTTACACTTTTGAAAAAAATATCAAAATGTTGAAATTTCCAGCAATAAAAAATTGTATTCGAATTAATTCAAATTTAAAAAAAATAAGTTTTAATTTTTTTTCATAAAAAAAATATATTTTTTTTTTATTTTTTTGGCTCATGTTTTATTTTTTTGAATTAGAAAAAAATCAAAATGTAGTAAAATTCATAATTTTTTTTTTTTAATAATTTTTTAATTTTTTGAATTAGAAAAATTCGAAATTTTTTTAATAATTTTTTTTTTTGTTAAAAATTCTAAAAAATGTTAATTATTTTCCGTAGCTGTCAAGTTGCCTCCTTTACGACGTTCCCCTGCTGTGCCCAAGCCAATAAATTTTCCATTCCCTTTTTTTTCCAACATCCTTTTTCAGCTTGGCATTCCTCTTCCAGATTGCTTATCTTTACATTTTTTGATGTAATGCAATTTGGTGGATGTTGTTGTAAAATCTCCCTTTTCATGCTGTTGTTTTTGTTGTTGTGGAGGTTCTACATGTTGTCAAGGAATAATTTCATTTATTTTAAACGTTTTTCGTGTTTCGTTGTTGCACTGATCTCCCGCATACTTTTATTTTTGAAAGAAGTAAGAAGAGGAGAGGAAAGGTACTCTTTAACACCAGCGGTATGTGTGGCTTATCTCGAGCCCATCACATTGCCTTAACAACAGCAACGAAGAAGAGGGTACTACCTTGATGATGATGATGGTTGCTTGCCTGGTGTTAGCCTAAGCATACAGGTTTGTTGCTTAAGTCTTTCGTTTTGTTGCCAATATCTGTTGGCTTTTTGAGTGTGTGTGTGTTATTTTTTCTCCTTTAAAGCTGCCTTGCAAGTTTAGCCATGCTCAAGAATTTTAGGGTTTATCTTTGGAGTTTTTTTGTATCAATAAAATTGGGGTCCATCCACCACCAGTTCGGGGCTCTCTTAATCTTAATGTTCAACTTGTCATTTCAAACAACTTTTTATAATTAGTTTTCTAACGCTTTTCCTTGTTGGACGACTATCAAAAAATCACACACTCACATAGTTGGCCAAAAGGAAAAAAGTGCGTGCGTGTGTTAATTTTTTTGTTGCATTCAAATCCGATAATAACAGCGAAAAAACTCAAGAGATTGTAAGTTTTCTAATAACCTGTCATACCACAAAGCCAGCCAGCCAACCAATTCAATTGAATTGAATTAAGCACAACACAGTAGAAGAGTGTTGGGTCGGTCGGCCGGCAGCAGTTCCACATACCCCAAAGCACCCAGAAAAATGCCACGCAAAAATTGTTGATTTTACAGCAAACAGCGCAACGCATAAATGTTAATGGTCGCCGTCATCGGCGGTGGTTGCAGGCAACATAAAATTGTCACTAGTCTAGCTGGCTGGCTCGGGTGGCTTGCCTGAGCGTATGACTGGTTGTGGCAACTTCAACAGGTGGTTTATAGAATTTAAGCCATTAGTTAATCTTTAACTTGGACATTTAAAGGAAAAAAAGACACACAAAAAATTGACAACAACAAATCTACCACAAAACTTGTTTTGGGAAAAACATTTTTATATGATTTCCAATAAGACAAGCCAACCAACATTGCTGGAATTCCTCCACAAGCATTTGAAAATGTGTGGTCAAACCACAATATAAAGTTCTTAAAAAGGGGGGTTTTTGAACAACAAAAATTAAGAAAATAAAATATTTAACAAGCTTAAGGTTCTCTTAAGCAAAAACCACCAAAAAGTTTCGATTTTTTGGTATTTTGAGAAAATTTCCCTATTGGGGAAATTTTTGTTTGTGGCCCAAAAATTAAAATCTTTGTATTTTCCTTCATTTTAAATCTTCAGGACTCAATTTCTGGGAAAAACTGAAAATTTCCCTTTTGGGAAATTTTTAGGGAAATTTTTTTAACTGCATTTTTTGAAAGCTCTATTAACCCAGAACTCAAAAATAACAAAGATAAATTTTTTTTGGACTTTGAGAAAATTTCCCTTAAAGTGAAATTTTTGTTTTTCAACCAAAAATCAAAATTTTCACGTACTTTGAACCATTAATGATCCAGGAATGGATTTCCAATCATAACATAAAATTTCCCTATCTTCAGAATTTTTCAAAATTTCCCTATGGTGGAATTTTGTGTAATTTTTTCACAATTTTTTTCTCTATTTCCTCTTTATAAACAAATCAGCAAGGCAGCGCATATGCAACATTATCAGTTATTGCCTTCTTTTTTTGGCCTTTTGTTTTATTATTATTTTTTCTATATATTTTTTGTTCCTATAGTTCGTTGAACATGCGAGTCTTTATTGGTATAAGTGGTGTTGTTGTTGTTAACATTGCGGGAGATTTATGTTGTGTTCTTTTTGTTGTTTTCATTTTCGCTTTTGGATCTTATACGCCATCGTCATCGGCCGTCGTCTACTCCATCCCATACTCCATACCACATGCAACCAACAACCATTCAAGCAGCCAGTCATGCACCTGCAATTTACTTTATAGACCATGGCAAGTTATATTGGCATCATGGTAGTTGTTATTGTTTTAGTTAAGTTTTGTTGTTTTTAAGGAGAGTTAAGCTAAGTTTTTGAGATGTTGCTTCTTCCAACCCTCCCCATCTCTGTCCCAGCAAAAAAGCATACAAAAAACAACACCTGAATATTGAATGTTATACAAGCAATGTAACGACGACGATGATCAGTTTTTTGCTGTTGTTGTTGTTGTTTGAAATTGTTGTCGATCGTTTGTTCAACCAAAAACAACAACAATAACAAAATATATGCATATATGTATGTTGCAAATTGTAAGCCATACAAAAGTTTTCCAGCAAATTTATAATTTTTTTTGCTTACCACCAGCATTATTTTTGAACGTCTGCTGCTGCTGGTGCTCGCTCGGCTATGGCTTGGTGGCGGCAGCGGCGGCAGTGTGTTTAAAGTACGTTCATGGAATTAAATGTAACAAAATAAATAAAAATAACAAACAACAACAATTCAACAATGACCAAAGCAATATTAATTGAAAAAAACCATGCCGATGGCCCTTCAATGGAAATCCAAAATTTTTTTGATAGTTTGACCTTCTGATGCAGCAGCCTCAAATTTATTTTGTTGCTGCAGTTTTTTTTTGTTCAATAAAGACCTGCCCTCCATCTCAAATTTTTGTTGACTTGCCTTTGGACCCTCATCACTGCTCCTTTGTCTTGTTCTTCTTCTTCTTCTTCTTCTTTACCCTTAATGTTTATAATTAATCTTTCATGGGAATATTCTTTCTTATCTCAACATAATCTAATTTTCTTTTCTCCCTCCATTTCAGATCTCTTGATACAGCGCGTATCAATGCAACAAGTCTTGGAAGTATCTCTCGATTGGAAAACCAATAAATCGGAATCCCTATATACCTCATTGGAATATGATTTTCGTGTTACCTGTGATCCTCATTATTATGGTAACGGTTGTGCTGATTTATGTCGTCCACGTAATGATCAATTCGGTCATTACACATGTTCGGAAACGGGACAAATTATTTGCTTGTCCGGCTGGAGTGGTGATTATTGTGTTACACGTAAGTATTTGAAACAAAATAACAACAATATTTTATTAATAATAAACAAAATAAAAAAAATTAAGATTAAAAAATTTGGGAAATTTTAAATTTTTTGTTCGAACTTTGAAAATTTTATAAAAACTTTTTTTAAATGAGAAAAATTATGTAAAACATTCAAAATTTCATATTTTAGGCAAATTTAAAATTTTGGTCGGATTTTCAAATTTTGGTCGGATTTTCAAATTTTGGTCAAATTTAAAAAAGTTGCGTTTTAACAGGTTTTAACGAAAAAATAAAAAAATTATATATTTTTGAAAAATCACTTTTGTAAATTTTTTATGTCAAAAGGAAAAAAATTGAAAATTATTTTTAATTTTTTGCTCTTAATTTAAAACATTTTTAAACAATTTTAATTTAATATCAATGGCTAATTTTATTGTTTTTGTTATATTTTTCCCTTTTTTTCCTATCAAAAAATCCCAGTATTAAAAAGTATTTATTTTTATGGGCATACTTTTTCAATTTCGTGCGTTTTCTGCTTGAATTACCAACATCCGTCATCCTTGAAGATAACAATTTTTTTTGGGGTTCCTGTCACATTTCCCCCCTCACATGCGTCTTCTTTTTCTTAGCCTCTTTTTTCTGGTATTTACCAAAGATAAACACACACTTCCTTTTCTTAAACAGGTATTTAAAGATCCCGCAACCAAAAAACCTTTTGTTTTAAAACCAAAAGAAATTTTTTAAAACACAAAAATCCATCCATCCATCTCAACCACCAGCAACCATCCTTTTTAACTTCATCTGGTTTTTTTTTTTGAGGAGTTTAAGAATTCATTACACCAACAAAGAAGTACTGCTGCGGCTGCCCCTGTACAGTAGTAGTGGTGGCCAGGAAACTACTGTAAAGCGTATTGCTTGCTGCCATATTTTACCTGATGTTCTTTTCTTGTGTGTTACCGCTCTCTCTGCCACCACAATACCCTTTAAATGCCCTAATATAGGCGTGGGAAGATTTTTGTACTTCAAAACTCCAAAGTATCTGTTTGGTGAGTGCGCCGGTGTGTGTGTGCAGACCAAAAAAAAGATCATCAACTCCAACAGTAAAACAGGCTCCTCAGCCACACAACACATTTTACTGCTTGCCTTCCTTCTTGGACACAAAAAAGGTTCTTCTTTTCCTTCTTGGTGTACTTCTTGCCTTTACCTTATTTGTGTGTACGATTGTGTGAGTGTTTGGATACTCTCCTCTGCTTAAACAAGCATTTAACAAATGTTTGAATGGTGGTAGCTGCTTAGAACGAACTACGGACGCAGATCTTTTGTTCTGCTATTTGGGGATCATTCAAATATTTTTCTTAAACGAACGGATGCTGCTGGATTGGATGGCTTTTGTTGTTTGCTGTTATGATTTTTCAAATTTCTAACCTCACAAAAAAGGGCCAGGGGGAAGGGGGGAATTTCAAAACTCCCCATAAAAATTTTCTCACACACCATAAATCTCGTTCATCGTTGGTCGTTGTCGGTAACTACTTTGTTTAATTTATGATAAATTTGGAAGATTTGTTGTTGTTGTTGTGGGACACCACCTTCAAAACAAAAGTTATCGATTGATTCCTCAAACCAGTTTTTCCTACTCAAAATTCATTAGAAACAAGAAAAAACTCATGGCTGCATGACAAATGATTTCCAATATTCATTGATCTGTATTTGAATATTTTTTTTTTTTTCATTTTTTCAATAATTATGATTTAATTTTGATTTTTCAAAAAATATTATTTCAATAGGAAATTTTTGTTGACTCATTTAATTTGATTTGATTTTCAATTGTTTTGGCTCTCACAACAAAAAAGAGGCTAACAAACAATAATTATAATTTTCAAGTACCCCCCAAACTTCCAGTATGGTACAGAAGTTATTTTTTGCCCTGCTCCCCCTCCTGGTTTGAAGTAGTGAAAGTTAGAAGCAGTAAGAAATTCCTGAGAATTAATTTTTCTTTACCATGTGATTATTCTTGGTATCATCTCCAGCACCACCACCATTATCCTTGAGGGCGTGTGAAACTTTTTGTGAAAACTTAACTAGTTTTCTTCTGTTTTTCCATCTTCTAAACCACCATAAAAAAACCCACCCAACCAGTCTACTGCGCTTGGTTGCCCGGCCTGGCTGGCTATTCACTTTCTATAATGCTGCAATAACTAGAGAAAAAATTAAAAGCATTTTACCATTATTGGCATTACAAAAGTTCACTACATATACTCACCCATACATGGCCAAATTATAACTTGCCTACAAAAACCTGAATTTTTCTTAAGAATCTTTTAACGTCTCACGCTTTACAACAGAGATTTGTTGGTTGCTGCTGCAAAGATTCCTCCTTGTTGGGTGTCTATTTTTACAAAACGCAAAAAATGGGCTATTGAATGAAAATCCCAACAACCAGTCAGTCCTTTAAAGAGGAGTCGCGTCTGCTCCTAAGACCCAACAAACGTCATTATGATCTTCATTATTGATGAAGGTGATGATGATGCTGCTGCAAACGTTTGGCACGTTTTAGTGGGTTCCCAACTTTAGAAAAAAAAGCTGGGGTTTTAAAACAGTTGAATAGGCATCTGTTTGATTTTCTTGTTGTTATAATTTGAAACATGTTTTTGTTATTGTTGTTGTTGCCATCATCATCGTGATTATTATTGCTTTGCTCGTTGCTCTTGCCATTTTGTGTGATGATATTGGCCAAGATCATGAGATGCTATCTCAGTTTTAAGGCTGAGAATTTTTTGACCATGAGATTTTTTTTTTGGACAAGACGAAGAAGAAGTTCTGGTTTTTGGGGAGATGGAAGAAAAATTTAAATTGATCAAATTAATAAAATATAAAAATTTTATATTTTAAATAATTTTAAATTATTTAAAAAAAAATTTAAAAACTCCCTAAAGAAAAATCTAAAAATTTCATTAAAAATTCACTGAATATTTTTATACAATTTTTTTATTTAATAAAAAATCAAAAAAAAAAAAATACAAAATTATTCTTTAAAATTAAAAAAAAAAAAATCAAAAATTTTTATTTTAAAATTATCAAAAATTGTGTTAAAAATTTTTGAAAAATGTTTCCAAATTTTATACAAAATTAAAAAAAAATATTTTATTTTAAAGAATTTTAAATTATTTTAAAATAAAAAAAAAAATTGAAAGAAATAAAAATTATTTACATAATTCAAAAAATTCTCCAAAGAAAAATCTAAAAATTTGATTAAAAATTTTAAATTAATAAAAAATCAAAAAAACAAATACAAAATTATTTCTTAAAAAATTATCAAAAATTTTTATTTTAAAATTATCAAAAATTGTTTAAAAATTTTTGAAAAATGTTTAAAAATTTTTATACAAATTTTAAAAAATAAAACTATTTTATTTTAAATAATTTTAAATTATTTTAAAATAAAATAATTTGAAAGAAATAAAAAAATTATTTACAAAATTCGAAAAATTCCCCAAAGAAAAATCTAAAAATATTGTTAAAAATTCACTCAATATTTTTATAAAAATATTATAATTTTAAAAATTGATAAGAAATTCAAAAATGTTGAAATATTTTTTAAATTAAAAAATCAATTTAAATTTTCCCAAAATTTAAATCTTCGTATTTCATTAAAATGTCACTTTTTAAAATTATTCCATAAATTAATTTCTATTATTTTTCTTTTCATTTTAGCCATCTGCGCCAAAGGTTGCCAATATGGTCATTGTGATAAGCCCAATCAGTGCAAGTAAGTATCAGTTTTTTTAATTATTTGTTTCCATTCCCTCTCTCCCCTTCTCCCCCTTTCAACCCCAATTTCTTTCCATTTTCCTTTTCAAAAATTCTTGGGAATATCAAGTTGGTTTATTTCACTTTGGTTGTCCGAATTGTCTAGGATTTCTTGGAATATTTTTTTTACAATGTTTATGATTACTGATTCGAACTTTTTGAAAGAGCCTTCACCTAATAATATTCTATACTTGGCCAATAGTAACAACAAAACGCACAAATTTGTATGCAAAATTCATAATTATGGCATATTCTTTCCACATAAAAAATAAAATTGAAATGGGGTATAGGCCCCCATTTTTGCGGTGGACTTGTTGGCCAAAGTGGCATTTTTTCAAAGGAAAATTTAAAAGAAATAAATTGAGGCGTAGTTGGTAACACACAGTGGTGGAAAAGTTTTAAATTAAAAATTTAAATTTATAACGAAATAAAAAAAATATTTTTTATAAATTAAAAAAAAAACGCATTAAAAAATTAATTAAAAAAATTAACGTAATTTTTAATTTAAAAAAATATTAAAAATACCTTTATAAAAATAAAATTAATATGAAGAATTTTCAATTAAATTTTTTAAAAATTTTTAAAAATATTTTTATAATATTAAAAAATTAATATTAATACAAATTTTATTAAAAACATTATTTTATATATGAAATAATTTTTGAAATAAAATAATTATTTTATATATGAAAATAGAAATTACTAAAAATTTTTGTTAGTTAAAAAAAATAATAATAAATGTTGAAATAGTCATATTTTTTAAAATAACAACATAAAGGATTATAATTTTTAAATTAAATTATTATTTTTTAATTTTCATATTATTTTTATTTTATTTTAATTTTTTTTTAATTTACTTTAATTAATTTTATTTCAAATATTTCCCACCACTGTGCATTATTTATTTATTGTTATTTTAGCTGATTTTGCATACTAAATCATAAAATGTTAATAGCTTACAACAACCTAGCCGCCTAAAGTAGGCTTAAATATAGCGATCATTTTGACTTCACTACCTCTTCTTCTTCTCCATTTACCAGTTGATTCATTTTGAATGCCGTATGCACTAGCCCAGCCAGCTAGCCTTTAAAGTGACATCAGATTTGTTGCTGGCTTGGCCATTTCATGTGACAATGTCTTGCCTTGTTGTCGAATTGTTTGTTGTTGTTGTTGATAGTATGTAAGTGAAGTTGTTTGATTTTATGACATGTGTTATGTGTGTAGAATTATTAAAACATTCCCACACTTTTTTCGATGGCTGGATTCTTTAACGTTTTAAAGAAGAAAAAGGCAAAAACAACAAAAACTAAACATAAAAACAAATAGACCACATTTTTGTGGTAAAAGGGAATTTTTGTGAAGAAAGAAGTTAAAGTTTTTTTAAGGCACCTGTTCTTTCTTTCTCTCTCTACTTTACCTTTAGATATGATTTCAAAGATTTCTCCTTTTAAAATTGGTAATTTTTCTTCAAATTATTTCATTGGCGTTTTAATGGTTAATTTCCGTTCAAAGCCAACAAAAGAAAGCCGCGTAAAAGATGAGATAGATGTGAGGCTAAACCACAACAATTTTTTGCAAATATCAGCAAAAACACCACACAAAGAAGAAATCAAAAACTTCTTCCAAACACACACACACACATGCATTCATTCACATAAATTGTGGGGAATTGAAACCTTGGAACCATCAGCAAAAGGTTTTGTTTTACACCTGGCAAATTTTTTTTTAAAAAATACTTACTATTCCTTTGTGTGATTTAATAACAAAAATATGATGGGATTTTTGTTGGTGTTGTTGTCGACTTTTATTATTTTTGCTTAAATGGCATAATTGTAAACCTCTGCATTCCAGAGTTTATTTTTGTTGTTGTCCATATCAATTTGCAAAGTTCCATTAGAGCTACTTGTCTTTACTGCATAATGCCCTTTTGAGCATTGAACAAAAAAGCAACAAAATTGAGAACTAAAACTAAATACTGCAGCACATAAGGTGTGTCAAAGTTTTGTTGTTGTTGTTGTTTTCTATTTTCTTTCGTTTTTGAGGAGTGCTAAACTAAACTTCAGATGCATTATAATAATATGCAAAAAACAACAACAACAGCAAACTTGGTTATCTAGAAATACAAATCCCCACAATATTGCATAGAAAAAAAAACGTTCATGCAAACACTATTAGTAACTGACTCCAAAGCCAATAACAGCAACACCACCGCCACCACCTCTACCAACTTCTCCATCCAACCAACCATTCAACACCAAACTCATCGCCAACATGAGTAGTTTTAATAGTTTTTTTTTCATTTTTTGCTTATATTCAAAATCGTGCATAAATCATTTTCTTCTTTAAAAAGGCGGCAGTATTTAATGTTTGTTATTTTCAAAATCTTCAATTTGATACATTTGACATAATTTGAAAGTATTGCAAATTGATTTCCCTCTTCATACATTTATTTTAACAAGATCACTTCATTAACGGCTGCCTTTAGTGTTAGCCTTCATTAAATCATATGAAAAAGAAGAAGAACAACAACAAACAATTTATTATTAAACTCAAAACTCAATACCGCAAATAACCTGGGGCCATATCAACCCAAATACCAACCCATTCAAAAGTGTGTGAAACAAATAAGTAACGCAATTTTTTTCCTCTCAAAGTTTTCAGTGGTGAGTGAATGTCCAATGGCCATGAAGAAAAATATTGGAAATAATTCACAATTGTTGCAGTGCTCTATTTTTCCATTTTAAAAGACAATTCGCCTCATTTTTCCAATTGGAAAAATTTCAAACCAACTTCCGCGCTCTCTCTTTGAACCTTCTCCATGGACCTTTCTTTCAAACAGATCGCTGTTTTCTTTATTCTTTAAGAAAAAGTGCATATTTTTCTGTTCCATTTTTTTTTCCTTTTTTAATTTTCTTCACATGAAAAAAGCTATCTCTCTGTTTTTTTTGTTGTTGTTGTTGTTATTTTTTATATTTTATTATTTCAATATGTGACCATTTTTGCAAATTATTTCTCACGATTAATTTAATGTCTCCTTCAGTCATACATACTTTATATGTATATGGGATGGTTTAAACCAGAAACCAGTCAGCAGCTATCTGTCTGTCCCATCCATCCATCGATTCGATCCATGCTTTGCGTTGCGTTGTTGTTCATCCAACAACAGTGTCATTTGTTCATTCATTCATTATTTATTGCACAAAAAAGTGCATTTGCAAAACGTTGTCGTCATACAAAACTCAAATGGCCTGCTGGCTGGCTGGCCGACCGGCCAAGCAGACAGACAGACCCATATTCGCATACTACTTGTTTTGTTTTGATAAATGTTCTTAAAAGAACTCACATTTCTGCACACTAATCATGTGTCTTAATTAAGATCCAAAAACAATAACAACAAATGGCTCTCAAATGTCTTTGAACGAAGAGGGGGTGGATGGAAGAACTAAATTTGAAACGGAAATTTCCGGTAACTTTGGGTTTTTCCTACAAATTTTATTTAATTTGTTGCTATTTTTCCATTTTCCCAGCTCTGGAAGTTGATAAAACAAAATTTCTTACAAAAAAACTTCTCAATTTTTCCCATAACTCCAAAACGTTCATACCTCGCAGGTCCATTTTTTGCCATTTTCCAATTTTTTTAAATATACCACACTTCCCAGCTCTGGAAGACAAAAAATTCCTATAACTACCAAATTTGTACTTCTCTCTGGTCTTGGTGGCTAACTCTCTCTGCAAAAAATTCGAAAAATTTTAGTCAGTTTTTCTTAAATACCACTTTTCCCATCTCTGGAAGTCCTGAAATTCCTATAACTCCCAAATGTGTACTTCTCTCTGCTCTTTGTGGCTCTCTCTCTGCAAAAATTCTAAAAATTTTACCTACTTTTGCTTAATTGTTTCTATTTTTCCCTCTTTATAACTGCCACTTTCCCATCTCTGGAAAACATAAAACTCCAATAACTCCCAAACTTAGACTTCTCTCCTCTTTTCTTAACTCTCTCTGGAAAAAATCCTACAAATTTTATTTAGATTTGCGTTATTTTCCCTCTCTTTATCTCTTTATAACTTCCAAAACCCCCCGTAACTCTGAAACTCTTAATTTCCGCCTCCCCCATCTCTACTCCATTTCCCTCTCCTCCTTTAAAACCAAAAAAATCCTCAACAATATTTATTAATTTATTTCTCTCTTCTCCCTCTCTTTTCAGTTGTCATCCGGGCTACAGAGGACCTCTGTGCAATGAATGTGAACCCTATCCAGGCTGCTTGCACGGAACCTGCACCAAAAAATGGGAATGCATTTGCAAGGAGGGATGGGGTGGTCCATTGTGCAACCAAGATTTGAACTACTGCACCAATCACAAACCCTGCCAGAACAATGGAACCTGTGAAAACACCGGCCAAGGCTCTTATACCTGTACCTGCCCTCTCGGTTTCAAGGGACAAGATTGCGAATTGGAAATCAACTCCTGTGCTGAAGTGAATCCTTGCCAAAACTCCGGCACCTGTATTGATGATGGCTCCAAGAAACGTGGTTACCGTTGCGAATGTAAAAAAGGTTGGTCGGGACGTTTTTGCGAGGAGAAGGTTATCACCTGTGCCGATAAGCCCTGCATTCGTGGTTCATGCCGTGACACTTCACGTGGTTTCCAATGTGATTGCCCAAATGGTTATAGCGGTACAACCTGTGAAATCCATGTCGATACCTGCACACCCAATCCCTGTCAAAATGGTGGCACCTGTTCCGTTGGTTCTAATGGTTCCCATAAATGTCATTGCCCCAGTGGTTTTACCGGTCCCTTGTGCGAAGAAAACATCGATGAATGCCAAGGCAATCCCTGTCACAATGGCGGTACCTGCATCGATATGGTCAATCAATTTAGATGCCAATGTGTTGCTGGTTACTTGGGTTCTTTGTGCACGGAGAAAGTTGATTTGTGCCTCACCAAACCCTGTGCCAATGGTGGTACCTGCACGAACTTGAACAATGACTACAAATGCACCTGTCGTCCTGGTTTCGAGGGCAAAGATTGTTCCGTGGATATTGATGAATGCAAGCCCGATCCTTGCCACAATGGTGGTATCTGCATGAATCGTGTCAACTATTTTGAGTGTGTCTGCCCCCAAGGTTTCAGCGGTCCCCAATGCGATGAAGAATCCTATGCCTCGGCCACCTATGATGCCCGTCAATATGAGGCCACCACCCAGGCCAAGCCAAGAAGTGATGGTCTCACCAGTGGCCAAGTGATATTGATTGCCATTCTCTCCGTTGCCATGCCTTTGGTTGCTGTCATTGCCGCCTGTGTTGTGTTCTGCATGAAACGTAAACGCAGACGTGATCAAGAAAAGGATGATGCCGAGGCACGCAAACAAAATGAACAAAATGCCGTGGCCACACTACACCACAATGCCGGCGGTTTGTCCAGTGTAGCAGTTGCAGCCTTGGGTGTTAAACGTGGCAGCAGTTCCGGTTTGACTTTTGACAATTCCAATCCCAACATCATCAAAAATACCTGGGACAAGTCTGTAAACAACATTGCCAGCTCTGGTTCAACAGATGATTGCCTCATGAACACCTCCCTGTACGGTGGAGCCCTATCCAACTATGCTGCCGACAACAATGCCAATTCCGAATTTTGTGGAGTGGGTCAAATCCAGCCATTGCAAAGGGCAAAATCCCAAAAGCAATTGAACACCGACCCCTCCCTAATGCACCGGGCTGCCTCCCAGCTAATGGGTGCTGTTGGTGGTAGCAGCAATGCTGCATCACAACATGCCCCAACCAAAGACTATGGAGCTGGTGGTAGTTCCTCAAACGGGGGTTGTGGTGGTGGTGCTGGCGCTACTGTTGAGGGCAAACGGATCTCAGTTTTGGGCGAAAGTGCCTATTGCTCTCAACGGTGGCCTTCATTGGCGGCCCAAGGTATGGCCGGTGGCTGTGGGGCTGCCTCAAGTTCAGCAGCTGGAAACAGCATGGCGGCGACGTCAGGCCAAAGATCCATAGTATGTGGTACTCCTCATATATAAGACACCACCATGTCACCACACACCCCACTCACACACACACTCTTAGGAAAAACAAAATGTAGGCAAAACAAACAAATTTTTTAGGTGTAAAGTTAAAACGAAAGAAAGACGACGACGAAGAAGAAGAAGTTTTAAGGAAACCAAGCGCTGTTGAATATTTTTATAAAAATATGTGTTTAATTTTTTTTTAAATAATTTACCACAAAACACAACAAATGACATCTCATGATAAAGTTTCAAAACCAATATCCTTTACTCCTCTATGGCCTCAACTCTTTCAAACCCATTTTTCTGTTCTAGTTTCCCTCTCCTCCCCCCTTTCTCTCTACTCTTTTTTATATAAGTTTAAAAAGCAAAGAAAACAAGGACTGATTTATATAAAAAAAAAAACAAAACTATAAAAATTATAATCTTAAAAAAATTGTGCATAAAACTAATAACTCTTACAACAACAACAAAAAGAAATGAAATGTTTATTAAGTATAGCAACAAAATTATTCTCAAGAATTTCCTTAACTCTCAAATGACATTCCTATCACATAACTTTTGTTCTCTCTCTCTCTGATTTTATTTAGATTTTTCGTTAAATTTTAATTTTCTTCTTTTCTCTTCTCTCGGAAGATTTAAAAGCTGATTTTTTATGTAAATTTATTGACTCTCTTTGAAATACCAAAAAACAAAAAGACAAGGCTTTTAAAATCTCCCCCTCAATCATGTGAAACAAAAATTCCTCTTCTCCCACTTGACGCATGTTCGAAATTTATAAAAATATTAATTTTTTGTATATAACAAGTATTCCTTAAACCTCATCCCCACCCACTTCCCCTCCACCATCCTTTCCCTTTCCCCCTCCCCAAAAATATTTTCCTACCAATTTTTTTTTTAATTTTTTCTTTTAAGTTTTCCTCCCCCCAGCTCTTTTTTATGCAAAGAGCTTTTAAATGTAAATATTAGTTTTATATAATTATAAATATATATAAAGATAATATTAATTATTTTAAGTTTAGTAACTAATGAAAAAAACAAAACAAACAAACGAATTGGATAAAACAACAAACAAAAAACCCAAAAAATAACTATTTGACACCACGAACTCTATTTGTAAACAATTTTTTATAGTATTTTATGTTAATTTTTATAAGATATTTTTTCTTTATAGTTTAATTTAAAACAAACGAATTATATTTTATAGTAAACAAAACAAACTTTGCAAAACAAACCTCCCCTCAAAAAAAAAAAAAAAAGAAGAAGTAGAAGACATTTTGGAAAAGTAAACTGTAAAAAATTTATTATTTTTCTTTCATACCCATCCATCCATAATTTGTTCTATTTCTTTTTTCTCTCTATAAAAATAGTGATCAATTGTCATATTATTTTTATAATTTTTTATTTACTATTTTGTTTGAAATTTCTACTATACAACAAAAACAAAAAACCGACATAAAAATATTTAAAAAAAAAAAAACACAAAAATAAATTTTATATTGAAAAAATTTGTAAAAAAAAAAACACAAAATTCTTTTTATTTCAACAATTAAACAAAACACGCTGAATGTGTCTGGGTGATATGATGGGTTTTTTGGGAAATTTTTGGGTATTTTAAGATGGGTTGTTGGGGTAGAGATGGCTCGTCAAAATATGTGACGTAGGCAAAGTCGAATTAAAATTGGGGGACATACCAGTGGGCATTGACCGACAATGCACCTAATCGGATTACTGTTTGTAACTCCACGCTTTTGCACTTAGTACTTCCCTACTGGCGTGAGGTCGTTCATTCTTTAACTTATTATCGGAAAACTATAACATCAGGGGCCTAATTACGGTATCCGATTCGATCGAGTCGAACTATGAAAGAAAATCTATTCGCGCCACCAACCGTACATTTACTAAGGTAGATGCATTAGCAATCTGTTACAACAATGTCAAAAGGTTTTACATTTTTCGTACATTTTTTAAGCGCAACTTCATTCCGAAATTATTACCCGAAGTATTGTTCAACGAATTCAACACTTATTTATATTTTTTTTTTCATTAATATTTTTTAAAGTTTTTACTTTAAAATAAACACAATTGTTACCATCTACCTTCTTAATGTTCTTTGAAGAACACAGCTGAATTCTAAGAGACATGTTCTTTATTTGAGAGGTCGGTTCCACACTTCTGTAATAGGCAGTTGCCGGTGAAAACACGTTCCCATTACGAATGCACATGAAAAGGGCATCCGTACGCCTGTTTATAGTCGATACTGTGTTTTGAAAGGCCCGGCTGTACCTATTGCATAGAGAGACAAGGAAAGGAATTAATCCATCTTATGAAAAATTTTAAATGTTTATAACGTTGGCTGGCTTCCGTACTGTCAGTTGCTTTGTATTCGTGTATGAAATTAGGGGTTCTTAAATCGAGTTCCATACAAGAGTAAGAACGATTTAAGAACCCCTAGTTTCATGCACGAATACAAAGCAACTAACAGTACGGAAGTCGGCCGTTTACTACTTTTTATACAAGTATATGACATTTTCGACCATAGTTTCACAAACGTAAAAGTCGAGGGACTCAATAACTCAAAGTTGCATATTGTAATTGGGGACCACTCGTGTATAGAATGGGAAATCATGGGTCTGGTTGTTGTTAATGCATATCTTCAGTTAACTGGTTTTTGATCCAGTTGAACAGATACAGCTGGACATGTGATATCGACCTTTGCCCTCATTCCAGTATTCGATCGAAAAGAATTTGGGCAACATCTTAATCTGAGGTGCGTCGTGGTAGCAGGGTGTTGCCTTTCTGCACATATGCGTATTAGGATTATGGTGAGAGCAACCGTGGTGCAATGGTTAGCATGTCCGCCTTGCACTCGGAAGGTCTGCGGTTCAATCCCTGACCAGAATATCAAAATTTTCGGCGGTGGTAAATCCCCTGAGTTTAATGGGGACTTACATTTTCCCCAATGGAAAACTTCTTTACAAGTGGTGTGGTAAAAGACGGCGTTCGGACTCAGCGATAAAAAGTAGGTATATGAGTGCGTTTCCTTAGTAGTAGGTAATAGTATTGAGTTAATATAAATCGGTGTGCACTCATTCATATGGGAGAAGTATCCCTTGGTCCTTCCGGGATGTTGTGGGAACATATCGCGCATTTACTCAAGGAGTGGCATAACTCAAACAATGCGTTTTCTGAGTTAGTAATTTCTATTTTTTCTACGACTTGTGTCTTGTCAGTAAAGCTGGGGTTGTTTCTACGAAGTAATGGCGTAGTACACGCTGAGATCGGAACACTGGAGGGTTAAGAGCGAATGGCCTTGGCCACTCGAGGGTTAAACGGGGAGTACCTGAGTGTTACGGACACAACTTAGGGCTAAACGAGATGTTCCTATGGTCACCCGAGGGTTAATCGAGGGCAACCTAAGATTTAAAGTGACGGTCACTTGAGGATTAAACAAGGTCAACCTTGGAGGTGACGGTACTGGGACCATGCGATGGTTAATGAAGGACAACCTGAGTGTTGCCGACACTAATAAGGGTTAAATGAGGCAGTCCTCTGATGTTCCGATGGTTAAACAAAATCACCTGGTCACGCGATGGTTAATTAAAGAAAACCTGAGAGTTACAGACACCACTAATGGTTAAATGAAAAGATCCCGTGGTTTCCCAAGGGTTAGTGAATGGGAACCTAAGAGTTTCCGCTAATGAAGATGAACCTAAGAGTCACCGACATTACTAATGAACGCTCCTATGGTCTCCTGGGGGTTAAACAGAGGCAACATAAGAGTTATGGATACTACTGAGGTTCTAGGAAGGATGAGACTTCGGGGAAATCAGAGTATTGCGGGCACCTAAGGTTCTAGAAAAGATAAGTGCGGGATGCACCAAAGGATTACGGACAGCTCTAAGGTTCTGGGGGAGGGGAAGGAGAATGCTTTAAACACAAATCTTATGGTTTTTGTATATTCCACTTTCACCAATTTTATTCACCTGCAAGGTACATGTTACTCGAGTTCTATTGCAGCGACTAATTATCTTAGCGCGTTTACAGTTTATTTCTAGAATTCAGTTATTTCTTGAATTATGGTAAATAGCAGTTAAACTATTTTAGATATATCATGCATTTTGAGGCAATATATGCAGTTTTTCGAGTTGATTATTTCTCTAAATATTTTCTTCATGCTCTTATGTACAAGTTTGCTTTAGAGGTTTAAACAAGATTCAAATTGGTTTCAGAGATTTGCCTCGATTTGCTCAAAAAGGTCAATATTTATCCATGTATAGATGAGGCCATAAAATCTAAACCCGATCTAACAACAAAAACCCAGAAAGGACTTTTGTCGAAGTTGTTTGCACAAAATTACCTTGAAAATGTTGCACAGTGTTATTATATTTTTCAAATATTTTTGCAATCATTTTTGTTAAGACTTTTTTAAAGTCTTCACAAAAAAATATATTCAAAATCTTCTGAAAAATTAAAGAATTGAAACAAATCTTTTAAAGACAAATGTTTTTTCTTAAAAAATTGTTTAAAATAAGAAAATATTTTTTTTATATATTTGAAAAAAGAGAATATTTATATATTACTTTTTGTAAAATATTTTTAGACTTTTTTTTTAATATGACTAAAATATTTTCAAAGACTTGAAAATATATTTTTAACGATTAAAATATTCTTTTAGAATTATATTTTTACAATTATTTGATTGTTTTAAGTCTGAAGTATTACCCCAATGGTTTAACTTCATCATTACACTCTATTATAGAGTGTAATGTTTTCAAAACGAACTGACAGTGTTGCAAAATTTTGCTGATCGCTACCAATATTATGATTTCATTCAGTGAATTTTCAATTGGCTTTTCATCATTTTTGAAATGATACCTTTTCTAGCGAAAACCCGACGAACTTTTTAAGTGTCTAGAATTCTCATATAAATGAGAATCGTTTCATTTTTGATGATCTCAGAAAAAAAAACAAAAACGAAGTGAAAAAGTTTTTTTAATTGTAAATATGAATAATAATGTTCCTCGTTAGCCTAAAACAAATGGAAAAACATACGTGTTAATAAATAATACATTTAACGAAAATGAGATGTCGAAATTTAATCCTATATTCAAACGAATAATTCGTATTTTCTCAATTACGTTATAGCTATTCGTTCAATATTTTCTTTTTCTTACACCCTGTTTATGTATTTAGAAACGAAAATGTGTGCGCATGAAACACACCCAAACTTTAGTTTTGGAAATATTATTTCCTTTGCTCTTGCTTCAAAGCAAAAAACAAATTTGAAAAACACACTCAAATTTGGTAGTGTTTCTTACGCATTCATTTTCTCATCGACATACATAAACAGGCCCTAAATTTTCAAAATCCATAATATTTTGTATCATGTAAAAAAAAAACTTCTTATATGTATGTATGTAGCAAAGTCTCATAACATAAGCAACAAAACATATCTTGTAAAATTACAAAATGTATGTATGTATCATCTTTAGTTTTGATATAAGTCTACATAATATATAATAAATCGATATATACATATACGATACGATATAATAAATATTTTTTTAGTCTTTAATTTTAAATGTAACAACAAAAATAGTTGTATTCGAAATAAGAACAAAACGGATTAAAATATAAAAAACACTACTAGTGAAGAAAATAATGTAAATGAAAAATAAATGAACTAATTTTTATGAAATGAATTTGAAATTGTTATTGTTTATTTGTATATATTGACGATGAAGTGAGTAATATTTGAAAACATGTCTGATCTTCTCATGTTATTGTTATCTGAGGTTTATAAGTAATGGTGACATCTGTCAAACAAAGTATGCCACAGTCAACAAACAATCATACAAAGGTTAGAATTGGCAATCCAAGACATTAAAGAACACGACATCAACTGACAATTAGATAAAGAACACTATATAACGAATAAATTGTGGGTGATAAGTTTTGGAAGTTTCTAGCATACATTTTTAGATGTTCGTGGGTAGGTATCATAAGCAGTGGACAAAATTATTCAACTAATTCAAAATTACTCAACTATTCAAATCAAAATAGTCTACACAAAAAAAAAAACATAAATTGCAAGAATACCATTTTGTTGGGTTTTTTGGAACATTCAGGTCATTATCGAAAAAAGTTGTAATTCGAGAATTCCATTTGTAATTCGAATTATTCTATTTGTAATTCGAATTACTCTATTTGAAATTCAAATTATTCTATTTGTAATTCAAATTATTTTATTTGTAATTCGAATTATTCCATTAGTAATTCGAATTATTCATTTTGTATAATCCGAATGACTTCATTAATAATTTCAAAAAAAAACCAGTAAGGAAAGGATCAAAGTCGGGCGGGGCCGACTACATGATACCCTACACCACTGTGAATATGTAAAATATAAATCGGAGCTATATCCAGATCTAAACCGATTTTGATATAATTTGGCACATTTATTTCCAGACCGAATTCAGTCACACATTCCAAATATCATTGAAATCCGACTTATATAGCGTGTTTGGAGCAGCAAACACGCGAAATCGGCCGAAAATATATATGGGTGCTATATCCAAATCTGAACCGATTTCGATATAATTTGGCACATTTATTTCTAGACTGAATTCAGTCACACATTCCAAATTTCATCGAAATCGGAAATATATAGCGTGTTTGGTACAGAAAATACGTGAAATCGGCCGAAAATATATATGGGAGCTATATCCAAATCTGAACCGATTTCTATATAATTTGGCACACTTATTTCTATACCAAATTCAGTCAAACATTCCAAATTTCATTAAAATCGGACGTATATAGCGTAATTGGTACATCGCATACGTGAAATCGGGCGAACATATATATGGGAGCTATATCCAAATCTGAACCGATTTCGATATAATTTGGCACATTTATTTTTAGACCAAATTCAGTCACACATTCCAAATTTCATCGAAATCGGACATATATAGCGTGTGTGTTACAGAAAATACGTGAAATCGGCCGAAAATATATATGGGGGCTATACCAAAACTTGGACCGATATAGCCCATCTTCGAACTTGATCTTCCGACGGCTAAAAAAATGGTATTCCCCAATTTTCAGCGAAATCGGTCAACAAATGCGACCTGTATGTTGCGAACGGACGGACGGACGGACGGACGGACATGCATAAATCGACTCAGAAAGTGATTCTATGTATATCCCTAGAAGGAACTATGGGTCTATCTCGCTTCCTTTTGTATGTTACATACAAATGCACTAACACATAATACCCCTTACCACATAGTGGTGTAGGGTATAAAAAAAAAAATAATTCGTATTACTAATTGAATAATTACAAATTAAATAATTCGAATTACAAATGGAATAATTCGAATTTCAAATAGAATAATTCGAATTCATAATAATTCGAATTACTAATGGAATATTTCGAATTCCAAATGGAATAATTAGAATTATAAATGGAATATTTCGAATTACAATTGGAATTCTCGAATTACAAATAATATGTTACGAATTACAAATAGAATAATCGAATTACAAATGAAATGTTACGAACTACATGTGAAAAAGGTGTAGTGCGTGTTGGAATTTGAAGGAGTGGCCCTAAATATTGGGAAATTTCCGAGCCGATGTCTCTGGAAGTATTGGATTCCCATAGCAAAATAAAGCATTTGGACCAGTATCTCAAGAAGCATGAACATAACATTTTACTAGAAGATGTTGTCCGATATAGATCTTCTTGAAACTTGATGTACGTTTTGAAGCAACTATATGATGTCCCCAGTTTCAGCCAAATCGGATGGTCCATTTGTAAGATGTGGTGCTCACCAGTGATGAGTTCTTGTCGATAGGGTTTTTTCGAACACATTATTTAGTAAAGTGCTCCCGAAAAATGTTATGCCGTCGTAATGGAGAATGCCACCGGGGTGCAATGTGGGATGCACAACCGGGATTCCCGGGTTCGATTCCCAGGTCAGGCAACATCAAATGTTCAACGATGGCTAAATACCCTCAGTGTAAAGTTAGCTACATTTCCTGAGTATTTCAGCCTCGCGGACTCGGCGATAAACAATGGATCCCATATAGTCCGGTCAAAATAGACATTGAAATAGCAAAAATTCCCACAGAGCTGAATTTTGGTGGAAAGCTAGGGTTTGCCATTAGAAGCAACGTCCTAAAAGTCCCCATCGATCCTATGTGTGCAAAAAAAATTATTCGGGGTCAAAGGTCAACATTTAAGGGTTTTTAGGTTTTAGGATCTATTTTTTGAAAACGGGTGATCTAATCAAAAAGTGACTAAAGTAAATATTGTAGACAGAAAACTTATCTACAAGTTTGACCCTTATAATTTTTTTCTTAGAAGGAACCATTCTTGAGATATAGCTGTTCTAAAAAACACATGATTTTTATGCACTTATAAGGGAAATATGCACATATTCAGACGAACCGGCTAAAATAAGCGAAGTAATCGGGTCTGTCCCCCAAAAAAAATATATTTTCTTGACGAGTGAAATTATAGCTATCTTCTAAAAAAATTCCAACAAAATCGGAGTGTGTTTAGTAGAGTTATTCAATGTTAGAGTCATTTTATGCAAAAATAGCCCTTTTAACCCACATGTGTAATCGAAAGCCCAACGGGAACGACCTCAACGAAAACTCTCCTATTTTTTTCAAGTTTTGTCCGAAGAGCTTTGTGGGAATTTTTGCTATTTCCGCCTTATACGCATGTCTATTTTGACCGGACTAATATCATTGAACTAATATGAATATGTAGAACAAAAATATAGTGGCGGCAAGGACAACCTGCTGCAAAAAAATTCGAAACGATCTGAGACTTGGGAAAATTTGTAAAAATGTTTGTGGAAGAACTGGACAGATATATTCCATATTCGAACTTAATCTATGTATGAATGAAATATCACTGCCTTTGAGCACTTTTGTGGGGAATGTATCCGAAGGAGTGTATCGATATGACTCATCTCCGAACCTGACTCCAAATGCTAAATCGACTCCAAATGGCCTGAAACGGATTTTGTCGAAACATATGTACTTCAGATCCACATTGTTTTTTATCGTATAAAATACGATAATAATATTGGCTGAAGGTATGAAAGATCCAATCGGATTTTGAACTTTTGTATCGAAAGTTCCAGAAGTTGTTGGTCAAAAAATAATATAAATTCGACAACGATAAAGTAAAAGGACTTGTACAAACTTAGGTTAAGTTCGAAGATAGTCCACTCCTTCCGGTACCTCCCCAAACAAAGTTCGAAATTGTTCGGAAAATTTGTGAAGGGAGTAATCGATCCATACATCGTGAAATTTCTACCAGACTCAGATGAGGTTCCAATATGGACTCAATCGGTCCACTCCTTCGGGTACCTCCCACACAAAATTTCGGAAAGGTGCAGTCTAGGACCTGCTCTCGAATCGCTTTGATTTTTGTTGTAGCAACTTGTATTCACTTTTTTTATTATTGCCTTTTTAAGTTCGGTGATAAGATATATCGGTCCAGACCTTCAGGTATTTCCCCCACAAAAGTTCAAAAATGTTCGGACATATTGTGCGCACGATGGAGTGACCGATTTGGTCCAGATATAGATCAGGTTTGAATATGAACTATATTTGCCTACTCCATCGGGGACCCCCCACATAAAATTTCGGATAAATTCACCTTAAGGCCCGCTCTCGAATCACTTTGAATGCAGCGTATGCAGCTTCCTTTACGTTTCAGAGGCAAGTACATACTTTTTGAGAAAATAGCCTGAAAGGTGCAAAAAACCCCTATGACACCGTGTGTAGTGGTTGGAGCGCAAGACAACTCTCGAACGGACCAACCGATTTGCTCGAAAAGTTGGTCTTCGTCATATTTTGTCCAAACTTAGTTTCAGTTCGAAGTTGGGCAATATCGGCATTTCCCCCAATATTTAAATGGTATTCACGACATATCTTGAACGGAGCAACCAATTTGGTCCAAACTTTTGATCTCCTATTATTTTGTCCACATTTAGTTTAGGGTCAGTTCGAAGATCCTTGGGAAATGTATACCGATGTTGTTCGTTGTGGTCCGGTTTACAGCGAGATTATGTTTTCCGTGGACAAGTCCATGCTTCCTGGCATACTAATCCAAAAGTTATACTATGGCTCACTAAAGTGACTAGTGGGCGCTATGTCAATCGAAAAGATATGACCCCCTAAAATAAGAGCAACTTCCATAATGGACTATGTCTGTCCATTCCTTCAAGTACCACCTCCGCAACATTTTGAACTTTAATCTTAATCCACATTTTTGTCGGCAAGTTCAAATGTCCAAAAAGAGCCACAAACTTCTGTATGTAGATGAACGTTTCGTTTCATATATGCTGATGGTATATCTCTGTCGGCAAAGCCAACTGAGAAGATTTGTGGTTCAGCAGATAAAATCCTGCAGGTTGGTTCTTGCAGAGTCTACCGTATACTATAGATGTAGGTAGATTAGGGTAAGGACTTTTTTACAACCTCGTACCCATGTATGATATTTTGATGAGTTTTTTCCTAAGATTGCATAACATCATGATTATAAAGTGATTCGATAAAAAAGCTGCCGCACAAAAAGCTTTTAAAGTTTTTATTTTTCAGAACTTTTGACAATTTTTTGAAGTCACTGTAAGCAGATATTTCAATGAAAACCATGCATGTGGGCACACGACATAACCAAAATGACATAACCGTTTGTTTCTCACTAATTTTATCATCGTATTATACCATATATATCATTTTTTATTATATAACTTTATTTCATATATCATAAAAATTAAAAGTGGTTTGTGCGGGACCTTTTTTAAAATTTAAATGGAATAAAAATTATTTTAGTCATTAATAGGCAAAAGGCCATTCATTCTTGCAACAGGAAATAATTTTTTGAGAATTTTTTTTTTCATTTCATAGAATTTAAAAAAAATTCAAAGTGATTTTTGCGGAACCTTTTCTTATCGTAAAATGGAATGAATGTTATCTTAGGCATTAGTAGGACAAAGGTCATTCATTCTCACTACAGGAAATAATTTTTGAGAAAAAATGTCAAAAAGTCATAACCCTAAGGTAGATCTTTATCTTGGTGTGATTAAACTTAGGCAAGGTGTCATTTCCCAGAAATTGAGTTCTGATGTTTCAAAAGTTGGTCTGTAAAAGATAATGTGCTCCAAGTGGCATTTTCTTCAAACGAAAGGGTGATAATGTCGGATTGTTATTCGGGAGAACAATTTTCATATTATGAAACATTGCACTTTTGTTTTAACGCACTTTCTCCGCATTTGTCATCATAGCTGATATCTTTACAAGGATGGGTGTTTCATCCGATATATGAACTCAAATTCTTATTCTTATAATGGATGAAGGTACTTGCTTTCGTTAGCTAATGTTAGAACTTGTTAAAATCCTATAAGATATCCTCATAGTCTTAAAAAAAATCATACACATTCCTTATTAGAATTCAAATAAGAATTTATCTAACCCAATATATCAAATCCAACTATTCCGTTTCCATTTCATTGAAAATGCATTTTATTCCAATTGGAATCCTAAATGTAAAAGTAATCCAACTTAATTCACCAGTCTACAAATATTGCAAATTAATTAGATTTGAATACTAAACAAATTTATCGATATTTTTCGCCTTAAACCCAACTAAATCCTCGACTTCTACCGCATCATTGTTTCTAACTCGATTGCCAACGCCAAAGGTATCTCCGTATGCCGCAACATCGGCAATAAATTGCATTGTATCGGCAATGATTTTTATGTGATTTTAATGTTGTTGTTTTTGCTGTCGAAGAATTAACTGAAGACAAGTTCTGTTTTCGAGCGGCTTTCTAGAAAAGAAAAAAATTTATGACACGGGAGTGACTGTTTATGATTTTCATAGCAGTTGTTGTTTTTTGCTATATAGTTTTGCTTCTATGAGTTTCTTTCCTTTTCCATTATTTCTTTCTACTAGAACAGCTAAGCATAAGTGAATATTCATTCTATGATGGGCATGTCGTGGCTTATTCGCTTGTCAAGTACGTTGTAACATTGTAGTTCCCTGGTTGTTGTTGTTGCAGTAACATTTTTGCTGAAAATCATCATCAAAGTTTGTCATAAAACTATGTAATTTATTGTGAAATTGAAGTTTTTACAAAGAATTTTCGGTTTTTACAAGAATCTGTGAAAATGAAGGGTGAATTTGTTTGTCTGGGCGACTGTAAGGTTGAAGGGAATATTTATTTGCTATTTTATGTAAATATTTAGAAAGCTGCAATATTTATGATTAATTTTTTAGGAACATTCGTTGAAGATGAGATATTTGTGTATTTTGCCATTTCTTGGATGTGTAAGATGCATATACACGATATACATACCTATTGTATAGAAAACAGACAAGTGAATGTCAAAATTTAAACCTCAGAGATTAGTCTATATCCCTCCAGCCAATAAGCTTACCCTTACAATGTAGGTGGCTGGAAACAAGCTGAGCAACATCATCAGCAAATACTGTCGCAGTTGAACCCAAAACAAATAGAATCAATCCACGAAAATGCTCAACACTCCTTTCTCAAAGGAATGTCTCTTTTAACAAGTAAAAAAGTATCAGTCGGCTTGGCCGACAGAGATATACCCTCAGCCTGTGTATATTGAAACAATTTTTCCCAAAAAAACGCATATATTTAGGGAATTTTGGGCGTTTGAACTGACAAAAATGTTGACTAGGATTAGAGATCAAAAGTTTTGCGGAGGAGATACTAAAAAGAATGGATCTCCAGCCACTACATATGGTACCATAGGGGTTTTTTACAACTTCAGGGATGTTTGCTCAAGAAGTATGGACTTGCCCCTGAAACAACTTTTACCATCGCAATTGAGGCAGCGAATGCAAGTTGCTTCAACAAAAATCAAAGTGATTCGAAAGCAGGTCTTAAAGTGAACATGTATCCGAAATTTTGTGTGGGAGGTATCGGATGGAGTGGACAAATATAGTCCATATTTGAACCTAATCTATATCTGGTAGATATATTAAGATGTGTAAAGTATGGTCCAATTCGGCAACTCTCTTCAAGAGTTATCGTACGCACAATTTTACCGAACATTTTTGAACTTTTGTGGGGGAGGTACCTGAAGGAGTGGACCGATATGGCTTATCTTCGAACTTAAACTATGTTTGGACAAAATATTACTAAGACCAAACTTTGGACCGAATCGGCAAACCTGTTCGAGAGTTATTTTGCCCTCCAACCTCCTCACACGGTGTCATAGGGTTTTTTTGCAACTTTCAGGCTATTTTCTCAGGAAGTATGGACTTGCCCCTGATGAAACTTATACCGTCGTATGGAGGGCAGTGAATACAAGTTGCTAAAGCAAAAATCAAAGCGATCCGAGAGATGGTCCTAAACTGAACTTTTCCAGATTTTTGTGTGGGAGGTACCCGACGGAGTGGACCAATTGAGTCCATATTAAAACCTGATCTAAGTCTGGTACACGCTCCACGATGGGCAAAGTATGGACCATATCGGTTACTCCCTTCAAGAGTTATCGTGCGCACAAATTTTCCGAACATTTTCGAACTTTTGTGGGGGAGGTACCGGAAGGAGTGGACCGATATAGCTCATCTTCGAACTTAAACTAAGTTTGGGCAAAATATTACGAAAGCCAAAACTTGAACCGAATCGGTTCATCCGTTCGAGAGTTATCGTGCGCTCCAGCCAGCCAGACAGACAGACAGACAGACAGACAGACGGACGGACATTGCTCAATCGACTCCAAATTGCCTGAAACACATTTCGTCCAAACATACTTGGGGTCTAAAACCATTATTTCGATGAGGCACATTTTGCCCGTATGAAAGTGTATATACCCTTCATAGCCTAAAGGCTGAGGGTATAAAAATGCTTAAGGAGGCAGTACAGAGCTTGGAGTGTCCGAATGGAAATCCCGAACTCGACGAACGTTGAAATGTTTGCGGAGCCATTGAAGTGCCAACAAGACATGCTAAAGATGCCGGAAAACAAATATTTGATATGAATTAATTAACTAAACTGTATGAATTAACTAAAGCAGCGCACCTGCAGGGAGAGCGCTTGAAGTCGACTAGGCAACTCTTCGATCTTTTGTCTACAGATGATCTAAGCAAGACTTTTTGCATATATAAAAGGTCTTCTATCTGAAGAAGATCTGTAAAGTTCTTCTGTCTATAAAAAGGTCTTCCCTATGTAGAAGAACTATAAAGGTCTTTTGTCTAGAGCAAACATATTGAAGGTCTAAAGAAAACCTATAAAAGGCCTTCTGTCTACCGGAGATAATAGGTTGTCTGTCCATAGAGGACCTGCAAAAGTTCTTCTCTCAACAGAAGACCTATAAAAGGTCTTCTGTCCGTGGAAGACCTATCAAAAGCATTTTGCCTACAGAAGTTCTGTAAATTTCCTGTCCTACCCATAAAAGGTAGTTTTTAAAAAACTTCAAGAATATTGAAAAAATATTCTTAAAAAAAATCACAAATATTGAAAAATGAAACCATACTGAAAAATATTTTTTAAAAAATGCACGAATATGTAAAATATTGTTCAAAAAATGCACGAATATTGAAAAATATTGTTTAAAAAATGCACGAATATGTAAAATATTATTCAAAAAATGCACGTATATTGAACAATATTGTTTAAAAAATGCACGAATGATGAATAATATTTTTTTTTTAAAAATTCACGAATACTGAAAATTATTGTTTAAAAACAAACACGAAGTATTTTTTAAAAAATGCACGAATATTAAAGAATATTTTTTTAAAAATTCAAAAATATTAAAACATATTTTTTTTAAAAATCCACGATAATTAAAATTTTTTAAAAAGCCCACGAATATTGAAAAATAAAAAAAATCTGGGATTATTGAAAATTTTTTTTTAAAAAATCCACTAATATTGAAAAGTAAAAAACCGTTTTCAACATACGTGAATGTTTAAAAAAATATTTTTAAAATTATCCACGTCTATTAAAAGTATTTTTTAACAAATCCAAGTATATTGAAAATATTTTTGAAAAAATCCACGTTTAATGAAAAATATTTAAAAAAAAACCTACGAATATTGAAAAATATTTAAAAAAAACCTACGAATATTGAAAAATATTTTTTAGAAACCCACGAATATTTAAAAATATTGTTCAAAAAATCCACGATTATTGATACAAGTAAGAACGGTGTTAAGTTCGGCCGTGCCGAACTTCATATACCCTCCGCCACGAGTTGTATTGAAGTAAAATAAAATGAATAGTTTCCTCTAGTGTATGACTTAATACCAAATTTCAGCAATTTCGGTAAAACAATGTGAGGCACGTCGATCTATACCGACAAATTTCTGACGGAAAGTTTTTAGACTCAAAGATGACTAAATACCAAATTTCCTATATTTCGGTAAGAGAATGTGGCTAAAACTTAAAAAATACCCCAAATCAAGAAGTAAGACATGGACCTATACTGATAATACTGTTCTGGAATATTTTATAAACTCTTGGAAGACTAAATAACGAATTTCAGTCATTTCGGTGGGATATTGATCGAAACGTGGACCTATACCGACATATACCTGGGGAACAGTTTTATATCACCATTTCCGACAAATGTAAAGGGGAAGATTGGGTACCCCAAACGAAGTTTCAATACCAAATTTCAGCTATTTTGGTGTAATATTTAGGCCACAAGTAAAAAACAGCAAATGTGGAGGTACAGTTCTATGGGGGCTACATGAAGGCGTGGACTTATACCGACAAATTTAGAAGGGGAAGTGTTATGCTTCCAAAAAAAGGTTATATACCCTTTTTGGTGGAATATTGAGGCCACAACTTTCAAAATACCGAAAATCGGGAGGTACCGTTCTATGGGGGCTGCAAGTAGGCGTGGACCGATACCGACAAAATTCTGGGAGAAAATTGTATACCCCTCACAAAGACCAAGTACAAAATTTCAGCTATTTCGGTGTGATAACGAAGCTAAAACCATCAAAATATCGAAAATCGGGAGGTACAGTTCTATGGGGGCTATATGAAGGCGTGGACCGATACCGACAACATTTTGTGGGAAAGTTTTATACCCCCAGCGAAGAATATGTACCAAATTTCTGCCATTTCGGTGTGATAATGAAGCTAAAACCTTCAAAATACCGAATATCGGGAGGTACCGTTCTATGGGGGCTATATGAATGCGTGGACTTATACCAACAAATTTCAGGTGGAAAGCTTTATACACCCAACGATAACTAAATACCAAATCTCAGCCATTTTGGTAGGATAATGAAGCTAAAACCTTAAAAATACCGAAAATCGGGAGGTACCGTTCTATGGGGGCTATATCAAAACGTGGGCCGATATATCCCATTTTCAATACCAACCATAAGTAATAATAACTTCTGTACCAAATATTGACTCTCTATCTTTAAAATTGCGAGCTGTATCTTGATTTCAATAGATCGATATAGAATTTTATGCTGATCAATAATATATATACTTTATAGGGTCTCCGACGAATATTTCGATGTGTTACAAACGGAATGACAAATTTAATTATACCCTCCATAATATTGGAAAAATGCACGGAAATTAAAAAATATTTTTTAAAAAATGCAATAATATTGAAAAATACTTTTAAAAAATGCACGAATATTGAAAAATATTTTTTAAGAAACCCACGAATATGGAAAAATATATTTTTTTTAAAATTCAAGAATATTAAAGCATATTTTTTTAAAAAACTCAAGAATATTGAAGCATATTTTTTAAAAATCAACGAATAGTGCAGCATTTTTGTTTTTTTTTAAATCCACGAATATGGAAAAATAAAAAATCTACGAATATTGAAAAATATTTTTTTAAAAAATCCACTTATATTGAAAAATAAAAAATCTACGAATATTGAAGATTTTTTTTACATCCACGAATATTGAAGAATATTTTTAAAGAACACACGAATATTGAAAAATAAAAAAAATACGAATATTAAAAAATATTTTTTTTTTAAAATACACGAATATTGAAAAATATTTTTAAAAAATTCACGTATGTTGAAAGGTATTTTTAAAATTATCCACGACTATTAAAAAAATTTTTTAAATAATCCAAGAAAAAAATCACGGATAATGAAAAATATTTTTAAAGAAACCCATGAATATTAACAAATATTAAACAAATCCACGAATATTAAAAATATTTAAAAAACACAGTTGCATTTGAAAAACCAAAAGTTCGAGGACAGAGAAGCCATTCCACAGTCGATATGTCTGAAGAGCTGCCCAACTAACAGCGAAACTAGTCACATAATTTGGTGGCTGTGTGGGTTGGAGTCCTTGGAGTCCTTTCCTTTTTCACTTTCAAAAAAATGTCGATCATCAAGCTTAACTCTAAACGAGACAATTAATAAAAATTATTAAAAATGATTCTCGCCCTAACAGGCAAAAATTCAAAAAAAAAAAAAAATATTGTTTAAAAAATCCACGATTATTGAAAAAATATTATTTAAAGTAGCAAGAACGGTGGTAAGTTCGGCCGAGCCGAACTTTTTATAACCTCCACCACGAAGTGTTTAAAGTAAATAGGAACAATTAGTTTCCTTTCGTTTATCAATGCAAAGAAGCAGAATATCTTAACTGATAAATACTACCTTAAAAGAGTCATCATGTGACGTAATTGTTGTTCTTTCCAAAACATGGACAAATATTACAGCAATCTCGGTTTAAAAATTTGACAATAAAAAACCCCGAAATACATGCAATTGGGCAATACCGGCTAAACTTAAACCTGGATATATATGGACAATTTATTGGCGACTAAGTTTTCTATCTTCTGGGAACACAACCAATTCGGTACAAAAATGTGATTAAAATCTTCAAAAACCTTAACCATGGCTATGTTTATAAACGTGGACCTATACTGTGTGATTTTTTGCAAGGCATGTTTTGTATCTGCATAAATGTATTGTACCTTTAGCGAAGACTAAATAGCAAATTTCGATTATTCCGGCTGAATAATGTGGCTACAACTTTCTAAACACCGAAAATCGGAAGATACTCTTCTATGGGGTCTACATGTAGAGGTGGGCCTGTATCGATACATTTTTGGTGGAAAGTTTTATGCCCACATCGAAGACTAAATACAAAATTTAAACTATTTCGTTGTGATATTGGAGCCAAGCCCACGCGGCGGTATGCGATTATTGAAAAAAACATTTTTAAAAAATCCACGGTTATCGAAAAATATGGTTTAAAAAAATCACGATTATTTAAAAATTTGCTTTACAAAATCTACTATTGCTGGAAAAATATTCTTTACAAAATCGACTATAATATTTAAAAAAATGTTCCTTACAAAATCCACGATTATTTAAAAAAAAATATTCTTTACAACATCGACTATTATATTTAAAAAATGTTCTTCTTAAAAGTCCACGATTATTGAAAAAATATTTTTAAAAAATCCACGTTTTCAATTCCGAAATATTCATTCATAATATTCATAATTTCAATTGCATTTCTGTTACTAATTTTCACACGAATTTTCTTGAGAATAATTTAAGCTTTGCAATAATCTAGTTTTATTAAACAAATTAACATTGTTTTCTGTGTATTTAAACAATTTCGACAAGTTTCGATCTTAATATCCATAACAAGAAATATATTTGTTGATTTAAAAATTTTTGTTAGCTTATTTTGTACGTCAATATCAAGAGATTTAGAAACGGTTAAGGCTCTGGCAAGGTTAAGCAAACTGATTAAATATCAAAGTTATTTAATGACTTTAACATTCTTTGACAATTAAAAAATTATATTCTCACAGCTAAATTCAATTCAATTTTTTAATAAATATTAAAAATCTCAACAAAAATATTTTATAGTCATCATAAAATTCCTATAAATATTTTTGGAAGAACGATCACAGAAAACTCAAACACATTCAAATGTGAGTGCGTTGTGATTCCACCCAGTTTTATTTTGTTTTGGAATTTATAGTAATCAATGAAAATTTTATACACATGGCTCGGAACTAGAAAAAATAAGTGAAAAAAAGCTATACACGCATGCGCAAAGCCTAATCACATTGTAACAATGTGAGAATGCCATATAAAAAATTTATTTATGTAATAAATGATGATGAAGAAGAAAACAAAAACAATACAAACCTAAAACTAACATAAAAACTTGGAAAAAATCAATCTTTATAACCCACATTTTATTATTATTTATGCTGAGATGTGAGAGAAAAAATACCTGCAATTTCCTATTATAAGAAATAAGAACGGTATTATGGTAGGTTGAGACGAATTTTATGTGCCCTTTATAGAGGTGATCTGTTACAGAAAACAAGCCTTCATATTGTAATATCTGCAGAGGAAAACCACAGTACTTGTACCAAACCAATACTTATCTCATTTGTATTTAACCCTAATCTTGCACCGCGTTGATACAAACAATATAAAGAACTTATTATACCCTCTATTTCAAAGTGGAGTATATTAAAAGCTCAGCAGCAGTGGATGTTTTTTTACCTCTTTAGTTGGGCAAATGAAAAATTAATGCACTGAGGTTGAAAAATGCTTGTGAAAAGCTGATGCCTATTTTATTTTACAACACTTACACACAACACCAGCCAGCAGCACCACACCTCGTCATACCACGAAAAAAGAAGCTCATGTAAGAGTCTCTCAGCTATGCAATTAGACATTTATGAAGTTGATCGCTGTTATTTGAGGGGTAAGTTAATGCGGGGCGGTCTGCATATTATGACTGGTAATAATGCTTCTTGCTGTGTTTAGGAAAATATCTGCTGCTGCAGCAGCAGCATAAAAAGTACTGTTAATGTAATCGTAACTTCTTATAACTGTGAGAATTCAACGATTATATGCTAATGAGAACCTTTTAGGAGATAAGAAGCTAAAGGAAATATGCAACGAATTTTTTGTGTTCGCTATAAATTTCTATGCTATTTTCTGAAGAACATCTCGTCGACATTTTCTGTCATGGAATTGTTTTTATAAAACATTTATAAAAATTTTAAGAATATTTTTTCAGTAATCTTTGATTTTTTAAGAATACTGTTTCATTAATCGTGGATATTTTTAATTTTTTTTTCAATAATCGTGGATTTTTTTAAATATTTTTTTAATAATCGTGTGTTTTTTATTTTTTTTTTCAATACTCGTAGATTTTTTAAATATTTTTTTAATAAATGTGTTTTTTTTTTTTAATATATTTTTAATAATCGTGGATTTTTTAAATATTTTTTTTCAATATTCGTGTTTTTTTTTAAATATGTTTTAATAATCGTGGATTGTTTAAAGTATATTTTTTCAATAATCGTGGATTTTTTTTTTTGAATATTTATTCAATTATCGTGGAATTATTTTTAAGAATATTTTTTTTTTAAATTGTGGATTTTTCAAAGAATATTTTTTTAAATCGTGGATTTTTCAAAGAATATTTTTTAAATCGTGGATTTTTTAAAGAATATTTTTTTCCAACAACGTGGATTTTTTAAAGAATACTTTTTCCAGCAACATGGATTTTTTAAAGAATATTTTGTCCAACAACGTGGATTTTTTAAAGAATATTTTTTCAACCAACGTGGATTTTTTAAAGAATATTTTTTCAACCAACGTGAATTTTTTAAAGAATATTTTTTCAACCAACGTGGATTTTTTAAAGAATATTTGTTCAACCAACGTGGATTTTTTAAAGAATATTTTTTCAACCAACTTGGATTTTTTATAGAATATTTTTTCAAAAATCTTGGATTTTTAAAGAATATTTGTTCAAAAATCTTGGATTTTTTAAAGAATATTTGTTCAAAACTCTTGGATTTTTTAAAGAATATTTGTTCAAAAATCGTTGATTTTTTAAAGAATATTTGTTCAAAAATCTTTGATTTTTTAAAGAATATTTGTTCAAAAATCGTTGATTTTTTAAAGAATATTTGTTCAAAAATCGTTGATTTTTTAAAGAATATTTTTTCAAAAATTGTGGATTTTTGTAAGAGTATTTGTTCAAAAATCGTGGATTTTTTAAAGAATGTTTTTTCAAAAATCGAGGATTTTTTAAAGAATGTTTTTTCAAAAATCGAGGATTTTTTAAACAATATTTTTTCAAAAATCGAGGAGTTTTTAAAGAATTTTTTTTTTCAAAAATCGAGGATTTTTTGAAGAATATACCTTTAAATATCTTGGATTTTAAAGAATATTTTTTCAAAAATTTTGGATTTTTTAAAGAATATTTTTTAAAAATCTTGGAGCTTTTAAAGAATATTTTTTAACAATAGTGGAATTTTTAATGAGTATTTTTTTAAAAATCGTGGAATTTTTAAAGAATATTTTTTATATATCGTGGATTATTTTAAGATATTTTTTCAAAAATCGTGGATTTTTAAAGAATATTTTTTATATATCGTGGATTATTTTAAGATATTTTTTCAAAAATCGTGGATTATTTTAAGATATTTTTTCAAAAATCGTGGATTTTTAAAGAATATTTTTTATATATCGTGGATTATTTTAAGATATTTTTTCAAAAATCGTGGATTTTTTAAAGGATTTTTTTTTTTCAAAAATCGTGGAATTTTTAAAGATTATTTTTCAAATATCGTGGATTATTTAAATAAAATTTTTTCAAAAATCATGGATTTTTTAAGGATTATCTTTTAAAAAATATTCTTAATCGTGGATTTTGTAAGAATATTTTTCAAAAAATCGTCGATTTTTTAAAGTATATTTTTGCAAAAATCGTGGATTTTTTAAAAAATGTATTTTGAACTATCGTGGTTTTTTTAAAGAATATTTTTTCAAAAATCGTGGATTTTTTAAAGAATATTTTTTTTAAAAATCGTGGATTTTTTAAAGAACATTTTCTCAAAAATCGTATATTTTTTAATAAATATTTTTTCAAAAATCGTGGGTTTTTAAAGAATATTTTTTCAAAAATCGTGGATTTTTTAAAGAACATTTTCTCAAAAATCGTGGATTTTTTAATGAACATTTTCTCAAAAATCGTGGATTTTTTAAAGAATATTTTTTCAAAAATCTTGGATTTTTTAAAGAACATTTTCTCAAAAATCTTATATTTTTTCAAAAATCTTGGATTTTTTAAAGAACATTTTCTCAAAAATCGTATATTTTTTAATATATATTTTTTAATTTTTTCAAAAATCGTGGATTTTTTAAAGAAAATATTCTCAAAAATCGTGGATTTTTTAAAGAAAATATTCTCAAAAATCGTGGATTTTTTAAAGAATATTTTTTCAAAAATCGTGGATTTTTTAAAGAAAATATTCTCAAAAATCGTGGATTTTTTAAAGAATATTTTTTCAAAAATCGTGGATTTTTTAAAGAATATTTTTTTTTAATTCCTGGATTTTTTAAAGAATATTTTTTCAAAAATCTTGGATGTTTTAAAGAATATTATTTCAAAAATCCTGGAATTTTTAATTAACATTTTTTCAATAATCCTAGATTTTTTAAACAATAGTTTTTCAATAATAGTGCATTTTATATTATATTTTTTTTATAATCGTGATTTTTTAAAAATATTTGTTCAATAACCGTGGATTTTTTAAGAATATTTTTTCAATACATTTTTTTTTTCGAATAAATTTTTTTAAAAAATCGTGTATTTAAAGTTATTTTTTATAATCCTGAAATATAACGTTTAATCCCTGAGTCCCTACACTGGACCTTCGATGTAACTCTTCTGGGTTCAGCTTGCAGGCTCTCTCTGTAGACCGATACTTTTTTACTGTTTTTCTATAAACTTAGGAACACCTTAAAAGGGTTATCAAAATTACCTAACCTGATAGTAGAGTACTCGATCTAAGATATTTGCAAAATTTCCAACATTATTATCACATATCAAACGTCAGATGATAGCACTTGTTTTATAATTTACCTTTGATCTTAAATCTACATAAGTATGTGTGTACTTATATGCACACATATCTGCATACATAAATGTATTAGTATGTGTAACTTAAAATATGTATATAATCATCTTTTAGCATAGTAATATTCATAAAATATCAGCAAATACCAACCAACTCAGGGTGTCTAAAACAACAACAACTACAACTTCAATTAAATTATGCATAAGCGCATGCGCAACTTATGTCGGTCTGTAGGCTGTATGCAGTTAGTTATCGGCATTACTTCTACGAACGCCCAAAGGCAAAAGTGCCTCTATGAAACGACAGACAGTACAGTACAGGCATATGTGTGTATACGGGCCACATTCATCATCCATCATCATTCTTTCTTTCGTAACAACGTAAGAAGTTGGGAACTTTTAACAAACAACCTTAGCTGATTTTGTAAACAAAAATGTATTTTTACACCAGCAATGGTTTAGAAAAAAAAATAAAACGAAATAATAATGTTATAATTAATTTTCATGTCATAGTATGTTCGGTTAGTTGAGCTGTAAGATAGGCTTATTTGGGTTATGAGTATCTTGTAATGTTATAAATTACTTAGTGTTGAAGAATTGTCTTAGGAATAGTAAAAGAGACATAGAAGAACTGATGCTTACCTACATAAAGATCTAATTGTCTTTCAAAAGAAGACTTAGTTGTAACTTTGAAGGTTGTCGAACAATTATTTGGTTAAAAAACTTTGCAGTACCAGACCTGAAGTGCGCCTCAGAAGTTGCCTTTTTTATATTTTTGTTAGTTCGGTTCTCCGGCAAGATAACATCCTGCATTTCGTTTCCTGAGTATATCTGTCATATATGACATATCTACAAGTGGTATCAACTCATATACAATAGAGCTTCAGAATATGATAGACAGCACTCTTTGATATGAAGTAGTATTCCTATTATTACTGCTTATTACTTCAGGGTTATTAATGGGAGGTAGTGAGTCCTTGGAAAAAAATATTCGTCTGAAAATCTGCTTTGATCTTTCCGTTGTTAGTTTTTTTATGAAACTGGTAAGGCATCCATCCTTCTATCTTAACGATATACCAAACTGGTGTTCCGGAAGCCACCTCAGTGTACACATGTTTGTATTTGTACCCTTTTTCAGTGTTGGGAGCAGCATATCCCGGAATGCCTGCTCCGGATTCTTTAGGTCAGTTCCTGAACGGAGGAAAACCCAGGACCAAAATGGATGTGTTCAGTTTGTCAGTTCCGAATCCACCACCACAATACATTACGATGCAACAGATGACGGGAGTGGGTGCATCTGAGGGGTTTTTCTGAGCTCGTTCATGCGTGGGACTACTAATGGAACTATGTTGCTGGATGCTGCGTGAACACCGCTCCACTAAGTCGTCGTTGTCTCCAGAATACGCGACTCCCCCGCAGTCACCCCAACAGCAGGCACATACACAGCACTTAACATCAGCCGTTGCTGTTCCAAATTCATCCTTTTGGTGGATTTTATGTGTCCGAAGAACATCATGGTCGCCATGATGCAGGAAACCAAGCTGAACTCCAACTGCAGCTTACAGCGTTGTGATGGTTACAACGTGCTGAGAAAGGATCGCACCGGAAGTGGAGGTGGCGTATTAACTTTCCTATTGCACCAATTTGATTTGAAACTGACCCTAATGGCCCGTACATGGAATGTATGGGGGTAGCAGTAAGATGTGGAACTGCTAAGATAGTGTTGTATAACGTATACAACCCGAACCCTGGATAGAAGAAAGATAGGACCTCAGTCATTTTCGGCGATGTTACGCTGACTGATTCGACGAGTTTCGCAAGTTAATTTAATCGACAGTTTTTCAAACAGCCCGAGAATTACAGGGCGAAGAGAAGAGTAGGTCGCAGTAGAACTCTTCCTGCCTAGAAGGAATCACCGTATTTTACAATGGACGATGTTGCGAATGTCATCCGGAAAGCTAAATCATCCAAAGCGTTGGGCCCTGATGGAATCTCCATGGTAATACTGAAACAACAGGATGAGCCGGGAGTCAAGTATCTCACTGAAGTTCTCAACCTGTCGCTAGCCACCTACATCGTTCTCGAAGTCGTGAAATTGGCTGGATAGTCCCGCTACTGAAGCCAGGCAAAGGTGAATCGTATGGACCGATTTGTCACCCATTGCAAAGACCCTTGAGGCTTAATCCTCCCCAGCGTCAGAAATTGCTATTCAGAAACAAGAAGTCCAAGCCCCGTAGAGTAAAACTGTATTCCAACCCCTCCAGACGGTTTGGAGATAGTAACTTATGCGGATGATTGTACGATCATGGCGTCAGGTACCTTCCCTGATGTCATTTGTGAAAGGCTAAACTCCTATTTGACTGATCTTACCACCTTTTTGACGCGAGGAACATGCAAATATCCGCCACCAAATCTACGGCCTCTCTGTTCACCACATAGACTGCAGATGTGAGCACTGAGTTGAATGTCATTGTCGATGGTAGCAGAATTCCTACCATTAACTACCCCAAGGTTCTAGGGGTCACATTTGACAGCATGTTTAAGTCGTAGGCGCATGTCACAATTATCTGCGACAAACTGAGATTAGGAATAGGGTCCTCAAGTCCCTAGCCGGCGACACTTGTTTTTTTTTTGTACAGTAATTAGTTGAGATTAGTTAGCCGACTAATCCTTTTTAATACCCGCAATTAAAATTTAACAGGATCCGAGTAGGAGTTTTTAGTGCCTCAATATCAGGAAGCTTTAATTTTTTTAAGGTATCGTATTCATCAGCCAGGTTATCGCCAGTGTTTTTTGAGCTTTGGGCCATTACCTCGACTTGTTCACGAAAAATTATATCATTATAATCAGAACCTCAAAAATCATCTGCGGTAAGAATTCCAAAATGCTCATCGAACAGAAACTCAAATTGCAATTAATAAAAAATGTTTGAACTTTAGATGCTGCTATCGGTGTGGTCGCATAGCCAGCCTCCCGATGATGATAGTGTTGTAGTCCCCAACCACAAATGTATCACCTGTGGAAGGTTGAGCCAACATCGATGTAGTCTTTAGGGTATATTGGGGTTGATGTTGAAATCAATTTGCCTTCTGTGCACATCGGGATCAGAGAGAGTTTATAGAAATCTGGATTTCACTTGGGTACTCCTTTCAAATTTCCCTGCCGATGAAAATTCTGAAATAGAGTATCGACCTGCGATATGCCCCTGGCTAATTACGGAATTAGATAGTTAGGCTATATTTACGAAATTAGTTTTCGCGGTTCTTTCCTTAATGATATAGTGACTCGCAAGTCTAGTTACATTGGCTTTGGCCGATGGACAAATCTCCTTGATTGGTGATGGACGTAGCTTCATAGCTTTTATTGAGGTCGAGGTAAGTTTATCGGCGACAAATGTAGTTTCATGTTCGTTCTTAGATTGCCTGTACTCGGCTTCAATACAACCAATATCATGGCTGAGTTTCAAGGCCACCGTATGTTCTAGGAAAACTATAGATTGCCTGCTTTGTTCCGTCAAACTATCTTTCAACAATTCTAGATTGGGTCCATCTAGTCCGGGCCCGCTTTGATTCAATGGTGTCCTGTCGACCATAGTCTTGATCTCTTCGGTCATATTGTTTGCCGAGGGCACGTGCTCGCCTGTCATAAGGGCATTTCTGATTCAGAGGTGATCACTACGGGCATAACCTTTGGTCGGTCACAATTTCCTCCGCTCAACATACTCGGGATATTTAGTGAAGTTATCCCTAGCGAGGGTTTGCATAGTCATCTAATCTATTGATAGGACAACTCTTCGGTCAATTGGTTTTCTTGTTATTAAATATAATACGGTGTTCACATATGATGAAGCCGAGGTTTGAGTTCCTCTTAGAGAGCCGGTACGATTAATTAGACTGCATTTGTATAGTAGTTAATCAATACTAGACTAGACAAAAGAGCTTTGACAGGTCTTCTGTAGCCAGAAGGGCTGTTTTCCATAAACAGAAAACTGTTTTTAACATGTCTTCTATAGCGATCAGGAATTTTGCAGTTATTCTCTAGCTAGAAGACCTTTGACAGGGCTTCTCTAGGTAGAAGTCCTTTGATATGTCTTTTATAGCCAGAAGACCTTTGGGATTTCTTCTACAGCCAGACGATTACTCTTCTATGGTAATTAATCAATACTAGACTCTAAGTCTCGTTCATCAGTACAATATTTCCTATAAAAAAATCTATGAATTGTTCCCACTTGTTTAGGTGAAACAAGAAACCACAGCGAGTTATTTGAAACCACAATAATTTACCGTTTTGTTTTCTTTTCTTCACTTTTTCTTTTCCTTCTACTCGTGGGTACTTTCATCCTGACCTAAAAGCTCACACCATGTGGTTTCAACAGCTAATTAACAATTATTAAAAGTCACTTTTCGGCGCAGCATCACTAATAAAATTAACCCAGAAATCGATCAGACCGCATACAACAAGTCATAATATTTTCTGTCGATGACTTGTTATTTGTTATACAAATGTGGTTGGTCCATGCACCCACCTCTGCAGGAATTACCATTCATCCATCCATCCACCAGCCAAACATTCATCTTCACGTATGCAGATTGAAAGACAATGGAAATCATATTACTTTGTTTGCTTGAATAGATAGCTATGAGATGCGATGATCGTAACAATGAAGATGATGGAGAAGTAAACAGAAGAAGATTGCGATAAAAACAAAGAAACAAAAACAAGAAATGAAATTCATCTAATTCCATGGTACTACAACTACGCATTTACACTTGATCCATTACCAGAGTGCTGATGTGGTATGAGGAGGTATTCTCCATACTCACTCACCTGCTGGGAATTGTTGTGGTTTTCTTGTCATGGAGCATGTGTTTTAAAGTTACATACCATGGGATGGAACCAAGTACATTACAAATGAATTAGTTTATGTGTATGTTAAGTAATGTTAATGTATAATAGGGTGTATACAACTTATTTGAATTTAGGCCAATAACTTAGAAGGATAAGACCAGCATCTGTAGGACTTTATACTTAAAAGAAGAGTTTTGAAAAAGGGATTGAGTTGTGGATGATATTTTTGCCCTCATCAGTCTTTCATGTCGTTTGAGGCCTTGAACAGCTTAAATATTCTCCAAAAAAATACTTATTATCCCTCATACAACCTAATAAACTATTTTAGTTTTGATTCTATTCAAACTGAAAAAACAACAGTTCCTCACTTATCTGTCGACCTAATACATCAAGAACAAAAAACACATGCTCAAAGCTATCAGTTTCACTATGACAGTAGAAGAGACTTAAAAATGTCTTAACTTACAGCAATTGTTTGTTGTTGTTGAGCGATATACCCAACAGGCCAGGTAAACTAATCTACCAACAGAATCAGCCAGACCTACCATTCAACCAACCCAAACTATGACGGCCACACCACATACGGTAAATTGGTAATTTGTATACCGTGGTTTAGAATCCATCATCGCCATCGTCGTCATCAACAACATCATCTACAACATATCTCATCACTTATTACTACAGATCTCATCATTTCTGTTTGCCAAGAAGATGTAAAGTATCTGTCCTCTTTGAGGGGGCTATGTTACATGTGTGTTGTAAGTATGTACTAGTAGGGTTGTCTGTCGCTTAGTCTTTTTGTTATGTTACAAATGAAAATGAAATTGAAGATCCCCAAGATAAGAGAATAAATTATGGTATGGTCAAGTTTAACATTGTAATACAACTCCCCTGCAAGAAGAAAGAGAAAAATAAATAAGTGGAGAAATGAATAGGTCAAGAATAGTTAGGGTTACCAGGGATCAGATAAAATTACCATATGAGATGTTGCACTAAACTGTTCCTAGAAAGATGGAAGCAGTTTGTACAAAAGAGAGAGGAATAGAGGAATAAAAAAACTTTGACGATAGAGGACAGGATTTCAGATCGTCTCTAAACAGAAGACCAGACATGTCAGAAGTCATTTGTCAGGTCTTTTAAAGAAAAAAGACCTTTGACTGGTCTCCTATAGTTAGAAGACCTTTGAGAGGTCTTCTAAAGACAGAAGACCATTGACAGGTCTTCTATAGCCGAAAGGCCTTTGAAGGGTCTTCTGTATGAAGAATAGCTTCTATAGCTAGAAGACCTTCGACCTGTCGTCTTAGCCAGAAGAGATTTAACAAGTCTTTTATAGCCAGAAGACCTTTGGCGGGTCTTCCAAAGCGATAAGACCTTCTTCATAGCCAGAAGATATTTGACATGTCTTTTGAAGGTCTTCTGCAGCCCAAAGACTTTTGAAAAGTCTTCTATAGAAACAAAACCTATGACAGGACTTCTATACCCAGACACACTCAACAGGTCTTCAGAGCCAAAAGACCTTTGGCAGGTCCTCAGACCAGAAGACCTTTGACAGGTCCTCTATAGCCAGAAGACCGTTGACAAATCTTCTATAGCCAGAAGACCTTTTAGAGGTCTTCTAGAGCCAGAAGACCTTCGACATATCATCAAAGCCAGAAAACATTTGACAGGTCTTTTATAACCAGACATGTGATTATAGCCAGAAGTCATTTGTCAGGTTTTTTTTTCCAAAGCCATAAGACCTTCAACCAGGGACGTACGCAGGGGGGGGGCACGGGGGGCCCGGGCCCCCCCCGAAATGGTTTGGTCGAACAAAATTTCTTAAGCTACTGTAACTAGTTATTATATTTTTTTCTCATAAAAATGTTTGTATATTTGAAGATTTCAAATTAAAACTTATATTTTCTTAAGTTTCTGAACAGAAAATGTACATCATTAACAAGTTTTGTAAGAAAATATTTTAAAATTTTTTGTTTGTAAGCTGTTTTTGAGAGAAACTTCCAATAAAATCTGAATTACTTCTTCATGTCATATCATACCACTAATTCCTTAATAAATATACCCCATGTCTATTATTTATTCGAACTATATAGAGCTCTCGAGGCTTAAAATTCATTCGTTTATAACAAAAATAACGAGTTCAGTATTATGGGAATGGAAATCTAAAAAAAAATCTATTGAATAAAATGTATGAAGGGTCGGTCCTTCGTGGACTACATATTGAAAGCCAATTAGAAATTTGTTTTAATGCCATCGCCAAAATTTTGTTATTCTGTTTTAGACAAATTTGCTGCTAAGCAGTATGAGAAAATAATGAAGACAAATGCATTTTTGTGCGTCACTTGATTTTTACTTATCATTACCGAAGTATAATTGTAACCTCAGACTTTAGATTACGAGATTATATACCCTAGGATTGTATCGTATAGATTTCATCAAAATAATGATTTAAGACTTCACATATGTTTGGACGATATTCGTTTCAGCCAAGATGGAAGAACTTACCACCGTCCGTCCGTCTGTATCTCTGTTTGTCTGGCAGGTTGGAACTCATGATAACTCTCGGTCCAAGTTATGGATCTCGTAATGTTTTGTCCAAATTAAATTTAAGTCATATCGGTCGGTACCTCCGCCATAAAAGTTCAAAAATGTTCACTAAATGGTCGAAGGGACTAACCGATTCGGTCTAAAATCGAACCTAATATGGTTCGCAAGATTACTTCCAAAAGTACATCAAGGTCCAAGAGAATATGTTTGGACAACATCTTCAGGTCTCTTATACAAGTCTAACATAACTGCAGTTTAAAGACCGTTCGATGATTTTTTGGACATTTTGTAGTCTTGTTTACAGCGATATCCTACTTTTCGTGGACAAGTTTATGCTTCCTGACAAAGCTCTAAATACTACGGTGGCCAACTAAAAAGCTTATAGGCGCGGTAACTATCGAGAGGAGTGTCTCTCAAATAATTATTAGTGAATAATTATGTCGGATTCAATAAGGATCGATTGTTATTTGTCAAAACTATATAGAACTAAGACCATCAAAGTGTTTGTCATCGAGTCCAACAACTTCTAAATCGTACAATTAAGAAAACAAATTATAACGCTTCTTTTGTAACATAATATTAAAAGTAAAAATAATCCTGGTATCAGAATCTATCGCTTTCGGTAAATAACACTGTGCAACATTTTTAAGGTAATCTTGTGCAAATAATTTGAAGTGAGGATTTTTTGAAAGTACAGACCCAAAGTACAAAAGCCCTAGTTCCGTTTTGTTGAGTCAGATACAGCTTGGATTTTATGGCCCTATCTAAACATTGTTAAATATCGCCTTTTTAAACAACTCGGGGCTATATCTCTGAAACCAATGCAAATCTTCTTCTGACCTTTGCAGCAAATAGGTAGATAAGGGCCAAAATAAAATATTTTTTCCACTTCCATACCCCTTACGTGTCTCTCCTACAAACTGAGACTTGCCGCAAGTAAACTCGCCTAATGTAAATTGGGACTAAATATTATGAATTCTTTCTATTGAATTTATATACTTTGTACCATTATTTCATAAAAAATATAGAATAGAATATGTGCCAAAATTTCCAGTCCATCGGACAAAAATTTACCGAGATATGAGCTTTCGAAGGGAAACATTTATTGTGTTTTGTATGTAGAATAGAAACTAAAAACGTCTTTTCCTCGAAGTGGCACTTTGTATGTTTTTGTGGGACTATTGTACACATAAATCATGTGCTTAACCGAGAGAGTCTTTAACCCAGATAAAGCCACTGGTCGCTTAAACGCCACAAAAAACGGATGCAAAAATTGACGTAAAACTCTGGTTTTTTCAAATATTTTTGTGGGGTTTTTTGCATTTTGTGATAGTATTGTCTATTATCTGTAATTTCACGCTGATAGCGCTTCATTTGACCTACGCATTTCCACGCAATTGGCCAAAAACCCAAGCTATTCAAAAAATCGAATAGTAATTTTCGTAATTTTCGACTTTTGATGAAAAATTTAAATATGCGATAAAAATTTAATCAAAAACCTTAGAATCATATAAAGTCAGGGATTTGTTAGGAATGTAGTAAGAGTATTTTCTCAATCAAAAACCAAGGGATTGGCATGTAAGGATACACCAATATTATCATCCAAAGTTTTTGGAACTTTTAAAAGAAGTCCCGATTGCAGGAAAACTATACGTTTTAGAGAAAAAAGTTATGTTTTAAAAAATGCTTAAAAAATCTAAGAAATATAATTTTCATAAAAAATTTTAAGTCTTCTCGCAAAAAAAATTCTAGGCGCTAAGTGGGTTAAAAAAGCTGCTGTAAAAACAGTGCATCTGAATGAAAGATTTTTCAAAAAAAAAAAAAAAAAGTAAAAGGTAAGTTAAGGTTTAATAGATTTTTTTATAAAAAAAGCATGAAAATTGCTTTTCTTATGATTATAAGTGGCCATAACCCCCTAAACTAGCTTTACGTAACGCTACACAACATTTGAATTTTTCATGATTTTTGGTCAAGTTGTGCCCCCCCCGAAATGAAATCCTGCGTACGTCCCTGCCTTCAACATGTCGTCATAGCCAGTCGATAATTGACATGTCTTATGTAGGTCTTCTGCAGGGCAAAGACTTTTGAAAAGTCTTCTATAGAAACAAGACCTATGACAGGTCTTCTATACCCAGGAGAACTATGACAGGTGTTCTGTAGCCAGACGCCGTTAACAGGCCTTCAGAGGCAGATGACCTTCTATAGCCAGAAGACCTTTTAGAGGTCTTCTAGAGCCAGAAGACCTTCGGCATGTCATCAAAGCCAGAAAACATTTGACAGGTCTTTTATAACCAGACATGTCATTATAGCCAGAAGTCATTTGTCAGTTATTTCAAAGAAAAAAGACCTTTGACAGGTCTTTTATAGTTACAAGACCTTTGAGAGGTCTTCTATAGACAGAAGACCATTGACAGATCTTCAATAGCAGAAAGACCTTTAAAGGGTCTTCTACATCAAGAAAAATGGCTTTTATACCAGAAGACATTTGACAGGTCTTCATAGCCATAAGACATTTCACTGGTGTTTTATAGCCAGAAGACCTTTGACGGGTCTTCCAAAGCCAAAAGACCTTCGACATGTCGTCATAGGCACAAGATATTTGACATGTCTTTTGTAGTTCTTCTGCAGTCCAAAGACTTTTGAAAGGTCTTCTATAGAAACAAGACCTACTCGTCTTCTATACCCAGACACACTCAACAGGTCTTCAGAGCCAAAAGACCTTTGGCAGGTCCTCAGACCAGAAGACCTTTGACAGGTCCTTTATAGCCAGAAGACCTTTGACCGGTCCTCTATAGCCAGAAGACATTTGAAGACCTCTATAGCAAGAAGGCCGTTTAGAGTCTTTCTATAACCGTTAGACTTTTCACAGGTCTTCAGCAGTCAGAATACCTTTTATAGGTCTCATATAGTCACAAAAACTTTTACTGGCCTTTTATAGCCAGAAGATGTTCTACTGCTCTTCCACATCCAGAAGACCTTTGACAGGTCTTTTATATCCAGAAGTCCTTTAAAAGGTCTTCTATAGCCAGAACACCTTTTGCAGGTCTTCTATAGCCAAAAGACCTTTGACAGGTCTACTATAGACAGAGGACCTTTGTCAGATCTTCTATAACCAGAAGACCTTTGAGAGGTCTTCTATAGCCAATTGACCTTTGACAGATCGTCAATACCTAGAACAACTTTGACAGGTCTTCAAGGGCCAGAAGACCTTTGATAGGTCTTCTTTAGCCAAAGGACCTTAAATAGGTCTTCTATAGCCAGAAGACCTTTAAAAAATCTTTGAAAAAACCACGCTCATTTGGCTCTTAGGGCCACCAAAAAACTTTAAAAATCCACGCCTATTTGGCTCTAATGGCTACCAAAAAAATCTTTGAAAAAAACACGCTTATTTGGCTCTTAGGGCCACCAAAAACTTTAAAAATCCACGCTTATTTGGCTCTAAGGGCTACCAAAAAAATCTTTATAAAATCCACGCTATTTGGGCCCCCAAAAAATCTTTAAAAAATCCTTGCTTATTTGGCTGTTAAGGGCCACAAAAAAATCTTAAAAAATCCAAGTTTCTTTGGCTCTTAGGGACTACCAAAAAATCACGCTTATTCACCTTTAAAAGGTCTTTTAAAGGTCTTATTTGATCTTTAGAAGGTCTTCTATAGCCAAAATACATTTTACAATTCTTCTATATCGAGAAGACCTTCTACAGGCCTTTTTTGACGAGAAGACATTGTACAGCTTTGATAAAGCCAAAAAACCTTTGGCAGATCTTCTATAAATGTTTACAGGTCTTCGATGGGCAGAAGGTAATTTAAAGGTTTTCTGTTAATAAGGGACATTTGGTCCTTAAAGGACAGAAACATCTTTAACAGGTTTTCTTTTGTAGGCAAAATTACGATTACAGGTTTTTAAATGCAGATGATCTTTACGAATTTCCTCAATAAAGGTCTTTTATGCTTAAAAATTAGAAGATCTGTTCTTGCTATACGGCATTCCTTTCCTTCAATATTTCGCTTTTGAGTATATCGCCTTTATCTCTTATATTTATAATATTTATCACCTACGGTTAGTTAATGCATTAATACGTTCCCAAACCTTTTGTTAGACACTTCCAATTCTCATTCTATCTATCACCATAAACGATTAGAATGATGTGGACTCACCACTAGTCTTTCAACGAGAATTATGAAAGCTATTAGAAAACAAATGATTTGGATCATTTACACCAAATCGATTTGGTCAACTAACAATGGCAGCTGAGTGAGAACATCTAAACAAAAAGAATGAGAAGTAGGTAAATGCAGCGTCAAACGTCATCACCCAAATGCATCATAAAATACCGATTTTATTATAATGTAAATATATTTAAGTTAAGTTAAATTGCCTTTATCACAGACCAGAGAAAATATTGTTTTAGGCTTCTTCTTCGAGGGAAAAAGAACAAAACAAAAATGAAAGAAAAAACAATTCATGGGCTTAAAAATGCTTTTCTTTCCGGTTCAAAAACAAAATTAATACAGAATCGTCCAGGCTTCAAAGAAAATAAAAAAAAAACAGACTCGTTACCTTAAAGATTTTATTCATATCTAATAAACAAATATTCATAGCTTGCGTTGGGGTATACGGCTTTTTGTTTAATAAATGTGGTTGTTTATTTAAGAGGGGTTCGTCGGTCGGTATGTGTTTCTTAGATATACAATAAACATGAATCTCCAAAAACGTAAGAAGTAAGTAACGGGTTTTAAATGCGGTTTATTCGAATTTCAAGCACTCTATAGACTGAGCACCATTTAAAGGTCTTTTATATACAGGTCTACTACAGACAGGATAACGTTTACTGGTTTTCATTAAACAGAAAACCTTTTGCGAGTCTTCTGTAAATAGAGGATCCTTTGCAGGCCAAATAAGCGTAGATTTTTTAAAGATTTTTGGTTTTCCCTAAGAGCCAAATCAGCGTAGATTTTTTAAAGATTCTTGGTGGCCCCTAAGAGACAAATAAGCGTGGGTTTTTTAAAGATTTTTTGGTGGCCTCTAAGAGCCAAATAAGCGTGGATTTTTTAAAGGTTTTTTGCTGGCCACTAAGAGCCAAATAAACGTGGATTTTTTAAAGATTTTTTGGTGGCCCCTAACAGCCAAATAAGCGTGGATTTTTTAAAGATTTTTTGGTGGCCCCTAACAGCCAAATAAGCGAGGATTTTTTAAAGATTTTTTGGTGGCCCCTAACAGCCAAATAAGCGTGAATTTTTTAAAGATTTTTTGGTGGCCCCTAACAGCCAAATAAGCGTGGATTTTTTAAAGATTTTTTGGTGGCCCCTAACAGCCAAATAAGCGTGGATTTTTTAAAGATTTTTTGGTGGCCCCTAACAGCCAAATAAACGTGGATTTTTTAAAGATTTTTTGGTGGCCCCTAACAGCCAAATAAGCGTGGATTTTTTAAAGATTTTTTGGTGGCCCCTAACAGCCAAATAAGCGTGGATTTTTTAAAGATTTTTTGGTGGCCCCTAACAGCCAAATAAGCGTGAATTTTTTAAAGATTTTTTGGTGGCCCCTAACAGCCAAATAAGCGTGGATTTTTTAAAGATTTTTTGGTGGCCCCTAACAGCCAAATAAGCGTGGATTTTTTAAAGATTTTTTGGTGGCCCCTAACAGCCAAATAAGCGTGGATTTTTTAAAGATTTTTTGGTGGCCCCTAACAGCCAAATAAGCGTGGATTTTTTAAAGATTTTTTGGTGGCCCCTAACAGCCAAATAAGCGTGGATTTTTTAAAGATTTTTTGGTGGCCCCTAACAGCCAAATAAGCGTGGATTTTTTAAAGATTTTTTGGTGGCCCCTAACAGCCAAATAAGCGTGGATTTTTTAAAGATTTTTTGGTGGCCCCTAACAGCCAAATAAGCGTGGATTTTTTAAAGATTTTTTGGTGGCCCCTAACAGCCAAATAAGCGTGGATTTTTTAAAGATTTTTTGGTGGCCCCTAACAGCCAAATAAGCGTGGATTTTTTAAAGATTTTTTGGTGGCCCCTAACAGCCAAATAAGCGTGGATTTTTTAAAGATTTTTTGGTGGCCCCTAACAGCCAAATAAGCGTGGATTTTTTAAAGATTTTTTGGTGGCCCCTAACAGCCAAATAAGCGTGGATTTTTTAAAGATTTTTTGGTGGCCCCTAACAGCCAAATAAGCGTGGATTTTTTAAAGATTTTTTGGTGGCCCCTAACAGCCAAATAAGCGTGGATTTTTTAAAGATTTTTTGGTGGCCCCTAACAGCCAAATAAGCGTGGATTTTTTAAAGATTTTTTGGTGGCCCCTAACAGCCAAATAAGCGTGGATTTTTTAAAGATTTTTTGGTGGCCCCTAACAGCCAAATAAGCGTGGATTTTTTAAAGATTTTTTGGTGGCCCCTAACAGCCAAATAAGCGTGGATTTTTTAAAGATTTTTTGGTGGCCCCTAACAGCCAAATAAGCGTGGATTTTTTAAAGATTTTTTGGTGGCCCCTAACAGCCAAATAAGCGTGGATTTTTTAAAGATTTTTTGGTGGCCCCTAACAGCCAAATAAGCGTGGATTTTTTAAAGATTTTTTGGTGGCCCCTAACAGCCAAATAAGCGTGGATTTTTTAAAGATTTTTTGGAGGCCCCTAACAGCCAAATAAGCGTGGATTTTTTAAAAATTTTTTGGTGGCCCCTAACAGCCAAATAAGCGTGGATTTTTTACAGATTTTTTGGTGGCCCCTAACAGCCAAATAAGCGTGGATTTTTTAAAGATTTTTTGGTGGCCCCTAACAGCCAAATAAGCGTGGATTTTTTAAAGATTTTTTGGTGGCCCCTAACAGCCAAATAAGCGTGGATTTTTTAAAGATTTTTTGGTGGCCCCTAACAGCCAAATAAGCGTGGATTTTTTAAAGATTTTTTGGTGGCCCCTAACAGCCAAATAAGCGTGGATTTTTTAAAGATTTTTTGGTGGCCCCTAACAACCAAATAAGCGTGGATTTTTTAAAGATTTTTTGGTGGCCCCTAACAGCCAAATAAGCGTGGATTTTTTAAAGATTTTTTGGTGGCCCCTAACAGCCAAATAAGCGTGGATTTTTTAAAGATTTTTTGGTGGCCCCTAACAGCCAAATAAGCGTGGATTTTTTAAAGATTTTTTGGTGGCCCCTAACAGCCAAATAAGCGTGGATTTTTTAAAGATTTTTTGGTGGCCCCTAACAGCCAAATAAGCGTGGATTTTTTAAAGATTTTTTGGTGGCCCCTAACAGCCAAATAAGCGTGGATTTTTTAAAGATTTTTTGGTGGCCCCTAACAGCCAAATAAGCGTGGATTTTTTAAAGATTTTTTGGTGGCCCCTAACAGCCAAATAAGCGTGGATTTTTTAAAGATTTTTTGGTGGCCCCTAACAGCCAAATAAGCGTGGATTTTTTAAAGATTTTTTGGTGGCCCCTAACAGCCAAATAAGCGTGGATTTTTTAAAGATTTTTTGGTGGCCCCTAACAGCCAAATAAGCGTGGATTTTTTAAAGATTTTTTGGTGGCCCCTAACAGCCAAATAAGCGTGGATTTTTTAAAGATTTTTTGGTGGCCCCTAACAGCCAAATAAGCGTGGATTTTTTAAAGATTTTTTGGTGGCCCCTAACAGCCAAATAAGCGTGGATTTTTTAAAGATTTTTTGGTGGCCCCTAACAGCCAAATAAGCGTGGATTTTTTAAAGATTTTTTGGTGGCCCCTAACAGCCAAATAAGCGTGGATTTTTTAAAGATTTTTTGGTGGCCCCTAACAGCCAAATAAGCGTGGATTTTTTAAAGATTTTTTGGTGGCCCCTAACAGCCAAATAAGCGTGGATTTTTTAAAGATTTTTTGGTGGCCCCTAACAGCCAAATAAGCGTGGATTTTTTAAAGATTTTTTGGTGGCCCCTAACAGCCAAATAAGCGTGGATTTTTTAAAGATTTTTTGGTGGCCCCTAACAGCCAAATAAGCGTGGATTTTTTAAAGATTTTTTGGTGGCCCCTAACAGCCAAATAAGCGTGGATTTTTTAAAGATTTTTTGGTGGCCCCTAACAGCCAAATAAGCGTGGATTTTTTAAAGATTTTTTGGTGGCCCCTAACAGCCAAATAAGCGTGGATTTTTTAAAGATTTTTTGGTGGCCCCTAACAGCCAAATAAGCGTGGATTTTTTAAAGATTTTTTGGTGGCCCCTAACAGTCAAATAAGCGTGTATTTTTTAAAGATTTTTTGGTGGCCCCTAACAGCCAAATAAGCGTGGATTTTTTAAAGATTTTTTGGTGGCCCCTAACAGCCAAATAAGCGTGGATTTTTTAAAGATTTTTTGGTGGCCCCTAACAGCCAAATAAGCGTGGATTTTTTAAAGATTTTTTGGTGGCCCCTAACAGCCAAATAAGCGTGGATTTTTTAAAGATTTTTTGGTGGCCCCTAACAGCCAAATAAGCGTGGATTTTTTAAAGATTTTTTGGTGGCCCCTAACAGTCAAATAAGCGTGGATTTTTTAAAGATTTTTTGGTGGCCCCTAACAGCCAAATAAGCGTGGATTTTTTAAAGATTTTTTGGTGGCCCCTAACAGCCAAATAACCGTGGATTTTTTAAAGATTTTTTGGTGGCCCCTAACAGCCAAATAAGCGTGGATTTTTTAAAGATTTTTTGGTGGCCCCTAACAGTCAAATAACCGTGGATTTTTTAAAGATTTTTTGGTGGCCCCTAACAGCCAAATAAGCGTGGATTTTTTAAAGATTTTTTGGTGGCCCCTAACAGCCAAATAAGCGTGGATTTTTTAAAGATTTTTTGGTGGCCCCTAACAGCCAAATAACCGTGGATTTTTTAAAGATTTTTTGGTGGCCCCTAACAGCCAAATAAGCGTGGATTTTTTAAAGATTTTTTGGTGGCCCCTAACAGCCAAATAAGCGTGGATTTTTTAAAGATTTTTTGGTGGCCCCTAACAGCCAAATAAGCGTGGATTTTTTAAAGATTTTTTGGTGGCCCCTAACAGCCAAATAAGCGTGGATTTTTTAAAGATTTTTTGGTGGCCCCTAACAGCCAAATAAGCGTGGATTTTTTAAAGATTTTTTGGTGGCCCCTAACAGCCAAATAAGCGTGGATTTTTTAAAGATTTTTTGGTGGCCCCTAACAGCCAAATAACCGTGGATTTTTTAAAGATTTTTTGGTGGCCCCTAACAGCCAAATAAGCGTGGATGTTTTAAAGATTTTTTGGGGCCCCTAACAGCCAAATAAGCGTGGATTTTTTAAAGATTTTTTGGTGGCCCCTAACAGCCAAATAAGCGTGGATTTTTTAAAGATTTTTTGGTGGCCCCTAACAGCCAAATAAGCGTGGATTTTTTAAAGATTTTTTGGTGGCCCCTAACAGCCAAATAAGCGTGGATTTTTTAAAGATTTTTTGGTGGCCCCTAACAGCCAAATAAGCGTGGATTTTTTAAAGATTTTTTGGTGGCCCCTAACAGCCAAATAAGCGTGGATTTTTTAAAGATTTTTTGGTGGCCCCTAACAGCCAAATAAGCGTGGATTTTTTAAAGATTTTTTGGTGGCCCCTAACAGCCAAATAAGCGTGGATTTTTTAAAGATTTTTTGGTGGCCCCTAACAGCCAAATAAGCGTGGATTTTTTAAAGATTTTTTGGTGGCCCCTAACAGCCAAATAAGCGTGGATTTTTTAAAGATTTTTTGGTGGCCCCTAACAGCCAAATAAGCGTGGATTTTTTAAAGATTTTTTGGTGGCCCCTAACAGCCAAATAAGCGTGGATTTTTTAAAGATTTTTTGGTGGCCCCTAACAGCCAAATAAGCGTGGATTTTTTAAAGATTTTTTGGTGGCCCCTAACAGCCAAATAAGCGTGGATTTTTTAAAGATTTTTTGGTGGCCCCTAACAGCCAAATAAGCGTGGATTCTTTAAAGATTTTTTGGTGGCCCCTAACAGCCAAATAAGCGTGGATTTTTTAAAGATTTTTTGGTGGCCCCTAACAGCCAAATAAGCGTGGATTTTTTAAAGATTTTTTGGTGGCCCCTAACAGCCAAATAAGCGTGGATTTTTTAAAGATTTTTTGGTGGCCCCTAACAGCCAAATAAGCGTGGATTTTTTAAAGATTTTTTGGTGGCCCCTAACAGCCAAATAAGCGTGGATTTTTTAAAGATTTTTTGGTGGCCCCTAACAGCCAAATAAGCGTGGATTTTTTAAAGATTTTTTGGTGGCCCCTAACAGCCAAATAAGCGTGGATTTTTTAAAGATTTTTTGGTGGCCCCTAACAGCCAAATAAGCGTGGATTTTTTAAAGATTTTTTGGTGGCCCCTAACAGCCAAATAAGCGTGGATTTTTTAAAGATTTTTTGGTGGCCCCTAACAGCCAAATAAGCGTGGATTTTTTAAAGATTTTTTGGTGGCCCCTAACAGCCAAATAAGCGTGGATTTTTTAAAGATTTTTTGGTGGCCCCTAACAGCCAAATAAGCGTGGATTTTTTAAAGATTTTTTGGTGGCCCCTAACAGCCAAATAAGCGTGGATTTTTTAAAGATTTTTTGGTGGCCCCTAACAGCCAAATAAGCGTGGATTTTTTAAAGATTTTTTGGTGGCCCCTAACAGCCAAATAAGCGTGGATTTTTTAAAGATTTTTTGGTGGCCCCTAACAGCCAAATAAGCGTGGATTTTTTAAAGATTTTTTGGTGGCCCCTAACAGCCAAATAAGCGTGGATTTTTTAAAGATTTTTTGGTGGCCCCTAACAGCCAAATAAGCGTGGATTTTTTAAAGATTTTTTGGTGGCCCCTAACAGCCAAATAAGCGTGGATTTTTTAAAGATTTTTTGGTGGCCCCTAACAGCCAAATAAGCGTGGATTTTTTAAAGATTTTTTGGTGGCCCCTAACAGCCAAATAAGCGTGGATTTTTTAAAGATTTTTTGGTGGCCCCTAACAGCCAAATAAGCGTGGATTTTTTAAAGATTTTTTGGTGGCCCCTAACAGCCAAATAAGCGTGGATTTTTTAAAGATTTTTTGGTGGCCCCTAACAGCCAAATAAGCGTGGATTTTTTAAAGATTTTTTGGTGGCCCCTAACAGCCAAATAAGCGTGGATTTTTTAAAGATTTTTTGGTGGCCCCTAACAGCCAAATAAGCGTGGATTTTTTAAAGATTTTTTGGTGGCCCCTAACAGCCAAATAAGCGTGGATTTTTTAAAGATTTTTTGGTGGCCCCTAACAGCCAAATAAGCGTGGATTTTTTAAAGATTTTTTGGTGGCCCCTAACAGCCAAATAAGCGTGGATTTTTTAAAGATTTTTTGGTGGCCCCTAACAGCCAAATAAGCGTGGATTTTTTAAAGATTTTTTGGTGGCCCCTAACAGCCAAATAAGCGTGGATTTTTTAAAGATTTTTTGGTGGCCCCTAACAGCCAAATAAGCGTGGATTTTTTAAAGATTTTTTGGTGGCCCCTAACAGCCAAATAAGCGTGGATTTTTTAAAGATTTTTTGGTGGCCCCTAACAGCCAAATAAGCGTGGATTTTTTAAAGATTTTTTGGTGGCCCCTAACAGCCAAATAAGCGTGGATTTTTTAAAGATTTTTTGGTGGCCCCTAACAGCCAAATAAGCGTGGATTTTTTAAAGATTTTTTGGTGGCCCCTAACAGCCAAATAAGCGTGGATTTTTTAAAGATTTTTTGGTGGCCCCTAACAGCCAAATAAGCGTGGATTTTTTAAAGATTTTTTGGTGGCCCCTAACAGCCAAATAAGCGTGGATTTTTTAAAGATTTTTTGGTGGCCCCTAACAGCCAAATAAGCGTGGATTTTTTAAAGATTTTTTGGTGGCCCCTAACAGCCAAATAAGCGTGGATTTTTTAAAGATTTTTTGGTGGCCCCTAACAGCCAAATAAGCGTGGATTTTTTAAAGATTTTTTGGTGGCCCCTAACAGCCAAATAAGCGTGGATTTTTTAAAGATTTTTTGGTGGCCCCTAACAGCCAAATAAGCGTGGATTTTTTAAAGATTTTTTGGTGGCCCCTAACAGCCAAATAAGCGTGGATTTTTTAAAGATTTTTTGGTGGCCCCTAACAGCCAAATAAGCGTGGATTTTTTAAAGATTTTTTGGTGGCCCCTAACAGCCAAATAAGCGTGGATTTTTTAAAGATTTTTTGGTGGCCCCTAACAGCCAAATAAGCGTGGATTTTTTAAAGATTTTTTGGTGGCCCCTAACAGCCAAATAAGCGTGGATTTTTTAAAGATTTTTTGGTGGCCCCTAACAGCCAAATAAGCGTGGATTTTTTAAAGATTTTTTGGTGGCCCCTAACAGCCAAATAAGCGTGGATTTTTTAAAGATTTTTTGGTGGCCCCTAACAGCCAAATAAGCGTGGATTTTTTAAAGATTTTTTGGTGGCCCCTAACAGCCAAATAAGCGTGGATTTTTTAAAGATTTTTTGGTGGTCCCTAACAGCCAAATAAGCGTGGATTTTTTAAAGATTTTTTGGTGGCCCCTAACAGCCAAATAAGCGTGGATTTTTTAAAGATTTTTTGGTGGCCCCTAAGAGCCAAATAAGCGTGGATTTTTTAAAGATTTTATGGTGGCCCCTACGAGCCAAATAAGCGTGGATTTTTTAAAGATTTTATGGTGGCCCCTAAGAGCCAAATAAGCGTGGATTTTTTAAAGATTTTATGGTGGCCCCTAAGAGCCAAATAAGCGTGGATTTTTTAAAGATTTTATGGTGGCCCCTAAGAGCCAAATAAGCGTGGATTTTTTAAAGATTTTATGGTGGCCCCTAAGAGCCAAATAAGCGTGAATTTTTTAAAGATTTTATGGTGGCCCCTAAGAGCCAAATAAGCGTGGATTTTTTAAAGATTTGTTGGTGGCCACTAAGAGCCAAATAAGCGTGGATTTTTTTAAAGATTTGTTGGTGGCCACTAAGAGCCAAATAAGCGTGGATTTTTTAAAGATTTGTTGGTGGCCACTAAGAGCCAAATAAGCGTGGATTTTTTAAAGATTTGTTGGTGGCCACTAAGAGCCAAATAAGCGTGGATTTTTTAAAGATTTGTTGATGGCCCCTAAGAGCCAAATAAGCGTGGATTTTTTAAAGATTTGTTGATGGCCCCTAAGAGCCAAATAAGCGTGGATTTTTTTAAAGATTTGTTGATGGCCCCTAAGAGCCAAATAAGCGTGGATTTTTTAAAGATTTGTTGATGGCCCCTAAGAGCCAAATAAGCGTGGATTTTTTAAAGATTTTTTGGTGGTCCCTAAGATCCCTTTGGTGTACAAATAGGCTCAAAAACCAACCTGAAATGATGTAGGGTTCAGAAAAGGTTTTAAAAAAGTGTGCTACATATACATAGCTTATGTTGTCATATGCTATGACACTTCTTCTTCTACCATAACGAAGAAGAAGATCTTCATTATGATGATCACCTCTTCATCTTCTTTTTCATTGATCATTACCAATATCCATAACAACATTACCACCATTGATATGGTCAATTCCATTGTCAACTAGACGGCCAGACTGTCTTATCTTTGTTTTGTTGTTTCTGTAGATTTATAAGGGGGCGAGTTGATCTCTTAGTGGTTTAATGTAGACAAAAGGCCAGTTAGATAGGCAGGCAAGCGGGCGTTCAGTCTATCTAACTCATCATTTGTCATGGCATTTGGTCAAAAAGCGGTTTTTTCATCATCTCCATTTGTTGTTGTTTTCTTTTCTCAAAGATAAACAAATATTTTTAATAAGTACGTATATGTTTTAGAGGTTGAATGGAATGGACCGAACGACGATCAATCGATGGATTCTTGTTGTCATCCATCCACTTGTTTGTTTGTCAACGTCGTCTTCGTCGTAGTTCGTATCTTGTTTGAATGAATATTAATGCTTAATTGTGTTTATGTAGGCGTTGCCACAAGTGTCCCAATATTCCATCCATGGCGAGAAGAACAAACGACCCAAAACCATATCACAATCACACCACAAGGCTGGCACATGTGTACCGCGATATATTGTTTTGTTATGTCCAAAAAGCCCACTAACATTCGTCTCGCTTTCGTAATTAACTCATTTAAGTAGAAGAAGAAGACCAAGACAAAATAACAACAAATAAACAAAAACCTTTTGAAAGAGAAGGAAGCTGTTGTCACATAAGAAGCGCATCATTCAACGCTCGGTGGAGGGGCAGGCACCTACGTTTACTTAAAAAAGGGAAACCCGATTTGGCTTCGAACATTACCAAAGATCGCCAAATGCAATTATGTTAATACAACAACAAACAAAACAACCTTTTCCATTTCGCTTTATTGTTATTGTTGTTTGTCATCTGTCACAGCGGCCGGCACAGGCTTTCGTAGCTGGTCCAGCCATTGGGCCATCATCAATTAAGAAGAAAATTAATGATGGTTGGGTGATCTTTATTTGTCACACCATTTAGAATCATGTGTCAGGTCATAAAACATGACAAAGAGTGGAGAATATGACAAATGGTAAAACGCTTCAGGTGTGCATATGCCTGATGAGCTAAGAAAATGTCAAGAGTGGAGACTATGGGGTACAAGAAGGGAAACTTTAATGACGAGATAAAGGGAGTCTATATAGACGGGCCGAAGGGAGTCTTTGTAGGAGAGCTGAAGGGAGTCTTTGTAGAAGAGCTGCATTGGGTCTTTATAGACGAGCTGAAGGGAGATTTTATATAGTGCTGAAGGGAGTTTTTTTATAGAGTTTTTTTATGGACAAGCTGAAGGCAGTCTTTATAGACTAGTTGAATCGAGTCTTTATAGACGAGCTGAAGGGAATTTTTGTACGCGAGCCATAGGAAGTCTTTATAGACGAGCTGAAGTGGGTCTTTATAGACGAGCTGAAGAGAGTCTGTATATATGTATATAGCTGGAGGAAGTCTTTATAGACTGAAGGCAGTCGTTATAGGCGAGATGTAGGGAGTCTTTATAGGTGAGCTGAAGGGAGTCTTTATAGACGAGCTGAAGGGAATTTTGATAGAGTTTTTATGGACGAGCTGAATTGAGTCATTATAGACGAGCTGAAGGGAGTCTTTATATGCGAGCTAAAGTGAGTCTTTATAGACGAGCTGAAGGGAGTCTTTATAGACGAGCTGAAGGTTCGTCTTTATAGACGAGCTAAATGTCGTCATTAAAAACGAACCGATGGGTCGTCTTTATTAACGTGCTGAAAGGTCGTCTTTATAGACGTGCTGAAAGGTCGTCTTTATAGACGAGCTGAAATGTCGTCTTTATAGACGAGTTCAAAGGTCGTCTTTATAGACGAGCTCAAAGGTCGTCTTTATAGACGAGCTCAAGGGTCGTCTTTATAGACAAACTGAAAGGTCGTCTTTATAGACGAGCTGAAAGGTCGTCTTTATAGACGAGCTGAAAGGTCGTCTTTATAGACGAGCTGAAAGGTCGTCTTTATAGACGGGCTGAAAGGTCGTCTTTATAGACGAGCTGAAAGGTCGTCTTTATAGACGAGCTGAAAGGTCGTCTTTATAGACGAGCTGAAAGGTCGTCTTTATAGACGGGCTGAAAGGTCGTCTTTATAGACGAGCTGAAAGGTCGTCTTTACAGACGAGCTGAAAGGTCGTCTTTATAGACGAGTTGAAAGGTCGTCTTTATAGACGGAGCTGAAGGGTCGTCTTTAGAGACGGAGCTGAAGGGTCGTCTTTATAGGCGAGCTGAAAGATCGTCTTTATTATTAACGAGCTAAAAGGCCGTCTTTATAGACGGGCCGAAGGTCGTCTTAATAGAGTATTTAGATGATCTGAAGGGAGTCTTTATAGGCGAGCTTCAAATAGTAGATTTTACACCAATTACAGTCACCTTACCTCATTCCAATCCTTTATTTTTCTTCCACACCCCTCCATACATCCTTCTTAAACTCTGTCTTTGGTACAAACATCAAATTCCAAAGCCTTTAAACAGTTTTTGATTCTTTGTCCGGTTCTTAGTGTTGTTGTCGTCATGATCATCAACACCACAATCATTTATTTATTTTGTAGTTTTTGTTGTTTGGTAGATGGGTGTTCTTTATTGTTGTTGTTATTGTTCTGTTTCTGTCTATTTGAAAATTGCTTTGATTTCGTTTTTCATTGTGTCCGCCGTTTAGTAATCTATGTCCAAAAATCTTTAAAATGTTTTGTCTTCGTTGTTGCTGTTCATTTCCTTTGTAAAATTCATCGGTCTGTCTGTCGGTTCGTAGGTTTTTGTCTGTTGGGAGGCCTTTGTTGGATGTCCGGCCGGCCGATCATTGCTGACTGGCAATGAATGTTGATGGTGTCTTGTTTGTAGTTTCGTGTTTCGTGAGATGCTAATGTTGTTGTTGAGATGTTGTTCACTTCTCTTAATGTTGTTGTTGCTGTTGTGAACATTGTGGGGGCTGTTTGTTGTCCCCGTTGTTGCTACATAACCCCAAAAAAACATTGTGGTGCCATGATATTGGTGATCTTGACGCAATTTATGTTATTTAACTAAGATATATCTAAGCTGATTAGGGCAATAGAGAAGTATCGGACAATAGCAACAACAAACAATAACAACAAAAACCGAAAATCTTCAAACAACACACCGATTTGATTATCTTGGCAAATATTGTCACTCTACACCGTTGACAAATATATTTTGTAGCCAATGTATGGGATTTGATGGAAGATCAGTGCGTAAAGAGAAAGATCTTAGGCATTTTGGCAACAAAGAGTTTAGAATTACGGAACCAGGCACACGGTGACGCTGAGAGTGTCTTCGAAGTGCACAAAAAAGACTCTTATCAGCTTGCATTTAATGACTTTCTTTGCTTCTATACAACCAAACTCTATAAATATAACGGGTAGGCCATAAAGAAGAGACCCTTTATTATCCCTATAGGCGGCTATAAAGGTTTCCCACTCCTTCCTGTGATTTATAAAGACCCCCATCTGGTCATACATAACGATTCTATCAGGTCACTTGAAATATTCCCTTCAGTTGCTCTTTGAAGACTCCCTGCAACTGATCACTCTCTGATGGTAATCTCACATACAAAGACTCAAATTTGGCAGCTTACAACGACCGTCTTCTAGTCTTTTATAAGATCCCTCTGCTCTTATCAGGTCATCCGAAAAAGTCATTTCAATTTCTCTATTCGTCTATGAAGACCTCTTGTGCTCGTCTATAAAGATTCTCTATAAATACGAGGGCAGTTCGGAAACTTCTTAGCCTAGCACAAAAAGCGCGGTATAAACAGAAAAAGTTAAGTGTTTTGGAAACTTCCATCTCTGTTAGTCGAAGGTCACACTAGAGTGGTTTCATTGAAACTTTTAGGTATTTATAGATCGAGTTTCCCACTACAGCAACTTTATGATATCACTCTACTGTGAAACTCGACCATGTTTTCATGAAATTGTTTCAATGAAACACTCTAGTGTGACCTTCGACTTATGAACACATGTTAAATTTTGTTTCGATCTGGCAACATCTTCATATAGAAACAGAACAATGGAAAAATTAGAAATGCGTGCTGTCATTAAATATTTACATAAAAAAGGTTTATCGGGATGTGGTGAATGTGTTAGGTGAAAGTGCTCCTTCATATGCAACAGTAAAAAATTGGGTGGTGGAATTTAAACGTGGTCGTACAAGCATTGAAGATGAACCACGTAGTGGACGTCCAAAAACAGCAACAACAACAGAAATTGTAGCCAAAGTGCATGATATGGTATTAAATGATCGACGAATAAAAGTGCGTGAAATTGCTAATATCATGGGCATCTCAAATGATCGAATCCATTTAAATTTGCATGAAGAACTACAGATGAAAAAGCTTTCTGCAAGATGGGTGCCGCATTTGTTAACAGTCGATCAAAAACGCATAAGAATGAACATTTCTCAAGCTTGTTTGGATCGTTTTAAGCGAAATAAAATGGATTTTAAGCGTCGTTTCATAACTGTTGATGAGACACGGATCCACCACTATACTCCAGAGACAAAAGAACAATCCAAACAATGAACTGAAGCTGGAGGAAGTGCCCCAAAGAAGGCATAAACAATTCAACCGGCTGGTAAGGTTATGGCAACGGTTTTTTGGGACTTCAAAGGTATTTTATTGATTGACTATCTGCAAAAGGGTAAAACAATAAATTCAGAGTACTATTGCAACCTTTTGGATCAATTAAATGTACAAATTCGAGAAAAACGTCCTGGCTTACAACACAAAAAAATAATTTTTCATCAAGAAAACGCACCAGCGCACAAGCGCAATGGCTAAAATCAACGAATTAAAGTACGAGCTGCTTGACCACCCACCTTATTCTCCTGATTTAGCTCCCAGTGACTTTTACTTGTTCCCAAATCTAAAAAAAATCCTTGCTGGCAAGCGTACTACCTCAAATGAAGATGCAGTTACAGTTGTAAACCACTATTTTGAAGACCTTGAGGAAAACTATTTTAATCAAGGGATAGAATTGCTAAAAAAGCGTTGGACTAAGTGTATTGAAGTTTCAGGAGATTATATTGAAAAATAAAAATATTTTTGAAAAACTAACTATTCTCTTTCATTGAAAGGCTAAGAAGTTTCCGAACAGCCATCGTAACTACTTCATTTCAAAAAAAAAAAAAATCAAAATTGATCGTTAGAATGGTGTGCAAGTCAAATCTCTCGATTTACGATTTTTTGACAAAAGTGCAGTGAAGGGACATGTTGCGAAATGTTTTTAAAGTTTTTTGCAGCAAGTTGTCCTCTCCGCCACTATTAATGCGGTACAAATATTATTATTATTATTATGTTTTTTTAGAAAGTCAACACTTTTCAAGATAATGGCCAAAAACCCGAAAAAGCTCTGTCGGCACCAACAAAAATTACTGATGATCCGTATTCCGTTTGATCCGCATCCACCACACGTCAGCAATGGTGCGATATAATGGATGAAGGGAAAGAGTGCACCTCCGAGGGGGCTCTGGCCTTAGCCGCACCCAGGATTACTGCAATAGGTATGTTGCTGCTTGCTGCGCCAGAACATTCCCCAGTGAGTCCCCAACTTCGTCGTCGTCGGAAGACGAGACGTCTGCTTTTTTCCCCAGTCTCCCCAACAACAACAAATGCAGCATCCGGGATCTCACAAGAAGCGGGAGGACTTGCCTTCCTAATACACAAGTCTGTCCAGTACAGACCTATCTCGCTTGACTCTAGTGCACCATACATGGAATGTATGAGGGTAGCAGTAGAGGTAGACCTGCTTAATGCATATTCCGTTCCAGGTAATGACCAGAGAGATACAGCGCTGGGGGAGCAAATTGAAAGCTTCACGTTTTGCCACAGCTCGCCAGTCAGATATCACCATTGTGGCACCGGGTCTGATATATAACGTATTTTGGCAACCTGTCATTTTCATTGGCTGCTCTCCGTAAATAGACCACCCGTAAATAGACCCCTGAAGGTCGTTCTATTCTGAACCATGGGAAATCACCGTTTCAGACAGCTGCCGACTCCCTCATATCCGCGGGTAGCTGAGAGAATTGTCCATTACATCATCACTGCAGCAGCCGCAGGTATGTAGGTAGTCGAATACTCGAAATCAGACCAAATTTTCCCCGAAGAGACGACGGGACTAGCAAATCAGCGTGATGAGTTTTGTCGTACGAATCCTGATGACCCCAGAGTTAGACAACTTACCCATGAATTAAACAGTCTAGTAGGCGAACTTAAGCGGAAAGAGTGGCCTGAAGTAATGAAACATTTTTGCAGGATTAAGTAAATTATGTGCAAGGGCTAAATCACCTTCGAATACGGGAACGAAAGATGTTAGAACGGGTGTTACTTTCAACGGCGTGACAGTAACTGACTCAAACAGGTGCGCGTGTTATTTTAACCTGCAGTTTATAGAGCACCCCGAAAGTTATAGGGCGAAGAGGAATGTACTACGCCGTATTAGAAGAGCCCTTCCAGCCGAGAAGGTACCATCACAATTTACGATGGGCGATGTTGCAGACGTACTTCGAAATGGTAATGCTTAAGCAACTGAATGAATCCAGATTTGAGTATTTAACAAGTGTCCTCAATCTATCGTTGGCTAACCTTATTGTACCAGAAGCCTGAAAAGTTGACATGGTGATGAAGCCAGCCTAGGATACCAGCAGAGGTGAATCGTACAGGCCGATTTCCCTCCTGTCGCCGGTAGCAAATGTTCTAGAGCCACTACTCGTCCCCACGATGAGAAGCTGTTTTCCAATTGCCCAACAAAAACATGGATACCGGAAAATGAACAGTACTAAAACAGCATTATACACCATGTCAACATACACAAGTATAGGACTGAACCAGAACAGGATATGCAACGGAACAGTCATGGTGGCTCTTGACCTATCAAAGGCCTTCGACACCGTCAACCATGCCAAGCTGTTCGAGAATATAGAGAAGACTACTTTCCAGCGGTGTTTGAAATGTTGGATAATCCACTGTATGTGTGTGTGTGGACGCCAGTTGTTTGTGGAATTCAGAAACAAGAAGTCCAAAAACCAGTAGAGTGATGCAGGTGGTCCCCCAAGGGGAGCTCATATCTAGGGAACTGTTTAACCTAAACCTTTCTGAAATTCCTCACTCTCCCGCTCACATGTCTCCTGATTCTCTATGGACGCAGACGGTCTTGGTTGGAGATTTGTATACCCTCCTGTTGGAGACTCTATAAAGTATTTAGAGTCTTCATCAGCGTAAAATTCTAAGTCGAAATAGCCATGCCCGTTTGTTGAAATCAGGATACAGCTCGCAATTTTTAAGATAGAGCTGTATAATTTGGTATAGAAGCTTCTATTACTCCTAGGATGTTTGGTATTGCAAATGGGCTATATCGGTCCACGTTTGGATGTAGCCCCCATAGAACGGCGCACCGAAATGGTTGAAATTTGGTACTTTGTCTTCGTTGGGGGAAATGTGGTGTGATTAACGTGGGTCCCTGCCTTTCAGCCTAACCCCACGTTGTCCTCACAACACTGGACTGGTTACAGGCGACCAATCAACGCCCTTTGCACCGTAGTGAGGTATCAATTGCGTTCAGGGGTTTGGCCCTCTTCACAACCTTGGTTTGGCGCGGAGCACCATCTAAAACTCCTGTATTTTTATGGCGCAGGCAGCCGGTAGAGAATGCTACACCATTCGAGTTCTACGAACTCTTCCCGCGATTTTGGGCAACCACAGCCACCACGATACTCCACGAAGGGCCGCACCAACTACCGGCCCCAGTCCGAGACTGCATTCCCGAAGGAAAGGTTCGTTGGGGGAATAAAACTTTCCCCAAGAAACGGGTAACCCTAGTTTTTCGGTATTTTGAATGTTTTAGCCACATGTTTCAATGGTATGCACACCCGCCTTGGGTTCGATTCCCCGGCCAGGCAAAATCAAACATTATTCAACGGTGGCAAAATACCCCTCAGAATGTTGGCGACATTTCCTGAGTATTTCAGCCATGTAAAACTTCTCTACAAGTGGTGTCTTAGACATACGGTTGGTACTCGGCGATAAACAATATGTCCCATATCATTGAGCTGATATGAATCGGGATTCACACATTGATATGAGAGAAGTCTCCCTTGTCCCTTCTGGGTTATTATTCCTAGCGGATTGGTTTTTCCCAGAAAATATAAAACTTAAGTCTATTCGGTATAGCACAATTTTATGTATTCTGAGTTTTTTTTTGTGAAATTATTGAATCCGGATTGCTGTAATGCAATATTGTGTGTTGCCAGAGGACACAAAACTCAATTGGAAAAATGTTAAATATTGGTCCATATTTTGGAAGACACAATGACGCCCCCACATGAGCTCTTTTAATTATCAGATATTATGTTCCTGCAAGGAATAAGAGGATGGGCTTAGTACTGTCATAAACGGAAGGAAACTTATTGTTCCTATTTACTTCAATACAGTTGGTGGTAGAGGGTATAAACAGTTCGCTACGGCCGAACGTAGGGCCGCTCTTATTTATTTCTCTTATTCTCTCTAGAGATTCCATTTAGTGCATCTATAACAATGGTGAGCAAAACAGAATTTAAGAGAATATAAGTGAATTTAACATTTGTCGTTTTTCATGGTTTTTCTAAATTGTTTTTTAATTGTGAAAACACAATTTTAATCTAATATCGTGGATGAAATTATTTATTAAATTAATAAAAGTAAGAGTATTTTACAGCAGCCACCAGTGGATGCCCGTGCACACCAGTTATCTATAACAACTCCTTTCGGCTTGTCTATAATGACTTCTTTCACCTCGTCTATTAAGATCCCTTTCAGCTCGCCTAAAAAGACTGCCATTTGCTCCACTATGAAGACTACTTTGTGTTCCTCTACAAAACTTTCTTCAGGTAGTCTATAAACACTCCCTTGTTCTCTTCTATAAATACTTCCTTGTTCTCATCTATAAATACTTCTTTGCTTTCTTCTATAGAGACTACCTACAGCCCATCTATAAAGATTCCCATGTACTCGTCGATTAAGTTCCCCTTTATAAAGACTCTCTTTTGATGGGCTGTAAAGATCGCTTTGTGTTTGTCTCTAAAGTCTCTCCTCTCTTTATCTATAAAGACTTCCTTGTCTCGTCTATTAAGACTCCTTTGTGCTTGTCTATAAAGGCCCCTTTTAGCTCGTTCTTCAGGCTGTCTACAAAATCTCCCTTGCTCTCACTTTTAAAGCTTCTCTTGTGCTCTTTTATAAGGTCTCCCTTCTGCTCACCTATGCATACTCCTCCTTGCACTCTATAAAGCAGAGCTGGCAGACTATAGATATTCGCAACATTAAATATGTTCGATATTTCATTTATCAAATTATCGATAGCTATCGATATTATCGTTAATTTGTTATCATCATTAATTTGGAAATAAAATGGCGAAAATGTCTATGCTTTTGTTGACATTTTGCAGAAACATAAAGGAGAAAAAACAATTGATTGAATTGACACAAAAATACATTTCCAAAAAATTTGTACGCTAGTCTACGGACTTACTTTCTTACATCAATGTTTTGAATGTTTTAGCCACATGTTTCAATGGTATGCACACCCGCCTTGCACGCTGAAGGTCGTGGGTTCGATTCCCCGGCCAGGCAAAATCAAACATTATTCAACAGCAAAATACCCCTCAGGAATGTTGGCGATATTTCCTGAGTATTTCAGCCATGTAAAACTTCTCTACAAGTGGTGTCTTAGACACACAGTTCGGACTCGGCGATAAACAATAGGACCCATATCATTGAGCTGATATGAATCGGGGTGCACACATTGATATGAGAGAAGTCTCCCTTGTTCCTTCTGGGTTATTATTTCTAGCGGATTGGTTATAAAACTTAAGTCTATTCGGTATAGCACAATTTTATGTATTCTGAGGTTTTGTTTTTGTGAAATTATTGAATCCGAATTGCTGTAATTTAATATGTGTATTGCAAGAGGACACAAAACTCAATTGGGAAAATGTTAAATATTGGTCCATATTTTGGAAAACACAATGACGCCCCCACATGAGCTCTATTAATTATCAGATATTCTGTTCCTGCAAGGAATAAGAGGAAGGGCTTAGTACTGTCATAAACGTAACGAAAATTATTGTTCCTATTTACTTCAATACAGTTGGTGGTAGAGTGTATAAACAGTTCGCTACGGCCGTACGTAGTGCCGTTCTTATTTATTTCTCTTATTCTCTCTAGAGATTCCATTCAGTGCATCTATAACAATGGTGAGCAAAACAGAATTTAAGAGAACATAAGTGAATTTAACATTTGTCGTTTTTCATGGTTTTTCTAAATTGTTTTTTAATTGTGAAAACACAATTTTAATCTAATATCGTGGATGAAATTATTTATTAAATTAATAAAAGTAAGAGTATTTTACAGCAGCCACCAGTGGATGCCCGTGCACACCAGTGATCTATAACAACTCCTTTCGGCTTGTCTATAATGACTTCTTTCACCTCGTCTATTAAGATCCCTTTCAGCTCGCCTAAAAAGACTGCCATTTGCTCCACTATGAAGACTACTTTGTGTTCCTCTACAAAACTTTCTTCAGGTAGTCTATAAACACTCCCTTGTTCTCTTCTATAAATACTTCCTTGTTCTCATCTATAAATACTTCTTTGCTTTCTTCTATAGAGACTACCTACAGCCCATCTATAAAGATTCCCATGTACTCGTCGATTAAGTTCCCCTTTATAAAGACTCTCTTTTGATGGGCTGTAAAGATCGCTTTGTGTTTGTCTCTAAAGTCTCTCCTCTCTTTATCTATAAAGACTTCCTTGTCTCGTCTATTAAGACTCCTTTGTGCTTGTCTATAAAGGCCCCTTTTAGCTCGTTCTTCAGGCTGTCTACAAAATCTCCCTTGCTCTCACTTTTAAAGCTTCTCTTGTGCTCTTTTATAAGGTCTCCCTTCTGCTCACCTATGCATACTCCTCCTTGCACTCTATAAAGCAGAGCTGGCAGACTATAGATATTCGCAACATTAAATATGTTCGATATTTCATTTATCAAATTATCGATAGCTATCGATATTATCGTTAATTTGTTATCATCATTAATTTGGAAATAAAATGGCGAAAATGTCTATGCTTTTGTTGACATTTTGCAGAAACATAAAGGAGAAAAAACAATTGATTGAATTGACACAAAAATACATTTCCAAAAAATTTGTACGCTAGTCTACGGACTTACTTTCTTACATCAAAAAAAAATCGCGTAATTTCTATTAATTTCAATAGATTTTAGGCTAGGGGTTTTAATCCGATAATATCGATAGTCAAATCTATCTAGCGACATTGTATTTTTAAAAAATAACAACAACACAACTGCTTCGGGTACATACCTGTCAAATGTTCAAAATTTTAGCTTAAGTGCATTTTACAGACTGTTCGGGATTAGTTTTAAGTTGCTATCGAAGATAATCGTTGGGGCCCTGTTAACAGCCATAAAATGCCTTTCGTGGCATAATAGTTCAAATATCCTTCGACGGCCAACTAAAATAGGGTACGATTAACTATCGAAAGGTGTGACTGACATTGGTCCAACGTTTTTTCAAAGTATTATTTCTCTCAAACTTAAATCACGCTCGACGATGGACTATATCGGACAAGCCCTTCGGTACCTCCAAATGTTTAAAATCCCTACGTCCCTGCTCGTCTACAAAGACTGCCTTCAGTTCGTATATAAAGAATCCCTTAAGCTCGTTTATAAATACTGTCTTCAGTTCGTGTATAACAACCCTCACAGCTCGTCTATAAATACTCCTTGCAGCTAGTCTACAAAAACTCCCTTCAGCTCGTCTAAAAAATACTCCCTTCAGCTCGTTTAAAGACTCCATTTATTTTTGTCTTTAAGGACTTCCTTGTACTCATCTGTAAAAATTCCATTCGGTTTGTCTATAAAGACTTCCCTAAGCTCGTCTACAAAGATTCTCCCCATTATAATGCCTCTCCTTCCCTCTTCTGTGGACATTGTCCAAAATTTTTTCCCACAGAGAAACCTGTTGAATTTACCTACTACTCTTCCTCCGTTATAAGAATTGACACTTGTCACTTTGAAATGTCTGTATCTCCCACGGTTATCTACCGAAATCATTCACTGCAGAGAAAGAATTTCCATTCTAAAGAAATGCCACGCTGCTCAAAGTTAGATGACACATTGACCACATTATTTGAAAAGCAAGCTTAAAATAATTCCGAAAGTCATCGAGCCTATAAAGATATTTAATATGAAATTTATGACATTATTTAGGAAAAAGGTCACTACTGTGGCGAGCGGAACAATGCAGCGCGATACAATAAGAAACTCAGATAGTTGAACTCCCCCTTCTCCTGCTCCTCATACGACAATTCACTGGAAAACCAAAATCAATGAAAACAAATTTTTCAAATTTGAATTCCCAGCACTTGATTTGCCTACCATCTACCAACCACCAGCTAAGCTTCTTAAGATCCACAAAATGTGCAGCAGAACAATATCATAATTTCTCAAAAAAAAAAAAAAAAACTTCGATAGAATCTCATCTCACACTGATTTGGCTTTTATCTTTGGACACAAATCAATGCCGTCTTGTTGTATTGATGAGTGGCGATAGTTTCCATGCCTATGCATGTCTCTTAAATCTTCTATGAATGCGATACATGTGTTAACGTTTTTAGAGCCCTTCTTTTTGTTGTGCATCGTCTCTCAGATCATTAGGAAAATCTCAAAAGAAGTGGATTTTAATTATGACCATTGGTATGCATTTTTTGTTTTATTTAAATGGAGAAGGAAAACAAAAAGAAAGAAAAGATGAACAAAAAGGGACAGTGGTTCGGAATGGAATATAGTTTGGAAAGGTGATGATAGCGCAGTAAGGGACATTAGTTTAAGAGTAGTATAAGAGATCTTTTATTTATGTGTGGTAATTATGAGTATGGACATGGACTTCTTATAGAAATTTGTAGCATAACTTCTCATGGGATAAAAAAATAATATTTTTCAGAAAAGTAATCGTGGATTTCCATCAAAAGATATGAGAATTATAATATTTATTTTATAGAATATATTTTCAAGACTATCATTTCGTGAGCGATTTTTTAAAAATCATTAATCCACAAAGTTATGATTCTCACCACTGTTCAATGCGACAGGAGCAATTACACTTTTTCCAAACAATGTTGACTGGCTATCGTCGTAACATTGTAACCGGAATTTATGACCTATACATTTTCATGTTACTGTTTTCCTCTACTAATGTTGTTGTTGCTGTTTGTTTTTAGATTCCCAACGAAGCAGGGGGAATTACTTTTCCAAATCAATACTCTTTGATTACATTCAATGTTATTGGACGGCCATCCAATATCAAGTAGTATTGTTGTTGTTGTTGTTGTTGTTTTTGACTTGTTTCCATCGCTGTGTGTTGACCGTCGTCGTTGTGTGTTTTGTGTCGTTTTGTTGTCTGTCTGTATGGTAATGACAGCTTAGAATGTTCTCAGCTCATAAACAATGTTAAAAACGGCTTATTTAAATTGAAAAGAGAGGCTTAAGAAATATTGAAAACAAAACAAAAAGAAACAAATATTCAGAGGTTTAGATTGTTTTCTAAACTTGGTGTGTATGGGTCTGTGTGTCTTGGCTTTTATTTCAATTCATTTGTTGCTTTGTGGAGGGGGAAAGGGTTTATTCCAGATGATTTGTGTTAGTCTGGGATTTGTTGGGAGGAAAAACTAATTTTATTACCATTTCCCCCAAAAGAAATACTTTAAATATTACAGAAGAAAAATTTGACATTAATTTACATTAATTCCAAGTTATGATCTTGAAGATTTACGGGCCTACTTTTAATTGGTCAGATTTTTGAATTTATTATCTATAATTTTCAAATTAATCTATGATTAAAGGGGTGTGGTAATTTACTTCTATAATTTAATCATAAGTTATACCAGACATGTATGAAAGTGTCAGTCCATGACCGCAATCCACGGATAGACTACGTGAACCTAATCCCAATATTAAATTTTTAAAACAAATAAAAATGAATCATTTGTCGTCAGCTAAATACCATCAGGCGATAAATGTATATAAAAAATGGTAACACGGCATAAATGTACTCTCAACAGATCCTTAGTTAGAATCTCAGCCTTTAGGCTAAAGAGGGTATATACACTTTGTTACGAACAAAAATGCGACTCATCGAAATAATGAGAATAGTTGGACGAATTCTGTTTCAGACAATTTGGAGTCGCTTGAGCAATGTCCGTCCGTCTGTCCGTCCGTCTGTCTGTCTGGAAACGAAACAACCCATCGGGTACAACATTCGGCATTCGCAATATTTTGTCCAAACTTAGTTTAAGTTCGAAAATATGCCATATCGGTCCACCCTTACGGTACCTCCCCCACAAAAGTTCAAACATGTTCGCTAAAATGGTGGGCACGATAACTCTCGAAGGGAACAACCGAATTGGTCATAACTTTGAATATGATGATATTACTTTCGGTCCACTCCTTCGGGTACCTCACACACAAAATTCGTAAGAAGTGAAGTTTTGGGGCACATCTCGAATCGTTTTGAATTTTTAAGCAGATTTTCCTTGCGGCTCCTTTTACGACGGTACAATTTTTTTCGGGGACAAGTACATACTTCCTGAGAAAAAGCTCCAAGAAACCGTGACGACACCAACTAAAATGGCAAATCCGCAAGATAACTCTCGCAGGGAGTTTCTGATTGGTAAAAACTTTGTACGTCGTATTATTTCATCAAGTCATGTATCTGGCTAGAATATGGGCTATATTGGTCCCGTCCTTTGGATACCTCCGACACAAAATTTGGGAAAAGTGCAGTTTAACAGCTAATCTCGGATGGTTTTGAATTTTTTTCCAAAAAGTTGTACTTGAGGGCCCTGTTAAGCCGGAGCAATTTTTTTTCGGTGGAAAGTCAGTACTTCCGGAGGTAATGGTAAGATAAACCTTGATACAGCCTCTAATTATGTTCAAATATCGACTACATCGAACAACTCTCTCGGTTACTTCCTACACAAAGTTTAGAGAGAGTGCAGTTTAAGGACTCATCTACAATTTTTATCGGGGGCAAATCAAACTTCCTGAGAAATTTGCCCAAAAACTAAAAAAACCTCTATAAACGTCAAAAGTATTGTGCATGCTCCTTTTCTTTAGGCCCAATGCTGAGGGAATGTATTTCTCGGCATAATTTCTTACTTGTTTCAAAGTGAATAGCATTTTCGTAGGTGACACAATGGTTTTGATATTTCCAGCGTTAATTTTGTAGGCGTTTGTCTACCATCATAAAAAGTGACCCTAATTATTCCACTGACAAGAATACCACTTGAATACCAGAAGAATACCAATTGAACGAGGTTTTTGGGAGGAGAGAAAAAAATTCTAGCTTCCTAACAAAGACTACTAAAACTCAGAGCGAGATTTGTATGATGTAGGGGATGAAAGATAACAAGGAAAGATACTGACCGGCTTCAACATGACAAAGCTCACGACCGAGCTTCGATGAGATGCAATAGATGCCCGGAGTAGGTGGACTCGCCAATGTGAAGGATTGCGACAAGGACTATGTTACTGCATGCTGTGTGAACACAGCCCCCCGTTAGTCGTCGTCATCACAATACGACACTCTCCCGCAATCATCCTAACAGCAGTCGCACACGTACCACTTAACACCAGCCGTTCCTGAACCAATCCCTGAAAATGCATCCCTTTAAGCAAAATAATTGCAAAATAATACGTGACAAGATCGAGGAGATAGTGGAATTTCTGAGTCGCCAGAATATCAGTGTCTCTGCGGTGCAGGTAACTAAGCTCAACAACTACTGCAGCTCACAGTGTTGTGATTGTTACAACGTCGCAACAGATGGTGGAGTTGGGGAATTATCATTCCTATTGTTCCAGTCTGTTCAACGTAGACCTATCTTGCTTGAGCCTGGCTCTAATGACACCTACATGGAGTCAGGTGGGGAACTGCCGATAAATAGCTGTTCCAAACATTAGGTCATAACCAACTGGTCTTAGGGGACTTTAAGGCTCATAATTAGTTGTGGCATTCAGTCCTCGGCAATGACCAGAGGGTATCTCTACGTTTTGCGCGATCAATGAGGATTCTTCTAAAAGAATTAGCGGAGCGAGTGTCATAGTATGCCAGATGTGCGTCACCTGGCAACCCCTCATTTCTCATTGGTCGGACTCCCCATATTTGTCTCCATCAGCACGGCGCCCGATTTCATCACCTCTGAACACCGCGCTTTCATCAATGGGAATGCTAATTGACATAGGTTCAGAGAGTTCAACAATACCGCTTCAGAGACTATCCAACCCTTCTGATGTTCGGGTAGCAGACAAGACGTTGGTAGACATCAAAACTCTCGCTATATACCTGCAGGTTGGTGCCCGAATTAGGAAATGAACGTGGTGAGCTTCGTCGAGCCAACGCCAATGAGGCGCCAGGAAGCTGACAATGGAAGTTTGGAGGTTGGTCGGTGAGCTTAAGAGGAACACGTGGCTAAATCATCGGGAGAAGCTGCATTGGAGTCGGAATAAGTAAATTGTAGGCAACAGCTAAGTCACTCTCGAACCCTGAAGGATGGAATAATGATCCGAAGAGGTGCGCACACTATTTTAATCGACAGTTTGTGGAGCACCCCTGGATTTACTAAGCGAAGAGAAAAGTACTACGTCGCCTTAGATCTCTCCTGCCGTGGAGGAACCACGTCAATTTACAATGGATAATGTTGCCATTGAAAAGTGACTTATCTTATCAGAAGCCTATGAGACTGCCCAGCACACCACGCTGTTTGAGGACATCGAGCAGACTACCCTCAAGCAAAGTTTGAAACGCGGGATAGTAAATTGTATGTGTGGACGCCAGTCGTACGTCGAATTCGGGAACAAGAAGTCCAAGCCGTAAGACCCTACGGTTGTCTATTCTATAGAAGACCCCTACGGTGATATTATATTCTACGGTGGTCTTCTATTCTATAGAAGACCCCTACGGTGGTCTTCTATTCTATAGAAGACCCCTACGGTGGTCTCCTATTCTATAGAAGACACCTACGGTGGTATCCTATTCTATAGAAGACCCCTACGGTGGTCTCCTATTCTATAGAAGACCCCTACGGTGGCCTTTTATTCTATAGAAGACCCCTACGGTGGTCTTCTCTTCTATAGAGGACACCTACGGTGGTCTTCTATTGAATAGAAGACAACTACGGTGGTCTTCTCTTCTATAGAGGACACCTACGGTGGTCTTCTATTGAATAGAAGACCCCTACGGTGGTCTTCTATTCTATGGAAGGCCCCTACGGTGGTCTTCTGTTCTATAGAAGACAACTACGGTGGTCTTCTCTTCTATAGAGGACACCTACGGTGGTCTTCTATTGAATAGAAGACCCCTACGGTGGTCTTCTATTCTATGGAAGGCCCCTACGGTGGTCTTCTATTCTATGGAAGGCCCCTACGGTGGTCTTCTATTGAATAGAAGACAACTACGGTGGTCTTCTCTTCTATAGAGGACACCTACGGTGGTCTTCTATTGAATAGAAGACCCCTACGGTGGTATCCTATTCTATAGAAGACCCCTACGGTGGTCTCCTATTCTATAGAAGACCCCTACGGTGACCTTCTATTCTATAGAAGAACCCTACAGTGACCTTCTATTCTATAGAAGACCCCTACGGTGGTCTTCTATTCTATAGAAGACCCCTACGGTGGTCTTCTATTCTATGGAAGGCCCCTACGGTGGTCTTCTGTTCTAAAGAAGACAACTACGGTGGTTTTCTCTTCTATAGAGGACACCTACGGTGGTCTTCTATTGAATAGAAGACCCCTACGGTGGTCTTCTATTCTATGGAAGGCCCCTACGGTGGTCTTCTGTTCTATAGAAGACAACTACGGTGGTCTTCTCTTCTATAGAGGACACCTACGGTGGTCTTCTATTGAATAGAAGACCCCTACGGTGGTCTTCTATTGAATAGAAGACCCCTACGGTGGTCTTCTATTCTATGGAAGGCCCCTACGGTGGTCTTCTATTGAATAGAAGACAACTACGGTGGTCTTCTCTTCTATAGAGGACACCTACGGTGGTCTTCTATTGTATAGAAGACCCCTACGGTGGTCTTCTATTGTATAGAAGACCCCTACGGTGGTCTTCTATTCTATGGAAGGCCCCTACGGTGGTCTTCTGTTCTATAGAAGACAACTACGGTGGTCTTCTCTTCTATAGAAGACAACTACGGTGGTCTTCTCTTCTATAAAGGACACCTACGTTGGTCTTCTATTGAATAGAAGACAACTACGGTGGTCTTCTCTTCTATAGAGGACACCTACGGTGATCTTCTATTGAATAGAAGACCCCTACGGTGGTATCCTATTCTATAGAAGACCCCTACGGTGGTCTCCTATTCTATGGAAGGCCCCTACGGTGGTCTTCTGTTCTAAAGAAGACAACTACGGTGGTTTTCTCTTCTATAGAGGACACCTACGGTGGTCTTCTATTGAATAGAAGACCCCTACGGTGGTCTCCTATCTATTTCTTTTCTATTCTGTTTTGTAGAAAAACTCTAGGGTGGTCTTCTGTTGTAACGAAGGTTCCTTTGGCGGTTTTTCTACCTTTTAAAAGATTCCTACATTGAGATTCCTCTGTTCTATACAAAACCACTGCGTTTGTTTTCTATTTAATAGTAGACCTCTACGGCGGTCTTCAATTTTATATGAGATCAATGCGATGGTCTTCTATTCTAGAGAAAACCTCTACGGTTTTCCTCTAGTCTATAGAAGACCCTACGGTGGTCTCAATTCCATAGAAGACTATTATATCTGCCTACCATGCAACGTCACATTGAATGAATTAAGGTCACAAACTTGAATGAAGTTAATTTCGGAAAATCTATCTGTAAGCACTTCCCTCTGGACCCCTTTATAAATTTCCTACTTCAAGTGTATAAAGACTCCCTTTAATCATCTATAAGGATTCCTTTGGTCATCTAAAAAGACTTTCTCCTTGTCGTTTATAAAGACCCCTCCTTTTCATTTATAAAGAATCACTTCTTGTCATTTTTGACAATTAATGTCGCATATTAGGGACCCCGATGATCGTCTTCCTTCTAGTCGTCTATTCAGATCCCCTTTTGTTAATCTTTTATGAGTCCCTCCTAGCCGTCTGTAAGGATTCCTTCTTTTCGTATATAAATACCCATTATAGTCCTTTTAAAGGAGTCGTCTATGAGTCTATGAGTCTGAACAAAAACAAGGAAAATGCACAAAACGACCACGAAAACGCGACAAAATCGATTAGTTGTCAGTAAGAGCCGTACCTAAAATTTTCTAAGCGACATTTTTGCAGAACATTTCGAATCTGAAAAATGTCATCTTGTGGTACTTTTATAGCGGCTCTTAAAATAAAGGACGAAAAGGACATTGAAGGAAGTGAGTTAGAAGGTCGAAGTGCTCTACGAAAATAATCCTCATTCGATTTGACTGAAGACATGTCATCTCAAAACTAAGCTAAAACAACAGTGAACAAAGATATAACGCTAATTCCTGATGGCTTACAGGGTCTCTAGCAAAAACTTCTTCACGTCATAACGCGGAAGTTCGACTCACGGCGGATCTGTCCTTCGGGATTCTTAATATAATCAGCAAAGCCTTTCATCCCCAAAAGGAATTATCTCTGCCCCAAAACTTGTGTTCACAGTGTAATTTTAATTTGAGTATTCAGGAGCCATTTATATTTACAAAATACAAAGTTGTAAAATATAATCTCGATGGAGCATCTTTATCTTATCCCCCTCCCCTTTGATAAACTACAGAACACATGTATACACATTCACATAGTGTGTGATGCTATGATTCCAATTCACCTGTATGCTAATAATGTCAACTATTTAAAAAACCTCTAATTCTAATAAATTGCATTTTAAAAGGTTGTTAACATTTTCAAGTTGTTTCACTGGTTCTGAATTTATGTTCGAACATTAAATAAAGACATGAAAAACTATCTACGGACATTTTGTTCTGATGTTGAAGCTTCTGCTGCTGCTGAGGCTGCAACAACTACTCAGCATCAGCAGTAGACAACGGACGCAACATGAACGGCTTCCATCTTGCTGTGATTTTTTCCGTCTTCTTCTGCATTCAGTTGATAATTTTTGTGGATTTGGGAATAATTTATTAGTGACACACTCTCACAGTTGGGGAGCCCTTTTTTCATTAATTCGTGGTGGATGCTTTCATGTTTTGTTGTTGTTATTTTCATGGGATCAGAATTTGTTACCTTTATTTTTTTGTTTTTTGAAACAGCTATGCTAAGCCATCTTTGAGATGGTGTATTCTACTTGATTTTGGGGCTTGCATTTTATGTTATACTTGTCTGTGGTTGTTGTTGTTGGGGGGTTTTGTATATTTTGTTGACAATGCTTCTTATGCTCTTATTATGCAATTGAGATGACAGTTTTTTTCTGTTTTGAATCTCTGTGTGATTTGTTGTGGTGTTGAGAATTATTTTTAGGAAGGGAAGAGTAGGGTTGCCATGAAGACATTGAAAGAAAACCTACATAGAGGAATTAAAAACAACTAGAAACTTGTTTTTCATAGACCAGTAGAAGGGGGATAGATGAACTGAAGGGAGTCTTTATAGACGAACTGAATAGAGCCTTTATAGAGGACCTAATATAAGTCAAGAATGACTCCCTTACCTTAAGGATCTCTATAAAGATCCTAAAGGTAAGGGAGTCATGATTGACGACTTAAAGGAAGTCCGCTATGCGATGGAGCTTAAAAGCACAATTTCCTTCACTCAATAATAGGGGGGGGGGGGGGGGAAATTGTGAACGACCATGGTTATCCACGTAGTTATTTCCTACGAATTAAATACCTCCTGATGTCGAGGTATCCAAAGTTTGCAATTACGGTGCCAACTGAGATAGAACAAAGACTCGCTGATATCTGGGAGTCTTAATAGACTTAATTATTAGTCCTCGCCACGGTACTGGAGGGCTATACCATGGTAGACCTCAACACACCCATCTAATCAATGTCGCATCATAATAAAAATTTAAAAACAGAAACAACCTCAAGACCCAACGATGACAACTCTTCGCAATGCCCATGGATGATGGAAATGGTAAGACCAGGACTGGAGATATCACTCCTAGGGTAGACGGGAAAGTAGATCCGGGAAGGAGCGGGTAAGGAGAACCCAATCTTGAAGTAGTAAAGGGAGATCTGGTTGAGCAAATCAGATAATTGCTATCCTTTCTGGAACAGATGATGGCCCCGAGTTTAGTCAGGGAAATGTTTCTGCTGAGCCCGAGGACAGTTTATCCAATGACTTACTTGAGACTACAGTCGTCCGAGAGACTGTAGTCGACATTAAACTGTCCTCATTAGAAAGCGCTAGCTCCTTGAAACCAGGACCCGCGAAAACCCAGATGACAAAAGAACGAGCCTTCCGAGGTAGTACGCTATTAAGGATGGAACCTCGACTAATATATTGAACGAGTAAGTGTCCACCACCTCAACTAGTGCCTTAAATCGGTTGGCTTAACATAATACTGCTTACTGTAGCTCAACGCACTACTTCAAGATGTTCATCGGCAGTGAACCATCGTCCATCTCTATGAGTGAGTGCAGGATAAACAGGATCAATCTTAAGGTCGTGAGCAAATTCGAAAAAGATAATCTTCATGCCCAAGAAATAAAATGAATTAGCAGGCACTCTCTCATCCCAATGTCCACAGAGGTCAAGTTGAGTTCAACGTCAATATCAACTCCAAAAGCCACCAAAGACCAAATTGGGAGCGATGGTGTCTTGGCTCAACGCCCCACTAATGAAGTCAAAACAGATGAATCAGACACAGAGCAAATCAAGGATGCAGAAATAACAAGGTGAAGAGGACACCAAAACTTCCACCCCCCTCTGCCTGCTATCAAAAGTCGGAAAGACGGAAAAAATACTATTGCTAAGGTAGCGTCACAAGCTTACCGAAGCCTCAGGGTATTTCCGGATCTCCGGTTTCAGAGAGGCTTCGAGTGCTGGTTATTGATAAAGCTGATCCTGATGGAAAGATCAGTGACAATCGATGGCTCCTTATCGAAGATGGTATGCTAGAATTTTTATTTTCGGGTGATTGGGATAATCCCAAACATACTAAGTTCGGTAGCGCTGCGCCCTATAGGAGAATCAAGGTTAACTCCACGTAAGAAACTGAATTTTGGTCTAGGATGGATAAGGCAGTAATAGATCGTAGGCAGCAACTATTTTTCGAAGACTATAGACCGATCAGCCAGTCTTCCTTTCTATCCTAGAAAAGATGTTGGACTTTCAAATCAGGGCCAAATTTCCAATACCTATTTTTTCACATCACAGATACATCTGTAGAAACAGCACGGAATGAGCTGTAGGGGTTATCGAGCGAAATATGGAAGACTCAAACTAACCTTTAACTTACCTAACTTTGATGACTTGAGGAACATTCTTTATAGATGACCTGAACTAAATTTTTTAAAGATAACATGAATGGTGTCTCGTTAGAAGACCTGAAGCCCTGCAAAGAGTCTTAACAAATAAAAAAGTATCAGTCGGCTTTGCCGACACAGATATACCCTCAGCCTATGTGAATTAAAACTTTCATCTACGGACAGATCGACACAATTGTTGAACTTTTGTGGGGGAGGTAACATAAGAAGAAGATCGATATCGGCCATTTTAGAAGTTAAACTAAACTTGGACAAAATATTAGGAGATCCAACGTTTGGATAAATTTGGTTTCCCTGTTCAAGGGACCATTTTAGTGACATTTTTTTAATATTGGACGGAAGTACAGGAAGTTGTTGTCAATCTTCGAACTGAAACTATGTTTGGACACCTTTTGGGCTGTTTTCTCAAGAAGTATGGACTTGTCCCTGAAAAGCATTTACCATCGTAATTGAGGCAGCGAATGCAAGTTGCTTCAACGAAATCAAAGTGATTCGAGAGCAGGTCTTAAAGTGAATTTATCCAAAATTTTGTGTGGGAGGTACCCTAATGAGTGGACACATATAGTCCATATTCAAACCTGATATACATATGGGAGATGTATGTGTAAAGTATGGACCAAATAGGTCACTCCTTCAAGAGTTATCGTGCGCACAATTCTTTCGAACATTTTTGAACTTTTGTGGGGGAAGTACTAAGCTTGGACAACATATTACGAAGGCCAAATTTTGAACCGAGTCTGCAGAGCCGTTCAAGAGTTATCTTGCGCTCCAACCACTTAGGGGTTTTGATGCACTTTTCAGGATATTTGCGCAGGAAGTATGGACTTGCCGTAGATGAAACTTGTACCGTCGTATGGGGGCGGTGATCAAAGCGAGTCAGAGCAGGTCCTAAACTTAACTTTTCCGAACTTTTGTGTGGGAGGTACCCGAAGAAGTGGACCGATATAACCCATCTTCGAACTTAAACTAAGTTTGGGCAAAATATTGCGAAAGCCAAATTTTGGACCAAGTAGGTTCATCCGTTCGAGAGTTATCATGAGCACCAGCCAGACAGACAGACGGACGGACATTGCTAAATCGAATCCAAATTGTCTGAAACACATTTCGTCCAATCATACTTAGGGTCTAAAACCATTGTTTCGATGAGGCACATTTTGCCCGTATGAAAGTGTATATTAGGGTTATGACTTTTTGACATTTTTCCTTAAAAATGATTTCCTGTAGCAGGGATGAATGAACTTTTGCCTATTAATCACTATGCTATCGTTTATTCCATTGAAATATAAAAAAGTTCACGCACAAATCGATTTAAAAAAAAATAATTTTTTGAAAATATATATGAAATGAAAAACATTTTTCATCTTTGTGTTTATTTCAGCTTTAGTCCATATTTTGTTGTATTCAAGTATTTGAATAACAACAAAATGTTTTACAGTGGATATGAAATTGATTAGTTGCGGGCGGAGGGTAGGGAATACTATAGTTTCAGTTGTCACCAAACAACTTCATCAGTTCCCTTTTCCGCCGACTCTGTATCGATAAACAGGTCAATAAGCCCATCCAGCAAATTAAACAAAATGAGAAATTTGCTATTTGGTGACAACTGAAACTATTCCCTACCCTCCGCCCGCAACTAATCAATTTCATATCCACTGTAAAACATTTTGTTGTTATTCAAATACTTGAATACAACAAAATATGGACTAAAGCTGAAATAAACACAAAGATGTAAAATTCTGCAGTCCAACAATAAAAACGCCAACAACAATAATAGGCATCAGCACGTCCTTGTTGATCAATGCGTAATGCAAAAACAACAACTTTCTCGTTGTTTTACCCCCGCTTATTGAAGCAACAATCCTATGTTCGCATTCTTTGCAAAGCAAAGACGACATAAAAACAGTGGTGGATATGAAATTCTTTAGTTCGACTCAAATTGTAGGGTAATCAGCTTTAGGGCCATATAGCAAATTTCTCATTTTGTTTAATTTGCTGGATGGGCTTATTGACCTGTTTATCGATACAGAGTCGGCGGAAAAGGGAACTGATGAAGTTGTTTGGTGACAACTGAAACTATAGTATTCCCTACCCTCCGCCCGCAACTAATCAATTTCATATCCACTGTAAAACATTTTGTTGTTATTCAAATACTTGAATACAACAAAATATGGACCAAAGCTGAAATAAACACAAAGATGTAAAATTCTGCAGTCCAACAATAAAAAACGCCAACAAAAACATTTTTCTTCAAAAAATTATTTTTTGTTGCACGAATGAATAAATATAAGCCTACTTATAACTATAATAACGTTTATTTCATTCAAATATTAAAAAAGTCGCGAAAAAAGTCACTTTGAAAAATTTATTTTCAATTATATATCTGTTTTCAGTGTCTTCAAAAAATTGTCCATAATTTTGATAAATTCAAATTTTAAAATCATTTTGTGCGTGAGGTTTTTTCACCGAATCACCTTATCCCAGCAAAATGTTCGATGCCAAAGATGTCATTCAATCATGGGTGAAAGTCATCTGCCATGTCATCTTTTTAGCATCTTCATCGATGAATTTTACATGAGCGTGGACCCCAAAAGATGCTATTCATTTTTGGATCCAGAGCATATCATTTACACCAATGCTTTGACATGGCATTTTCACAATTGCTTTAGCATGTCATTTCCACCAATGCTTTGGCATGTCATTTTCACCAACTCTTTGCAATGACATTATCATTACGACGAGAGTTTTAACAACGTTGGTTGTGATTTCGAGTCTCCGACAACATCAAGCCTATTGTAAATAATTTATTTTATATATTTAGAAAAATGTATATAAATAAAAACACGAAATTCATCTCTATTGGATCGATGGAATGGGTTCAAATGCTAATGAAAAGATCGGATCTTTCACTACTTCCCTTGCATGGGTTCAAATGCTGATGAAAAGATCGGATCTTTCACGACTTCCTTTGCATTGGTTCAAATGCTAATGAAAAGATCGGATTTTTCACGACTTCGTTTCAACCAATGCAAAAGATGCCATGAAATCACGTCATCGCATGGAACTCCTTTCTTCAAATTTTGCTGGGTATAATTAAGATTTTATGTAATCTTATGGCAAAACTCATCACGCTATGATACAGGGATATGAGGTTGTAAAAAAGTCATAACCCTAGTGTATATACTCTCGTTAGCATAAATGCTGAGGCTATAAAAAGTGACGTTTGTAACATAACCGTTCCCCAGCAAAATTTGACGGAAGGGGTTCTTTGCGATGACGTGATTTCATGTCATCTTTTGCATTGGTTCAAAGGAAGTCGTGAAAGATCCGATCTTTTCATTAGGATTTGAACCAATGCAAAGGAAGTCGTGAAAGATCCGATCTTTTCATCAGCATTTGTACCCATTCCATTGATCCAATAGAGATGATGTTTGTGTTTTTATTTACAGACCTGTTTATTTTCATTTTGGTATGTTCCAGTACTGCAAAAATCTACTAATTTTTACTATTTTTTCCGATAACATAAAGGAAAAATTGTTATCGTAGTAAAAATAAGTAGATTCTTGCAGTTTCTGGAACAGACCAAAGTTGTTAGAACTGTCATCGTGATGTTGTCTTACATTTCCTGCATATCAAACAACTAAAACTTCTAAACAATTGGTATTATATGAAGTCCCAACCATCGAGCTAAAAATAGAATCGGACTGCACACACTGCTATTTTAAAAGTTCCCTTGTCTGTTCTAAATCTGACATAGAATGAAATCAATCAAATCTCGCTTCTTGGAATTTGAAAAAAAGTCCGAAACGAAAAGGAACAAGAATCTGAAAATAAAGAAGAAACTACTTTTGGAAAGAAACAATTAAAAATAAATTAATTAAGCATAAATGGTATTTCCATAAAAAGTCTCTCCTCCCCGTTCGTTACATTTTGTTCTTAGAGATCCCTAAAGCAAGCCGGGTTGTAGATCCCTACATATTTCCGTCACTAAACAAAAGAGTATAAATTACCAAAATGTTGTTATAAAATAACAAAATTATAAAATAAAAGTAATTTACGAAATAAAAATACTTAAAGGAGTGCATTTGGAGTCCATGTTGAAATCTGAACTGGTGATGGGAAGATAATTGAAAAAACCTTTTGTAAGATGAAAGAATATCAGTTGCGGAGAACGGAGGAAGTAATCTTTTGCGTTGCAGCGGTGGTGATTACATTGCAATTTTGGATGTAAACTTTTGAAAAACTAAACTGATAAATTAATTGTAGCTATTTTTATGAATTCGTTTGAATTAATAAAGAGTTTTGTTTTTCGTGAAAACCATATTTCAATACAGCATTTCCATTTTCCAAACAAGACATGAAAATTTCATGCCAAGGGGTTGGTGAAAATGACATGCCAAAGCATTGGTTAAAATGACATGTCAAAGCATGGGTGAAAATGACGTGTCAAAGCATTGGTGAAAATGACATGCCAAGCATTGGTGGAAATGACATGTCAACGCATTGGTTAAAATGACATGCTTAGGATCCAGAAAAGAACGTCATCTTTTGGGGTTCATGCTCATATAAAATTCATCGATGAAGATGCTAAAAAGATGACATGCTAGATCACTTGCACCCATGATTGAATGTCATCTTTGGCATCGAACATTTTGCTGGGTCCATACAGTTCTTACATACCCAGCAAAATGTTCGATGCCAAAGATGCCATTCAATCATGGGTGCAAGTGATCTAGCATGTCATCTTTTTAGCATCTTCATCGATGAATTTTATATGAGCGTGGACCCCAAAATACGCTATTCACTTTTGGATCCAAAGCATGTCATTTACACCAATGCTTTGACATGTCATTTTCACCAATGCTTTGGCATGTCATTTCCACCAATGCTTTGGCATGTCATTTTCACCAACCCTTTGCAAGGACATTATCATTACGACGAGAGTTTTAACAACGTTGGTTGTGATTTCGAGTCTCCGACAACATCAAGCCTATTGTAAAAAATTAATCTTATATATTAAAAAAAAATTGTATAAATAAAAACACAAAATTCACCTCTATTGGATCGATGGAATGCGTTCAAATGCTGATGAAAAGATCGGATCTTTCACGACTTCTTTTGCATGGGTTCAAATGCTGATGAAAAGATCGGATTTTTCACGACTTCCTTTGCATTGGTTCAAATGCTAATGAAAAGATCGGATCTTTCACGACATCGTTTGAACCAATGCAAAACATGCCATGAAATCACGTCATCGCATGGAACCCCTTCCTTCAAATTTTGCTGGGTAGTATTCGACCAGTCAATGTTATCAATCTTTCGTATACTCAACATAGCCTAATCATCGTAGAACACATGTATACCGAGTTCTAATGTAATTGTTGGGGAAATAATTTCATTCACTTTGTCTTACGGCCCGAAAATATATTCTGGTTTTCCCCACTAAAATTATCGAATACTATCGACAAACTGTGAGGAAACTCGACGTGTGACTTATCTGTACCCTCGGTAACTTGTACTAGTCGGGGTATTTTTCGAGCCTTGGCTTAGCACGCCTTTAGCTTTTGGCATGCTTAATACAAAAGAGTTGAGGAATGATGAGTGATTTATAATCAAAGCTTGGTTCGACCTAGAAGGCTAGGAAAATGACTAAAAGTTACTAAATATGGTACCATTTGTATTTGACGAACCGGTAGAGCTACAGTTCTGAAATTTGGAATGAGGATCACTCATAGATTTTAGGATAAATGCATCAAAGTGTTTTTAGATATTCGAAATATAAGTGTACGAAAAGTACTAAGATGTACTAAATATAGTAACAATTCGTATTTTGTGAACAGACGAAGCTTAAAGGATAAAATTTGTAGTGGGAATCGAGGGTAAAAAGTACGGTTCACATACGGAGGTGGTTTTGGAAAGGTGTACACATGTGTACGAAAAGTACTAAATTTGGTACAATTAGGACTTGGGCAAACGGATAGACCTGGAATACTGATATTTGGAATTAAGGTTAATGTTGGAGCGTAGAATGGAAGTAGGTTTAAAAATTCGTAATTATGGGTACAAAGTACTAAATGGTACTAAATTTGGTACAATTTGGATTTGGGTGAAGGCATCATAGATGGTCTGTCTGCAATTATGACGTATCTGACATACATTTCTGACGTATATTACATACGTCGGAAACGTCGTAAACCTAGCCAAACAAACAAGGTTTTTGACAAATTCTTTGAATCATACGTAAAGTAGTGGTAGTGTTCGGAATATATTGTAGATGGCGAGCTAAGTGCGTAATCCAATTTATTGTGCAATTATTTCAGTTATTTTTAAAATTAAAATATTAGTAAAAATATGCTGTTATTTTCAAAAAAGGTACAGACGCTCTTCAATAACAAAGACAGGCTTGTTGAATTATTATTAAGTAAAAAATATGATGGTAACATACATTTTTGAGGTTTATGACGTTTACTACTTTTTATACATTTTCTACGGGTATATGACGTTTTCGACGTTTACAACTTTCTTACCGTCGAAAACCTAAAAAATCGTCATACAGACCATCTCTGGAAGGCATAGAGCTGGAATCCTGAACTTTGCAATTAAGGTTAATGTTGGAGTGTAGAGAGTATGTAGTTTTTAAAATTCGTACTTATGGGTACAAAAAGTACAAAATGGTACTAAATTTGGTACAATTCAAATTCGGGAGAACGGATAGTGCTGAAATCCCGAAATTTGGAATTAAGATTGCTGTTGGAGTATAGGAGTGAGGTAGCTATGGAAATTCGTAATTATGTGTAAGATACGTACTGATTGGTACTATATTTGGTACAATTTAGATTTGGATGAATGGATAGAGCTGGAATCCTGAACTTTGGAATTCAGGTTACTGTTGGAGCGTAGTATGAAAGTAGTTTTGAAAAGTAGTACTAAATAGCTCTAAATTTGGTACAATTCGGATTAGGGTGAACGGATAGAGCTGAAATCCTAAAACTTGGAATTAAGATTGCTGTTGTAGTACAGGATTGAGGTAGTTTTAAAAATTCGTATTAATGCGTACAACAAGTACTAAATAGTAATAAATTTTGATTTCAGCTTGAAAACCCGTTCCTAGAATCTTTTTGTGTTCTAGAAAGTTTTTTATTGAATTCTTAGGTACATTTTTGTAGTTGACTGTATCCTTAATTTTTGGGCGGTTCGGTATCTGTGGACCGGAATCGGAGAAAAAAGTATAAAAATTTAATATTTTCAAAAGTTTTTGGCTATTTTCACATTTAAGAACCGGTCATAGACATTTCGTATGTTCCAGAAAGTTGTTTGCTGATATCCTTGCAACATTATTGTGGTCCATTGTTTTCTTGAATTTTGAACGGTTTAGTATCTATGGAGCAAGAACCGAGAAAAGAGGATAAAAATCGCATTTGATTTGCTATTTTGACCATTAAAAACCGTTTCTACAGAGTTCGTACGTTCTAGAAAGTTGTTTGCTAAGATTTAAGGTACATTTTTATACCCTCAGCATTTATGCTAACGAGGGTATATACATTTTCATACGGGCAAAATGTGCCTCATCGAAATAATGGTTTTAGAACCCAAGTATGTTTGGACGAAATGTGTTTCGGACAATTTGGAGTCGATTGAGCAATGTCCGTCCGTCTGTCTGTCTGTCGGTCTGTCTGGCTGGCTGGAGCGCACGAGCTAAAATAAATTAATAAGGCAAAAATATAAAATAAATTTTATTCTATTTAAATTTAAAAAAAGGTCACTTACAAACCACTTTCAATTTATATTATATATGGAATAAAGTTACGTATGATATAAAATTATATATATTTTATGATATGACGATAAAATTCGTGAGAAACAAAAGCTTATGTAATTTTGGTTATGTCGTGCGGTTTTAAAGCTTTCTTGAGCCATATATGAGCTTAAAGTAACACCAAAATTTTTTCGAAAAAGCTCATATATGAAAACTTTGAAAGCTTTTTGTGCGTGAACTTATAATAAAGATTTTATCTAATCTTCGGCAAAAGTTCATCAAAATATGATATGATATGAAGTTGTAAAAAAGTCATAACCCTAGTACTCAGTTGTTATTTGGTGTCAGGGTGAGTGTTGGTGTGTGGCGTTGTTATATGAAAGTTGTGGCGGGCACTTTGCTAGTATACGCATAATTCGATAACATACAAATTCTTATTCAACAATGTTTGTGGGCAACCCTATTCCCAACTTAGAATGCCCAGTCCCACTATTCTTGTTGTTGTTGCTGTTGCATTATGTAGTTCAACAAGTTGAAAGAAATATCTTTAGTTTAAATCTTGCCATAATTAGTCGTCAGCTCGTTTATCGTTTATATGTCGCATCACTTTGTTTGAAATGGCTGCAATCAAGCTTTTGGGGGACTGTTTGTTGTAGTCGTGGTTGGGGCCGGTGTTGGTGTTTTATGTAAAATATTCTGTAGTCACTTAGTTTTTTGGGATTGTTAAACACAACACACCGTTGTGGGCCAACTGGACAAGTAAGGTGTTGGTTAGTTGTTCCCTAGTGCTTTGTTAGTTAGTGGACCAAAAAACAAAGAAAAGAATGAAAGAAAGGGATTTGGTGAAAATTTCGGCTTATTATCAGTTTAGTCGGCTGGTTTTTGTATTCTTTAATTTGAATTTTTAAATTATAAATTGTTTCTGATACCGATTGTTAAGCAGCGAGGAAATACAGTTTCAAACTAAGGAATGTTCTTATTTCTTTTATTTTGTTTCAAATCACTGGCAATTATGTTATTTAACTTGAATTTAATTCAAATCTTTTGTAAGAGAGATATGGCGGCGGATAATGATGACAACGATAATGATGTGTGTGATTGTATTTTATAATGATGTGGGAAAATTATGAGGTGATTTGTTTGTTCTTCTCTTTTGTTTTTGTGTTTTTGTTTTCTTGAATAGAACGTTTAATTTTAAATGTAAACTTTAATGTTGAATCGTCAACTGTGATTATTGTTGAGAGCTAAATTTACATAATTTGTATGCATTTCGAAACGAACAAAATCAATGTAAAGGAAATGTAAAACATTAGAGCTTTTTTATGGAAACTGTGGAGAAACGGAAGTGTTTAGTTTTTCCTACGCTAAAAGTTTAGACAAAAATTAATTGTTATTCAATACCCTGCTGTTATTGATGATATCAGTATCCGGATTTTAGAAGTGAAAAAAGTGAAAGGCGTGGGAATTATAATAGTCATCTGGACATTGATCAGTGTTTTCGGGAATGTCATAGAATTACTTACTTCGATGGTTTTTATGCTTAACATAACGTTTTGTTGCATAAGCCGAACTAAAGCCCTAAACACATCCAAACGTTTGAGTAAAACGTCATTTCTCATAAAAGAATGAAGAAAAATTCGAACTATTTTATTATTTTATCAGAAATGACGCCCAACATTACTGAAACGTTGGATGTGTTTACGGCTTAAGAACAGATTTCCAAACGCTTTTTCTACTTCACTTCTCCAATTATCGATGCCATGTTTTGTGATACCATCTTCAACTTGTTTTTCCATCAGAGTTTAGATCTCTCTTTTTGAGGGGGCATCTTTATCCAACCTGTTTACATAACCCAACCAACGCAATAGTTGTAGCTTGTTACGTTTTGCTATATCGATGTCGGTCGGCTGGTACAGTCCGCTGTTCATAGGATGCCGGTATTCACCTTTAACGCATATTGATCCATAAATTTTACGACGGATTTTCCTCCCAATCAAGTGCGACCTCATCTGCTTCACAAGTAACCATGTTTCGGATATCATATATAGAACCTCAAGAGGTCTAATGTTGCCTACAGACTAGCACAATATGTTCCTGTCGCCTATAGAAGACATCAAGAGGTCTTCTCTCGACTATAGCTGACCTCAAAAGGTCTTCTGTCGCCTATGGAAGACCTCAAGTAGTCTTCCGTTGCCTATAGACGACCTCAAAAGGTCTTCTATCGCCTATAGAAGACCGCAAGAATTCTTCTGCCGGCTATGGAAAACAGCAAGAGGTCTTTTGTCGCCTATAGACGACGTCAAGAGATCTTCTGTCGGCTATAGCAGACCACACGCTGTCTTCTGTTGCCTAGGAAAAACCTCAAAAGGGTTTCTCTGGTCTAAAGAAGACCTCTAGTGGTCTTGTGTTGCCTATAGAAAACCTCAAGAGGTCTTCTGTTGCATATAGAGGACCTCAAGACGTGTTTCGTTGGCTATGGAATACCTCAAGAGGTCTTTTTGTCCCTACAGAAGACATAAAGAAGTCATCTGTTGCCTATAGAAGACCAAGAAAGTACAGGTAGTATCAGTGTCTGGTAGAGTGTAATTTTTGTTTGACGAGAGATGGTTTTGCTTTTAATATTATTCTTCTCTCTATCTCGAAACTGATGTTGCTTGTTTTACGTAGCAACAGTATATGTGTGTATGTTCGTCTTTCAGTTGAATCTGGCTCTAGATCTAGCTCTAGTTTTAGGATGTGCAGTTCACCGGGCGGCATTCTGACATGTTTGAATATTTTCCATCGCGGTGCGTTTATATTAGCGGACCAAACTGGCGCCGAATAGCTTACCATAGGCCGATCTATCGCGTTATATGTGATCAACAAGGTTTCTTTACCTGAACCCAAGTGCTGCCTGCTAGGGACTTGAGGACCTTGTTCCTACCTCTCAGTGTGTCACAGATAGCTGTGGCATGCGCGGACGACGTGAACATGCTGTCGAATGTGAATCTTGGGGATGTTGCTGATTGGAATTCTGCTGCCATCGACCGTGACATTCAACTCAGCTGGTGAACAGAGTGGTCGTAGATTTAGTGGCGGATATTGCTCTCGTGGAAAATGGTGGTAAGATCAGTCAAGGAGGAATTCAGCCTTTCACAAATGACATAAGGGGAGGTCCCTGATGCCAAGATCGTCCAAGAACATCATACGTTACGATTTCAATGTCATCTGGAGGGGCGGAATACAGAAGAGGTAGAAGTTAAACAGTTCCAGAGATATCACCCCAAATTGGGGAACTCCCTGTTTCACTTAACGGGGCCTGGACTCCTTTTTCCTGAATTCCACACCTATAATTGATTATCCAACATTTCAAATCAATTGCCACCATCACTGTTCTATCACACGGCTTGTTCAGCTTGAGTCCTCGACTAATATGTGCGGATATGGCGTGCAGCGCTGTTGTTACACTTCACTGCTTATGACCGGCTGATAATTGGCAAATGGATAACTATTACTGACGCTGGTTCACTATTTCATCTTTGCTAGCATCCTTGCCTGGCTTCAGTAGCGGGGCCACTTTGCCCATTTTTATACCCTCGGCATTTATGCTAACGAGGGTATATACACTTTCATACGGGAAAAATGTGCCTAATCGAAATAATGGTTTAGGACCCCAAGTATGTTTTGACGAAATGTTTTTCAGACAATTTGGAGTTGATTTAGCTGGCTGGTTGGTGCGCACGATAACTCTCGAACGGATCAACCGATTCGGTCCAAATTTTGGGTATCGTAATATTTTGCCTAAACTTAGTTTAAGTTCGAAGATGGGTCATATCGGTCCACTCCTTCCGGTACCTCCCCCACAAAAGTTCGGAAATGTTCGGAAAATTTGTGTGCACGATAACTCTTAGAGGAAGTAACCGATATGGTCCATACTTTGCACATCGTGGAATTTCTACCAGACTTAGATGAGGTTCCAATATAGACTCAATCGGTCCACTCCTTCGGGTGCCTCCCACGCAAAATTTCGGAAAAGTTTATTTTAGGACCTGTTCTCGAATCGATTTGACTTTTGTTGTAGCAACTTGTATTCACTGCCTCCCATACGACGCTATAAGTTTCATCAGGGACAAGTCCATACTTCCTGAGAAAATAGCCTGAAAGGACCAAAAACACCTATGACACCGTGAGTAGTAGTTGGAGCGCATGCTAACTCTCGAACGGATCTGCAGATTCGGTCCAAAATGTGGCCTTCATAATATTCTGTGCAAACTTAGTTTAAGTTCGAAAGATAAGCCATATCGGTCCACTCATTCAGGTACCTCCCTCACAAGAGCTAAAAAATGTTCGGAATAATTGCGCGCACGATAACTCTTGATATGAGTGACCGATTTGGTCCATACTTTACACATCCTAATATATCTTCCAGATATAGATCAGGTTCGAATATGGACAATATTTGTCCAATCCTTCGGGTACCTCCCACACAAAATTTTGGAAAACTTCACTTTAAGACCTGCTCTCGAATAACTTTGATTTTTGTTGAAACAACTTGTATTCGCTGCCTCAATTACGACAGTAAAAGTTTTTTTCAGGGGCAAGTCCATAATTCTTGGGAAAACATCATGAAAGTTGTTAAAACCCCGTATGGCACCATATGGAATGTCTGGAGAGCTGGAACCGAATACTGCGTTCGTCCAAACTTTGGATATTATAATATGTCTTCGAATATTACATGAAATTCGAAGGTGGTGCTTATAGGTCCACTCCTTCCGGTACCTCCCCCACAAATGTTCGAAAATATTCCCTAAAATGGTACGCGCGATTTCTCATATCGTTGCAACCGATTTGGTCCAAACATTGGATCTCTAAATATTGTCGAAACTTTGTTTATGTTCAAATTTGGGCCCTATCTGTCCAATCCTTGTGGTAACACCCACAAAAATGTTCAACATTTTTGTATAGTTAAGGGTCTGTTAGAGGATCCTTTGGACATTTTTACCGAATGTTTTCCTAGTGGCCCTTTTTAACAAACAACAACAAAAACATTGTTCCACAACATCCCATATGGGACAAGGGAGACTTCTCTCATATCAATGAGTGCACCCCGATTCATATTTAGCTCAATGATATGGGACCTACTGTTTATCGCCGAGTCCGAACGGCGTGTCTTAAGACACCACTTGTGGAGAAGTTTTTCAAGGCTGAAATACTCAGGAAATGTCGCCAACATTACTGAGGGGTATTTTGCCACCGTTGAAAAATGTTTGATGTTGCTTGGCCGGAGAATCGAACCCCCCACCTTCTGCGTGCAAGGCGGGCGTGCATACCATTGCACCACGGTGGCACCCAACCCTGTTTACAGCGATATTATGTTTTTCGTAAGCTAGTGTGATAAAAAAACCCTATCTAACGTTGTTCCCGCCAATTTTTGAGCTTTAATCCTATCCATACTTTTGTCGGTTCATACGCCCAAAATTTTGCAAACCCCTCTAAATACATAAGCTTTTTTTGGGAAAAAAGTATTTCAATCCACACAGGCTGAGGGTATATCTCTGTCGACAAAGCCGACTGATACTTTTTTACTTGTTTGGTATAGATCCCATATAACGGATTTGAGGATTTAATCTACAATTTATAACCGAACTAGCTGTAATTTGACATTGGAGGTTTTAAGGGGTCAGAACACTTCTACACCAAAATTGTGAACATAGGTCCATGTTTTGGTATAACCCCCATATAACGGTACCGCCCGATTTTCGATATTTTGAGGATTTTATCTACACGTTTTAACCGAACAAGTTGTAATTTGACACTTGAGGTCTTCAACGGTCATGAAAATTCTTCACAAAAAATCTTCAATATAGGTACATGTTTTGAAATATGCCGTTGGTCTATTTCCGATTTTCCACCGATTTTCGGTATTTTGAGGATTTAAGCTTCAATTTTTAATCGATCTAACTCTAATTTGACGTTTGAGATTTTCAATGCCTATGAAACTTCTCCGCCAAAAATCGTTAACCTAGGTCCATATTTTGGTATAGCGCCCATATAACGACACCCCCGATTTTCGGTATTTAAGGATTTTAGCATTTTTTTACTGAACTTCCGTAATTTGACAGTTGAGGTTCCGTGTACTCATGAAACTTCTCCACCAAAAATTGTCAACATAGGAACATGTATTGGTATAGCTCCCATATAACGGTGCCTTCTGATTTTTGGTATTTTAAGGATTTTAGCTAAAATTTTTAAGCGAACTAGCTGTAATTTGACATTTGAGGTTCTAGGCGTCAAAGCTCTTCTCCATCAAAAACTGTCAAAATATACCATGTTTAGGGATAGCCCCCATATAACTATACCTCCCGATTTTCGGTATTTTGAGCATTTTAGCTAACATTTTTAACCGAACTACCCGAAAATTAACATTTGAGGTTCCCTGCGGACACGAAACTTCACCACCAAACATTTTCGACAAAGGTCCATGTATATCAATGTATATCCCCCATATTAGCCCATTTAGCTACGTTTTTTGGGGTCACAACACATTTTCACCAACATTTTGTACATAGGCCCATGTTTACGTACAGCCCCCATGTAATTGTATGTTTTTCGATTTTCGGTATTTTGAAGGTTTTAGCTATATTTTCTGGCTGAACTACCCATAATTTGACATTTGAGGTTCGCTGCAGCCACGAAACTTCACCAACAAAAATTTTCGACATAGGTCCGTGTTGTGATATATCACTCATATAACCGTACTTCCCTATTATAGGTAATTTAAGTATTTTAGCTACATTTCAACATAGGTCAACGTTTTGGTATGGCCACATTAAACGCTGATGATCGTGTTTGTTTGAATAAATCTGTAAAAAATGAGGTTTTTTATTTCCATGCTAACACATCGTGTAAATTGAGCTATATCGCCATCCCAGTGAGATTTAATGGCCATTGAAACATAAAAAAGTGCGTTATTGGTGTAGCTATTTTTCAGCTGTTTGTATTAGAACAGGCTTCAAAGCTTTAACAGGTGATTATTACACTTGCACTATATTTATTTTTAACATTTATACATTCATTGATTTTATTGCCAGATTCCACAACCTTTGTATAAATCCTCATCCTCATATAATTTTGCACATCACCCCCCCCCCCCCCCCCCTTTTATTCTCATCACATCTTAGTCAGCAAATTTCATTTCATTTTTATCTTAAACGTTTTATGGTAAAGAACCCGGTCATAAGCATCAGTTTAAATGGATAAGTACATGTTTGTATATTAACGCATAATTGCATGTACATACAAAACGACACATGCAGACAGGCAGATAGATGGATAGACAGACGATGAGAGATAGTCAACCACTTAGTCAACTATTATTGACATTTTCATTTCCATCAAACCATGATTATGGCTTTAACATTTGATGCCATGTAATTATTGGGTATTTAGTATTGCCGCCTTTAAGCCGTGTTAAGTATTTGTTATTATTTTTTTTTTTTCGTTAGTTGTTGCTGTTGTTATTGCATTTATTTGCACTTTTAAATGAATGCTGTTTGTTGGCTGAAGGTTTTATGGGGTTTGGCCTGACATGCAACGACAGAGTGCCACCACGCAAAGTTATTCGCTAGAATTTAGGCGAAAAAATTATACAATTAATGGATTGGTGAGAAAAAATAAACATCGGTAATGGTGTTTTATGTTTTCTGGTGTTATTATTGAAAAATTACCCAAAGATATATCCTTGGATATTTAATAATACCATTACACTGTGTGTAATTTTTTGAGTCATGTTTTATTAACCATATCCTGACACCGCAGTGTGATAGAAGACCAAAAAAGAGAAGACACGTGTCTCGAAGATTTTCCCTATCTCATCAACTTTCGCTGTTATAAACCTCCAAAGGTTTGAAGCTTTGATGCCAAAAGGGATAATTTTGTCAGAATTTTATCTTCTTCCAACCCGTTAAAAAATTTGATTTATTCTCAGAGGCAAAATTGTAGCTCTTGTCTTAAAGAACAAAAATTGTGAACACACATACCACAAACGTGCTCACCTTGGCCACGGTACGTTGTTAATTATCAAAACCGTTATCTTCATCTCGTTGTCAAATTGACAACGGCGTGCTCATTACGACCACAAACGGTGTTGATACATTATCGACATCGGATGTGGTCTGTTTCACCATGTATGGTGTCATTTATTCTCTGGGTGTAGACTCCGGCGCTGGTACCTTTCCCCATCTTAGATCCACAGCAACCAGAGGAGAGCCACCTTCAGCCCAAATGTACTTACTGGCTTGGAATAATAACTGAGGGTGAGACAAACCTAAAAGAGGTTGGTATATAAGCGCTCGTGTGAATACTAACTAACAATTATGTTTAAGACCTTCGCATGCATGTCCAACCTGTGAAAAACGCCACAATCCTGACTCTCAGAGCCTAAAATCCGTCTTTGTAACTTGAAACTGAACCAGGATATCCAGGGATCGCCAGGATCATGTCCAAAGTAGCGCGAAACGTGATTTTGATTGGTGTGGTGATTAAAATTGATGCAGCCCTTTGTGCGCTTTATAGCTTGAACAGTAGTGACTTATTACCAAATGCTTGCTACCAAACAATTCCACCATAGCTTTAGCAATCCCACGGCGGCAGGTTCTTCGGTCATATTTGTATTGTTTTGTTCTGAACTGGGAGCAGCATATTCCGGAATGCCTCCTCCCCAGAACCAATATGGATGTACTCAGTTTATCACATCCGCGTCCACCACACTCAAACTTTAGTGAGATGCAAGAGATGCTGGGAGTGGGTGCATCTCAGATGTTGATCTGGACTCGTCTATGTGAGGGACTATATTGCTGGATGCTGAGGGAACACAGCCCCCAGTGAGTCGACATTGTCATAAGAATACGCGACTCCGCCGCAGTCCCCACAACAGCAGCCGCACACGCACCTATAATACCAGCCGTTGCTCTTCCAATCCATGGAAACGCACCTTTTTTGCAATTTAATTGCAATGGAAACCGAGGTAATATCAAGGAAATAGTAAATTTCATGAGCCGAAAGAATACCATGGTCGCGGCAGTAGAGAAAACGAAGCTCAACAACAACTGCAGTACACAGCTTTGTGATGGTTACAATCAAACCAGAAGTGGAGGAGTGGGATTAGGTTAGGTTGAGAAGAGGGGTGATTCAAGATCACCACATGTCCTTAAAAGAAAGGGCATACACTAAAGCCAGAAGAGGCCTGTTGTGCGATGTGTCCTGGAAGTTGTTGTTGTTTAAAAAAAAAAATATTAGTTTAGAAGTTCCGTCCCATTGATGCAGTCCCTCAAGTTTTTCAACCCGATGTCCTTGATATGGTCGAGTCCTGTAATTATGTCGTTTCCCATTAGTTGCGTTCTTAAGTTTGTGAAAGCCTGGCAGTGGCAGAGATAGTGTTTCAACTTTTCTTTGTCCTCGACACATGCCCTACATTCACTATTCTCTGCACAGCCTATCCTGTGCAGATGCGCTTGTAGTCCTAGATGCCCTGCAAGGACACCAATCAGTCTACTGATATCCTTTTTACTCATCACCAAGAGGTCACTTGTTTTGTCCTGGTCTGGGTTACCCCATTGAATTTTTGTAGTTTTTCCCTTTTCCTGGTTATTCCATACGGATACATGAGCATTCTTTGCCCAAGCTTTTAGTTCTATACGCGCCGCCTTTAAAGGCTTGGCATTGTCTAGACTTACTGTAGGTAGCTCCCTGGCATGTTTTGCTAAGGAGTTTGCTACTTCGTTTCCCGTAATCCCTATGTGTCCTGGTACCCATATAATGTTTACCGAGCCATAATGGGAATAGTCGTTAATTGAATTTTTACACTCTAAGACAGAGGTGGGGGATTAGTCTGTGAAATACAGACCCATCCCGCATGAGCCTGGCCCGTACAAGGAATGTATGGGAACTGCCGAGTTAAATATGTTTAACGTATACATCCCACCGATAAATAAAAGGGGCGTGATGAACTTCTTTGAGCCAACCCCAGTGACCCTAGGAAGCTAGGAGTGAACAGGTTGTTCGCAAACAGTTGGTTAAATCATCTGAAATGCTGCTATATAATAACCCGAATAAGTGAATTTGGGGGCAACGGTTAAGTCACTCTGGAACCCTGGGAAGATAGGACTTCAGTCACCTTTGGCGACGCTGACTGATCCGAAGAGCATCCCGGGAGTGACAGGCTGAAGAGAAGAGTACTAAGTCGTTAGATCTCTTCCTGAAGTGAAAGCTCCAAAACTGTTTAACCTTTACCCTTCCGTCTTCCCTCTACCATCCCCTGCAGAGTAACTTCCCTGCGTTCATTTATGAAAGGCTTAACTCCTATTTGATTGATATTAATACCTTTTTCTGCCCGAAGAATATGAAAATATCCCCCACCAAAATCTACGGTCACCCTGTTCGCCACATGTATTACGGGGATGGACACTGAGCCGAATGTCATGGTCGACCCAAAGATTTGTCACAATCGACAGCATGTTCCCATCGTTCGCGCATGGCAGTACTTGGGGTGCAGATAAAGAAACCTTGTTGGCTACATATAATGCTATAGGTCGGTCTGCGGTAAGCTATGCGGCGCCACTGTGGTCAGCGATTACAAGTGCAACGCGATGGAAAAAATTATCAAACCTATCGGAATGCCGCCCTGAGAACTGTGACAGGGTGCATCCTGATGGTTTGTGGAGGCGAAGGTTCTTTCGGTACAGTAACATAATGACATGGTCTCTTGCTTAGGTGCTTAATTACCATATGGTGGATTGGGCCCCCACCCATCTTGTCAGGTAGCATCTTCATGAGTAGGAGTAGTTTCGGCTCAACTATGCTCGGGATGGTGCAACCGCCTCGATTTCTATAGGGCAATGATTGATAACACCGAGCAAAACATCTTCACAGCATGCGACACAGTCCCGCACCACACACTGATATTTTAAACTGTTCTCAACTAACTCCTGTAGTTTTATGGTCAGATACAAGCGACGAGCATGATAAGTTTTACGAATTGAGTAGCAGATTTTGCCGCAGAATTACTATTGCTTCCAAACGTACATCTAGTTCCAAAAAGATCTATATTGTAGAACTCCGCACCTTCCTTGCAAAACTACTAAATTGTCGCTTAAGAACAATTTAAGGGCTGTTCGAGCATGGATTTACATTTTTGCCGAATGTAGTCATTGTCCTTGTTCCTTGAAAAAATGACCCAAGGATTGATGGACAGTTGTTCAACCATTGCACATCGCAATGTTTCAGTCAAACTTAAAACAAGCTCGAAACTCAACTTATCAGACAATTGCTTCGATTATTTTCCCAAAAAAAGTTCGCGAAATTCGCTTTTGCACCAGAATGTATTTTTTCCATAGGCAGGTCTTGTTCGAAAATGGGCTATATCGGCCCACGTTTTGGTATAGCCCCAATATAACGGTACCTCCCGATTTAAGGTATTTTTAGGATTGTTACTACATTTTTCACATTTGAAGTTCTCAGTAGCCACAAAAATTCTTCCCCAAAAATTGCCAACATGGGTCCATGTTTTGGTATTTTGAAGACATTAGCTATTCAAAATATTTTCCCAATTGTTGACATCTTTATTTCAAGAAAAAAACTTAGATACAAACTGTTTCTCCTCAAATCCCATAGAAACTTGTTTCACTTGTCATTAACATCATTTCGAGTAAATTAACATTAAAACATAATTTTACTCTCTAAAAAAAGTTCTTCATAATTTAGCTTCAGGCCATCATAAATGACTGGACCAACCGAACCAACCGACTTAACTAACTAGCCAGTCATTCAACTAGGCAGTAAACCAACCAGCCAGCCAGGCAGCCAACCAACGGAACATGAAACACTTCAACCAATCACAAATCACACACAATTCACACTTGTTGATTTGCCAAATGTGCGATGAGTTTCAATTTAATTTTTATGACGTTTGACATTCTTTGCGTATTCTCTTTTCAGCTCAGCTCAGCTCAGCTCTGTCAGCCAATGACTGATGACAGATGATGATATGTGAGACTGACTTACAATGAATGCTCTTTACCTTTGTATGTATGTTTGTATCATATCGGACGTAACTTTCAAATATTTTTAACCAATTATCGAACCCCTCAAAATCACCTCAACTCACCACAGAATTTAAATGTGAAACAATAGACATCAATGGAATTGGAATTGGAATGATGACAGTTAGAGCGTAGATGATGGTGATGATGATGTATTTGATTGAAAACTCTTGAAACTCAAACAAAATAAGAAACACAAAATTAAATAAAAAGAATTCCGATAATGGTTTCCAACAACAACCGTAGCTGTAAGAAGTAAATATTTTTATTTGCATTTGACAAACAAGTGGATTTATAAGAAAAAAATATATTGAAAACCTTAAACATTTTAACAAGCGGGTCGGTCATAAGGTGGGAGAGATTGAAACCGACAGTTATTTACCCTAAAATGTTAACATTTGAAAACATTAGTAGAGGGTGCGATACTTTGGTTGAGAAAATATTTGCAAAATATTACGGAGACACTGTCAAATTCATAACAATGGATTATAAAGAATGTTTTAGGAAATTAAGAAATTGTCTAGGCTCGTCTTTAAATAATCTTTAGCTTGTCTATAAATGCTCCATTCTGGGCACCCTTCAATTGTCTATAAAGACACCCTAGTGGGATGAAGTCAGCCTCCCTTGGGCTCGTCTATAAATAATCTTTAGCTTGTCTATAAAGGCGTCCAGAACGGAGCCTTCAATTGTCTATAAAGACACCCTAGTGGAATGAAGTCAGTTTATAAAAATCCCTTCTGCTTCTTAAGCCCATCTTCAGAATCTCTAGAATTAAAGCTAAGTATAATTCCCACTGTAGCCGCTGTAGCGTACCTGTCACCCCATTCACTCATCCACCAATTAAATTATTAAAGCTCACTGAAGAACAAATATCATAAAAAAAAAACTAAACTACAAAACAACTCGAAATAAACATCAATGTTCAACAAGCATAACAGCTACATACAAACTCTGTGTATTCATGTTTGGATGTGTATCTCAAGTGGTCAGACAATAATAACTGTGCGGCGCATTACCATATTTTGGCGATAAACTCTTGAATAAATTCACACCATCCCCACCACCACCACCGACCGACACCATCAACAACAAACAAATTCCATCGCCATGATACAGCAGTCAGTCACCTACCAACCTTAAAGATCAACGTCATCACCATACATATGCTGATCGATCTATCTATCCATCCGCCGATCCATCCATTCAGCAATGAACACTCATCACAACAATCACCATCAACAAATTCATCATCATGAATGATGAATTTCAATATCCATCCCGCCGTCAATGTTTTCTTCGTCGCATTTATTCTTTGAATTAGGGTTTAGAAATAAATTTTGTGTGATAGCAGCTAAAGATCGCTTTGCTTACTACTCTCCTCTCCCCGAAAGAAAATTTACATAAAACTTTTGTGGCTTTCTTTGGAAAATTCGAAATTTGGTTATGTGATATTTAATAACGAATAAAATACATAAACGAGCAAAAGTTTGTCCCACGTCGTCGTCTTTAGAGACGAGCTGAAAGATCGTCTTTATAGACGAGCCACAAAGGTCGTCTTTATAGACGAGCCAAATGTCGTCTTTATAGATGAGCTGAAAGGTCGTCCTTATAGACGAGCTGAAAGGTCGTCCTTATAGACGAGCTGAAAGGTCGTCCTTATAGACGAGCTGAAAGGTCGTCCTTATAGACGAGCTGAAAGGTCGTCCTTATAGACGAGCTGAAAGGTCGTCCTTATAGACGAGCTGAAAGGTCGTCCTTATAGACGAGCTGAAAGGTCGTCCTTATAGACGAGCTGAAAGGTCGTCCTTATAGACGAGCTGAAAGGTCGTCCTTATAGACGAGCTGAAAGGTCGTCTCTATAGACGAGCTGAAAGGTCGTCTTTATAGACGAGCTGAAAGGACGTCCTTATAGACGAGCTGAAAGGTCGTCCTTATAGACGAGCTGAAAGGTCGTCCTTATAGACGAGCTGAAAGGTCGTCCTTATAGACGAGCTGAAAGGTCGTCCTTATAGACGAGCTGAAAGGTCGTCCTTATAGACGAGCTGAAAGGTCGTCCTTATAGACGAGCTGAAAGGTCGTCCTTATAGACGAGCTGAAAGGTCGTCTTTATAGACGAGCTGAAAGGTCGTCTTTATAGACGAGCTGAAAGGTCGTCTTTATAGACGAGCTGAAAGGTCGTCTTTATAGACGAGCTGAAAGGTCGTCTTTATAGACGAGCTGAAAGGTCGTCTTTATAGACGAGCTGAAAGGTCGTCTTTATAGACGAGCTGAAAGGACGTCCTTATAGACGAGCTGAAAGGTCGTCCTTATAGACGAGCTGAAAGGTCGTCCTTATAGACGAGCTGAAAGGTCGTCCTTATAGACGAGCTGAAAGGTCGTCTTTATAGACGAGCTGAAAGGTCGTCCTTATAGACGAGCTGAAAGGTCGTCCTTATAGACGAGCTGAAAGGTCGTCTCTATAGACGAGCTGAAAGGTCGTCTCTATAGACGAGCTGAAAGGTCGTCTCTATAGACGAGCTGAAAGGTCGTCTCTATAGACGAGCTGAAAGGTCGTCTCTATAGACGAGCTGAAAGGTCGTCTCTATAGACGAACTGAAAGGTCGTCTCTATAGACGAGCTGAAAGGTCGTCTCTATAGACGAGCTGAAAGGTCGTCTCTATAGACGAGCTGAAAGGTCGTCTTTATAGACGAGCTGAAATGTCGTCTTTGTAGACGAGCCAAAGGTCGTCTTTATAGACGAGCCAAATGTCGTCTTTGTAGAAGAGCCAAAGGTCGTCTTTATAGACGAGGTGAAAGGTCGTCTTTATAGACGAGCTGAGAGGTCGTCTTTATAGACGAGCTGAAATGTCGTCTTTTTAGACGAGCTGAAATGTCGTATTTGTAGACGAGCCAAAGGTCGTCTTTATAGACGAGCCAAATGTCGTCTTTGTAGAAGAGCCAAAGGTCGTCTTTTTAGACGAGTTGAAAGGTCATTTTATAGACGAGATGAAATGTCGTCTTTATAGACGAGCTGAAAGGTCGTCGCTATAGACGAGCTGAAAGGTCGTCTCTATAGATGAGCTGAAGGTCGTCTCTTTTATAAATAGAAGACCCACTTATGAAGTCTTCTGTAAATAGAAGACCCATATATGCGGTCTTCAATAAATAAAAAGCCCACGTTTGAAGTCTTCTATAAATAGATATCCCATTTATGAGATCTGCTATAAATTGAAGTCCTACTTATAAGGCCTTCTATAGATAGAAGACTCGCTTATTGGGTATTCTATATATAGAATAACCACTTATGAGGTCTTCTATAGATATAAACTCAATTATAAGGTCTTCTATAAATAGAAGACCCACTTATGAAGTCTTCTGTAAATAGAAGACACACTTTTGAGGTCTTCAATAAATAGAAAGCCCACGTATGATGTATATAAATAGAAAGCCCATTTATGAGATCTGCTATAAATAGAAGTCCCGCCTATGAGGTTTTCTATAAATAGAATGCTCACGTATGAGGTCTTCTATAAATAGAATGATCACTTATGAGGCCTTCTATAGATAGAAGACTCACTTATGATGTCTTCTATATGCAGAAAACACACTTTTGATAGCTACTATAAATGGAAGATCCACTTATGAAGCACCGACGTAGCCAGGGGGGGGGGGCCCGGGGGGCCCGGGCCCCCCCCCGAAATGGTTTTAGTTCCCGTAGGATATTAGCTTATGTTACACATTTTTTAATTTTTGAGTAAAATTTTAAACTGTTTTAAATTGTTCAAGAAATATGTAAAGTAGTTGGAAGCATTACAGAGAATTATTTAACTACATTGGTATACTTATTGTCCAACATATTTGAAAATGTAAAAGTAATTAACAAGTTAGACTTTTTGAGCAATTTTATGCATAGTTCTTGTTAAGTTTTAAGGTGTTGTTTAAGCGTTTAATCGGAATTTTAGGCTGTCTGTGTTACTGAGTTCAGAACAATAAGTTTATTTGTATTTGTTGAACGTTTGTAACATATTAGGTCCAATACCTTGGCTTATAAACAACATCCAGAAAAAACACTTTTTGCGATATTTTGTTTTTTTTTTAATTTTCTGTAAGAGCAATTCAACAATAAAATGTAAAGCCGTTGCTTAATCTTTGTGGTTTTAAGTGTTTGTATATTTTCTCTAACACGTTATTATAATGAACTATTTTGAAATTCATAACAATTACAAATTCTTTATTATGTTTGAAATTTGCATTAAAAAAACTATGTATATCAACCGTTTTTTTCTGATATAATTTCTGTTCCACCGCAGTGTCGTAAATGTCTATTAGACAAAAGGATTTTTCTGTGGAATTTTTATGTTTTGTTCGACCTTTCGAATGTTAATTAAATCAAGATTATTGAGCTTGAGGTCAATGTTTATATTTTACTAGCTGAACCTGGTGCGCTTCGCTACCCCGAATAAGGTAAAATATATTTCGACAAATTTATTTGTAGGCCAATTTTCGTCACTCATTGCAACTTTCATTCAAATCGGGTATATAAAGGGTGTTTGGTGCATCAAATACATGAAATCGGACGAAAATATATATGGGAGCTATATCCAATTCTGAACCTGTTACCATTCTATAGATACTTGCATAAAAAATCTAAATGTTTTGGAGGTACCTCCGATTCTGATGCTATATCTCCGGATCAACGCGGAATTTCAGAAATTTTTATAGCCTATGTTACCTTCAGGCCATATAGTGACATACCCTGAAAATGTCAGGAAGATCGGTTCAGCGGTTTTTGAGCCCATAAACTTGAAACAAACAAACGTAAAAACATTTTTCTACTTTATATATGGGCAATATTTTTGAAAATTTACCATAGTTGAAGCCAAGGTTTACTTTTTTATAGCTAGCGAATAGTGGTTGTATATTGTACAAAAAAATGCTTTTGGATAAAATGAAATGTTTTTAGACTTGGCAAAAAATATTGGCTTTAACAATTAATTTGCGTGGAAGCTGTGGCTATATTTATGTTAAAAATAGGTAAAAATGGGTTGAAGCTAACGTGTCTTTTTTGTTTTCTCTCGATTTGTGATTAAACCACACTATTTATGATTTTCCTGTCAAAGTAAAAGTAGAAGCCAACTAAACAAGGATAATCTCACTAATGTATAACTTTTTAAAATTTGATCTGCGTCTACCATTAAATGAAGCTGACATTTCGAAGCCAGATTTTAAGTGTTTTTGGAAATTTTCTTTTAATTTCGTTCCTCAAACAGGGTTTTCAAAAAATCATATATAGGATTGTATAACTCGCGATTCTGAGTTATTTGATATCTGTGTCGTGAATGTAGCCTACACAGCTTCACAGAAATCCGTATCCAAATACGAAAATTTTGTGCAAACAATTTTCCAAAAATCATATTTTTCAGGCCTACATTTTACAAATGCCATTCGATTTACTCGTATCTAATTGCAAATTTTAGATTTTTACGTTGCGGATCTAATAAATCATTACTCGTGAAAATCCATCTACTAAAACGAGAGATCCAAGAAATTCCAAGGTAGGAAAATCATCTAAAATTGTTATTGAAAATATCGCGCATTTTATCGCGTTTTCTGCGGGTCGTTTCCACTGCAATGAAAAAACTGGTGAAGCATCTTCGTTTTTGCGCAAACAGAGATTTAAAAACTTCACTGATAAGGGAGCTACATTCATTTTATCCCAAAAAATATTGTGTGATGCTACATCCACGGTTCTTGGTTGATCGCCTTGAAATAGATAAATATCGATGTGGATTTTCATGTTGACACTGAAACCGGATGCGGAATAAATTGTGATTTTGATAATTACGCGATTTACACATATTTTAAAAACGCATATTAATTAAAACGGTTTAATTGAACTCTATTTCCTTCCCCCGTGAAGTTTTTGTTAAAAACTATATTTTTTTGTAATTTTTGACGGGTAAATGGACCTTTATTTTGAAAAAAGTCGGATTACATTTAAACTTTTGTCAATTTTTGGTAAACTACGCGAATACTTGTAACATTTTACACATATTATGCAATCTACCTAATGACGTCGCTTCGTGATAACTTTTTAGTGACAATTGTGCTCATTGAAATAATTAGCGTTTTTATAACAATTTGTTCTTAAAAACAGAAGTAAAACCGCGATAACTTTTGTCCGCAACAACCAAAAGTTACCTATGTATAAAAAAACCTTGGATGTAGCGCGAAATGAAAAAATTAAATTTTTGGAAAATGGAATATGCAAGAATTGGCAACATTTCCCATATATTGATTTATTACATATTATTTCCAATATTTCAAAATTACAATGAATTTCATCTTCACAGATTTTTATGTCGATTCCTCTTTGAATAAAACCAGAAGAAAACGTCATAGAAACCCACAGCAATTGTATTTGCACATTTCTAGAAATGTTAATTTTTCCTGCTTCGGTAAAGGACCTTGTGACGATAAACGAAATCTAAAAACTGATCGGAAACAGGTTCTTCTTCGTCAAAATCTCTACAAGTGCCACTCGACTTTGGGGACAGGAATATACCCTGAGCCTGTGTGAATTGGAACTTTCATCTATAGACAGATCGAATAGCGGCTACACAGCCAAAATCCTTAAACCCAAAAACTATGCATTAGGAGATTTTCAGAAATTTGTAGCCATTTTCGGACGTATGAACTTACAAACAAAATATGGATTTGTATCATTGATCACAAGTGGTGCGGAGAAATGGACCGGACGGACATAGTTAATTTTTGGAGTAGATCTTAATTTGGGAGTCATTCCTTTTAAAAGATATTGGCCTTGGATTGGGCGACATAATTTCATTTTAAATGAAGTTAAGGCTGGATTCCAGAGATCCCCTTGTTGCTGATAAATTTAAGAAAAGATCCAGAATTTCTATAAGTGAAGTCCGACGATTGGACGCCAAAACTAGTCTGTTGACAGATGCACGATTTGGCGACAGAATTTGCCATTTACATAACCGCGATTAGGTGCTACAATTTCTTGATGGATAGACTAACTATTGCTCAGCATTAGTCCTCGGCCTTCAGAAATTCTTTGCAGATATTTGAAAATTAAATGTTATGATATTTCAAGGGGTTTCCATTGTATTCGCATTCGTTTGGCCTTACCGAAGTGATATCACTGAATTTCATAACATTCACTGTAGTTGTGAATTATTTGATAAATGATACGCTCAAAAATATATCGCATTATTAATATATTCATTGTTTTGACCATATATTAACTGTGACATATTGCCAAAAGAGTTCTAAAAACAAGATAAAATTGGCCAAGAAGTCTTGCGCCATATGAACTAAAAAACAGTATTGAAAATTATTTTATCTGTAGAATAAGTCTAAAATAAGGTTTACATCTTTGCTAAATAATACATTTTCGCTAACATGAACTTTCAAAATTTTGGTCAGGTGGGCCCCCCCCGAAATGAAATCCTGGCTACGTCCCTGTTATGAAGAATTACATAAATAGAAGACCCGCCTATGAGGTGCTTAAGTACGTCTGAAACTGAAGGTCGTCTTCATAGACAAACTTGTCTTCTCAGTCTCTCCGCTTACAGTCACTTCAAGTTTTCCCACTTCGCTTTCATTTGTATAACAATCACACAGAATTTTCCCATGCCAACAACCTTACTGAAAAAAACTTAACTTGTCCACCTAAAGAACACACCTCAGAAGCTTCTAATAGGCTAATGCGAAGACAAGTATCATTTCAAGCGGCTATTATTTATGCTGCTTGTTTAGCGAAATTAGTTATGTCTGATTAAATTTGAATAAGTAATTGCTGTCGTTGTTATAAATATTGTTGTTGTTGTTGTTGTTTCGCTATCATTATTATTATCGTTATTGTTATTGCATAAATGTATCAAAAGTATTTGTGATGGTAATCTTTTAGTTGTTGTTCTTTTTGGGGCGGTTAAATACAGTTGCTCTAACATTGTTTCTGTGAGAGTGTTGGAAAATAAAACGGCGGTGTGATAATTCTGAGGAAGAGGAAGAAGACTTACGACACTTATTTATTTCCACGAAACAATTGGTAAGGTTTCGAATTTCAGAATTGTTTCCTTGAACAGGCGAACATAAGGCCCACTGTACTATCTATAAAAATACTCTTTATTTCGACAATGAAAAATCCTTCTGATTGCGTATAAAGACTTCAGTCAACTCATCTGTAAACCGTCCCTACAACACACCGACGCACAGTGGTTCAGAATCGTTTTTTTCCTGGTTAAAAATCTGTAACTTTTGAACGCATAGAGATATTTTCATTTCTTTTCTTTTTTTGTTCGACAGTTAACACTTTCAGCTTAGTTTTAAGTAAATATATTTAAACTGTTTCTTGACGTGTTTTTTGCGATTTTATCTTCTTGAAGATGCAATTCAAAGAATTGCGAAATATCGAATAATATATAAATGGTAATATTCAAAAAAGTTTTTCAATCGTTGAAGTTGAGGTTCACCATTTAATAAGTCGCGACTGTTAATATATTTTATAAAATACAGTATAGTCTCGATAATCCGACACTCGTTAATCCGGACAACGCTGTAATCCGGACACTAGAATTTTTTACATTGTAGACTCTGTAATCCGGACATCACATATTTTTCTTACCTCGATAATCCGGATACCAATATTTTTTCCTATTTTGAGTATAAGATTCTTAATTATTTCATTGACATTTTCGTTCTTAGCAATAGCAATTGGTGTATAAATGAGAAAAATTAAGACTTTCAAAGTTTTCGGTCCAAATCTCGGCTTTCTGCCTAGCCAATGTTGATTCAGTTGATTCAATATGGAATTAACTATCTGAATCTGTCAAATGATTTTCTCATCGCCAACCATTGATGCCTGGCTATGATAAGCAACAGTATTTAAAACCTAATGTTGGATAGCCTAGTTCCCAGAAAGATCAATGTTGCGTGTTCTTTTCTTCTGAAGGAATTAGTTAATTCGCCCTCCGGTTAGTGAGAAAGTCCCTTGGGCCATGCAATGTATTCCAAGGACATTTTATCTAGAAATGTTTAAATCATTTAAAGCGTCGGGTTTAATAGATTTGTTTTTATTGGGATTTATAACTAAAAGAGGAAACGAGTAGATACCATCGATTCAATAAACTAAAAAAATTGTATAGTCCCTTTTATTTTCTTTCTTTGACATTCAAAATCACTCACTACTAATGTCCGTAATTTCTAGCCCTAGTTAACCGGGTAGGTAGCTACCTATTAGTTATCTTTACCTACGCTTACCTAATTTCTACGTGCCATTTACCGAGGCGTGTAAATTTTGAAACTATATGGGGTAATATTGGTGATTTTCATTCATGATTTCGTAAAAACATTGCCACATTTACAATTTTTATCACATTGGCAACGATCAAGCAGGCAAAATCCTTGGTGTAAGTAACACGGCCGTTTTCGACCCGGTAACGTTACCTATGCACAGTGGATCCACTTGTATGGAGAAAGTGGCCAAAAATATTTCCCGTGTAAATATCAAGCCAATGCGCTGGTTACAGCTTTGTGCTGCTGCGGAGAGTGTTTTAAGAAACCACTAGCGTAACATTCTCCCCCCTTTCCCCTCGGGAGGGGGTATACGGTAAGAATTGTTTTACGCTGTTAATACAACTGACATGAACAAAGGTCCCGATTATCTTATGATGCAAAAATAGGCTTGGGGAAACAAAATAATCTCCAAAACAAAACAATCTCCAAATAATTTAGCGGATTAAAAAAATCAAAATTTTTGTCTGAAAATTCGTAAAATTTTAAATATAGATCTTATAGCGTTCTTCCTGGAAGGCACGTACCGCCAACGTAAGACAAATGTGGAAGAAGATTTCTTCATCTTGCCACTGATACAAATTATGTTAATGTAGGTGGTCAGATAACAGAGTTATACGCCAATATATCCATAGAAACCCTATTCTAGAGCAGCTTTAGTCAGCGATCCACCATTTATAGTCTGGCACTAGATGGCAGCTGATTTTAATACTGAATAATCTCAAACATATGAGCTACTTTGGGAAATTATTCCCGAGGTGGGCACTGGTGGGCATCATGACTAAAACCTTAGGTCAAATTTAAGTATATGATCGAATTGGCATTACAAAATACACTAAGAAAATATGCAGCTAACTAGAATTCCACAACACGCTAAAACACTATTTGTTAATGAAAATTAAGCTATTACCTCCCCCTTCAAAATCCACTATAATATTTTGCTACACGTATTAGTTTCGCGATATTTTGAATACATTTACTTGCACTTAAAATATAGGTTGTACTCATAACAAAAGATATTAGTCAAATGTTCTGACTTTTGAAGCTATTTTTAAGAAGATCGCGTTCGAATGAAACAAAAATTAATATATGTTGAAAAAGGTCTATGTCATAGCTGTCAGAGTTGCCAGATGTTGTACCATAATTTTGACATTCATTTTTTTATTTTTGGCCAATGGGTGGATCCACTGTGCTATGGATTGAAATTATGAAATTTTGCTTACATGTGGGATATCTATGAACTCATAGATAACTACGTGTAGAAATTAGGGCAAAAGGATTGTTGGATTGCAATTTCGTAAATATGCAACCAAAAGATTTGAATTCCATTTTGTCTTATTCGTAAGTTAACACATTTATATAAAAACATCTCTTTTTGGTTCGTCGAAGAGATGAAGTCATTTGGTAATGTTCATAGAAATCGCTAAATATTCACCATAATGAGATGAGTGCATATGAATTCTGTAGTTCTATCGCGAATCATAAGAGGCTCGTGTCCCATGGAAAAGGGAAATCATTATATGTACATGGACTACAAAGTTTATATCCTTAAAATAACTTTGAATTAATATACACCAGTTGTAAGGAAGTTTTAGGTGACAAAAATACTTAGCAAATGTCAATTTACGATGGAGGAATATAAAAAGTAAATTTGGTAGTCAGGAAAGCTGCTCTCGGTCTTAAAATGATCGCCACCCGTGATATTTGCCTAATATGATTTCGTTTACCTTAGATGTCAGGCTATTATATATTAAAAGTCCCTTATTAATGATTTAAACTTTAAAAATTATATGTTTTTATTACTACTCGGTAATCCGGACAATTCGATAATCCGGACATCGCCGAAACATGTGGTGTCCGGATTATCGAGACTATACTGTATGGATATATTTATATTAATTGAAGTGTTTTAGCCACGATCTCATAATATGGACCATAACAAATCATTTTCGTGGAAGCTGCGTTGGTGGTAATATAAAAAAATGGGAAAAATGTGTTGAAGTAAACAAGTTTTTTTGTGTTCTTTCTTGATTTCTGGCCAAACCACGCAAAACTCAAACCTGTGCTCAAAGAGAGAACTAAAGAATACCTCGTGGGCAACATGGTTCTAGTGTATGACTTTTCGATATATACACTGCATCCCCCTAAAATCGATGCTGACATTTTGAAGTTTTGATTTCAGTGTTTTTCGAATTTTTCTTATAATTAGATGGTGCAACTAGATAATAATCGAATAACTCGCGATTCCACGTCGTTCGATGTATATCTCAAGAGTGTGCTCCGTACAGCTTCCTAGTAATAGGAGGCCAAAGGCGAAAATTTGGTGCGTAAATTTTCTGACAAAACCAATTTTTTGGCTTTAAAATTTACAACTGTCGTACAGGTACCCCTGAACCCCGCGTGATTTTAGTTTTTTTACGTGCCGGATCTAATGAGCTCTTCCGCGGTCGAATCCAACCACTAAAACGCCGGATATAGATACCTTGAAAGTAGGAAAATCTACAAAAATATATTTTGACAATTCCGCGAATTGAACCGCGATTTTCTTTGATTATTTTTGCATAAATGCAATCCTTTATACGCGATTATAATACTTGCAAAAAAGGTGTGTCACAAATTACAAAGATTCAGGAGTAATATCCCTTTTTATCCCAAAATAGAATGCGGTGGCACATCCGCAGTTCTTGACGAATCTGTCTAAAATAATTTATATTGACGTATTTTTAATAGGCGGCCATTGAAATCGGATGCACCTTATAATCATATGCGCATCGCGTAATTTTTGCCCACTTGACGGTGTTTTGAATAGTAAGATGCAACTGATGGCACACTTTGGCCGCTGAATGAAACATGGGAAAATCCATGTATATTGATAGACATGGAGTCCCTGTATCCGAAAAGCACATGCACCTCAACCGATTTAAACCAATTCGCGATTTATACGGTTTTTAACTTCTATGTTTTTTCTTTGATTGTGATTTCAATATTACTCTCTACTTCTTATTTCTATTGCTTATCACAGAAAGCATATATACTATCACGATGACTAATTACTTTTCTCGTAGAAGTTTAAGCAAAATACTTCAGGATTTGGATCGAAATTTAGCGAAATAATAGAATAACTCCCAACATTTATTTTTCAAATTTTTCGTATTTAACCAAAAATATATTTTTGAAATAATTTCCAAAAATAAGTTTCCGTTCTTTGTTGTTGCTGTAATATGCAAGTTATAAACGCGATCTTTATAATTTTGGTCTCACATTTTTCTACGCGTTGTCTAGATTCTGTACGTATTTTTAAATTATTTTTTTAGAGATTTTTTGGACTCTGATTTAGAATAAATAAAATTTATTCCAAGATTTCTTCAATATTTTTTGATTTTCCGCGAAAATAGGGATAGATATCAATAGATATCAAATGCTGCTAACGATTCATATATACATGTTCTTATTACAACACAATAGGCATTTTTAAATATTTTTTCTTTACAAGAGAGTAAAACCGCATATAACTTTTGAGTGCAGCATCCAATTTTGTGAACGCGAACAGATTTGAAACCACGATTTTTTTCGTAACCCATGTACCAAAAATGGCTGATGTGCTCGCCAAAAAAGTTTTTAATTTTTTTTCTATGTAATTGTAAAGGAAATTTGAAATTTACCAAATATAATTTACAACACAAATTTTCAAATATTTTTTTTCGAAAAATTAAATTTTTTTTCCAAAATTGAAAAAATACTCCTTGGGTTTTCATAAAACTCTTATGAAAACTCATATTTAAAAAAAAGCCATTTGTGTGAATAAGCTATAATTTATATGGGAAACGGTATGGGAAAAACACAAGTTTTTACCCATGTAATTTCAAAAAAATTAAAAAAGTGTTAAACGGACGGGACGGGACGTGTACAAAAGTACATATAGACTGAAAGAGGACACACTCGGGCATCATTCTGTGAAAACGGAACTTTGTTCCAAGATGTTCCCTAAAAGTTCTAGTTCACTAAATTTGGAATTTCTCTAAAATTTAGTACCTGAGGAAAAATAAAATAGGTCACTTCGTGTAAACACCACGGTAATTTAATAAAACGACTTTTAAAGGCAACAATCCTACCTACCCAACATAAAAACAATGAACACAATATCTGTTATAGTCTCTGAGAAATAGCGGGTTTTTATCCAGATATTACGTATATTCCAAAATTGGGAAACATTTTTCGTCTTTAGGAGCACGCCACGCTCACACCATCCAATATTTACAATCGGTGACGTAAAAAAATTGGGGTTTTGGCCAGGAAAATCGATTTCTGATCTAATGAGCTACGTTACCATTTCGGGGGAAGACCGGGGACAGACTTTTCTTGTAGATTTTACTCAAAAAACATCAAATTTTGTCCGGTGGCCCCCACCCCCGAAATAGTGTCGAGATGCATTTCTGACTACGTCCCTGCTACAACACGCTAATAATTATCTGTTCCGTTCGTTTATAGGGACACCTTTAGTTAATCTGAAGAGATTCCCTTTTCCTCGTCTGTAGATACCACTTGAGCTTGTCTATAGTGACTTCATTCAGCTTCATTTGCAAACTCAGCCAATGTATAGCTTTCCAGTCTCTTTTGGTCCTTATCTTCGATATTTAACATAGGGACTTAAGCGACAAACCTGATACACTGATTACCACCCTCGCTTATAATTTTGAATCATGACATGCAGTTTATATTCTGTGTGTTTCGCTTTTTTAGTTTTTGATTTCCATGATTCTCTTTCTCTCCTGTGATTTCATGTAAAACCATATTGGACATGTGTCAGGAAATCTATGACAACTTGATGGGAATTTGTTTGCCAACGTTCTAGAACTGATGATGGTGGCTTAAGTTGGAGGCATGTTTAGCAATCTGGCAAGTTATTTTTTTGTTGTTGTTCCACACATTTTGTGGAGGGCGAAAACGCAAATTAATTGTATGTGAAACTGTTGCTATTGGAGTTTGTCTGTCGTCTGTTGACTCGGTGTTTCTTAGTTGTCTGTATGTCGTCATGATTGTCATGATCAGTGTGGCTGATTATATTGTGACGCTGATGATGTGAATGAATCATGGCATTCTTTTGGTAATTTTTTCCTGCTTAATCACAATAACAACATATTTATAAGATTATTATTTTATTTTTAATAATTGAATTTTAAAATTGTTAAAAGTTAGTCATGGTATGCAATGTACCTTTTTTTGAACGGGACATTTTCCTAAATGGGAGGTGGTCATTGGGTTTGCAAGACACTTGTAAGATATGTGTACAAATATATTCACGATCAGATGAAATAATATTTCCGGTTCAAGAACGCGATTCAGAATATGTACTCATCTCTTCATGTGACAATGTTTATGTCTGTGTTTTTGAAAATGAAAAATATTCAATTTTCTAATGAAATAAAATAAAAAACATCAACTGAAATGCCATAATTAATTAAGAATTATTAATAAATAATCAATAACCGGTTTGCTAGCACAATCTGCTATGAAAAACAATCAAACAAAGATTCTACCTTGTAAACAGAACGATGTAAAGGAATATTGCTTTCAATGCACTTTCTAACAAAGAGAACTTTGTTCGTTCGTAAGATCATTAGGAAGATACATTGAATTCTTTCTATTCATTCACTAAGCAACTTCTACTACGAGAAGCTGTCAGACAACAACAACAAAAACAATAATAATTGTAAATAAACTTCCGGTTGACGCGCCATTATTGTCCATCAAATCATCGAATCGGCGATTGACGACAACAAAACATTTATTGACTGTGCATCATTTATCCATCTGTGGTATGTATGGCCAAATGATGACGCACATAGTTCTAGTAAAAGAAACAAACCTGTTCACGTGGTCATCAGAGCTATAATAACATCAAAATATAAAGTGTGGATTTTTAAAGAACAACGACTTAAAACCGGTATTTAAACGGGTATTTTTAAAGAACAGCCACAGAAGTTTCACGACTCTGAATTTATCCTAATTGAGTTTTGTTGTTTTCCTGTTACTCCTCTTGGGAACAACCACAAAGCGTAGCCATCTTAGTTGCCGTTGTTTTTGCATCGTTCCATGTAAGGTTATTTTGTCTTAGTCCTTGAGTTATTGTTCGTCGCCAGATGTTTCTTGGTCGAACTCGATTTCATGATCCGAACATTTTTATGTTCTTAATGTGTGGCCAATCTAGCTCCGTTTCCTACATTTTATCTGCTTGTGTGTGGGTTTCTGGTATTCCGTAGTTGTTCCTTTAAGAAGAACGACGGACTGGTCATCAAATTCGCCACTGACAATTCCAGAGAGGATTTTTTAAGAAGTCGAGGAGGGGTGCTGAACTTTGGATTAGGGCGATTATGTTTCCGACTCTCACCGAAGCCCCAGTAGGTACGAATCGGCAAAAGCTTAGCTTGGTATAGATAAACCTGCATCATTGCAAAGCTGCTGCTGAACTACTGAAAAATCTCTCCACTCAAGATATAGATATCGCCTTAGTCCAGGAACCTTATTTATACAAAAATAAGGTGAGTGGGCTTAGCAGCAAGAACTATTCTCTTTTCGCGGCTTCGAACATGATGACATGTATAGTTGCTAAAAAGAATCTTAACCTAATCCTTCTATCCAATTACAGTAGAGGTGATATAACCATGGTACGGATGGAAGAAGGTCGGAGCAAACCCTTAGTTTTCTCTTCGATTTACGTGCCTTATGAAGACCCCGAACCACCAGGAAAGGTCACTCAGGATCTAGTGGATGAACTAGGGAGCATAGGCTGGGTCGTTCTTGGATGTGATGCCAATGCCCACCAATTGCACTGGGGAAGCAGTGACACAAACGCCAGAGGTGAGTACATTTTCAATTTTATTTTAAAAAATAACTTAAGAATTTGTAATAGGGGTAACACTCCCACGTTTCAAAATAGATTAAGAGGGGAAGGCATTGACATAACCCTGACCAACATGGACGACTCCGATGTAGAGAATAGGAAAGTATCGGAAAAGTGCTCCTTTTCGGATCACAAAATGATACTATTTCAAATCTCTATACTCGGTGTAACACAGAACCCTCATAGCAATCCTAGGAGAATGGATTGGGGTAAATTCGAAGCTCTGACGGCCTCAAAATTATGTGGAAGTAACACTCTCCACACTGTCGAGGAGGTCGAGAGAGCTGTGGATTCCCTAACCAAAACCCTTCTGACGAGCTATGAGGACTCTTGTCCAATCACCTATCCGGGAAGAAATCCCAACCGGTGTGGTGGACCTAACAATTAGCAAGCTGCCTAAAGCAGCAAGGCGATCCTACAAAAAAGCAAGTAAGACGAAACTCAGTGCGAATTGGGATGCCTACAAGGTCAATTTCAATAAGTACAAGAGTGAAATCAAGAAAGCTAAGCGAAATTCTTGGGTTAGTTTCAGTGAGTCGATAGAAGGAGTCTTAGGACCCAAAATCCATAGGTAGTATCAAACGGAGCGATGGTTCCTGGACTAACTCTGCTGGATCTGCTGTCAGGGGTTTATTTTCCCGGTTGCGTTGACTTCGACGCAGCCTTGCCAACAGCAAGTCACAGTCGAGTCCGAACTGTCGAAGATGAACAGCTAATTGACAGAATAACTAATCACTCAAGAATTCGGTGGGCGATCAACAGTTTCCAGCCTTATAAATCACCGGATGGTATAATACCGGCAATGCTACAGAATGTGGCTGAGCCGGCGCTATCAATCCTGGTAGGCATTTTCAAGGCTCGTTTATTGTTCTCGTACATACCTGGTATGTGGAAGGAGGTAAAGGTGACCTACATCCCCAAAGCGGGGAAGCAATGTCACACTCTACCAAAGGACTACAGACCAATTAGTCTTTTTTCCTTTCTTTTAAAAACGTTAGAAAGGTTACTGAATCTTGAAATTAGAACACAATTAAACCTTAATAACATCAGCAAATCACAACATGCCTTCACTAAAGGCAAATCAGTGGAGACTGCCCTGCATGAGGTGGTCGGGCATGTTGAGAAGCATATGGAAAATTGAGGCTTCACGCTGGCGGCCTTCCTCGATATAGAGGGGGCTTTCAATTACGTGAAGCTTGAATCAATCCACAATGCTCTCAGCAACACAGGTATTTCCTACATCCTTGTGGAATGGATTGATGAGATGCTGACAAGTAGAATCATCAACTCATGCATAGGAGAGAGTTCCGTGAGGAAATCTGTTAACAGAGGCACTCCGCAGGGAGGAGTTCTCTCACCCCTGTTATGGCTTCTGGTAATAAATGACATACTAGTGTGCTTCGCCCGGCATGAAGATCAAGGTGGTTACCTATGCTGATGATATGGTTGTGCTGATAAGTGGCAAATTCCTGCCAACCCTGTCTGAGCTCATGCAAAGAGCCTTAGTACAACTTGCAAACCGGGCCCAGAACAACGGTCTGGGAGTAAACCCAGAAAAAAACAGAGCTTGTACTATTCACTAAGAAACGCAAAATTCCCAATTTCGAGCCTCCAGTCCTGGACGGAGAAGAAATGTTGAGGAGCGAACGAAGAAGGGACTCATGGCACTCTACTCCTGTAAGAACTCCATTGGGAAAAGCTGGGGATTGGGACTACAGATCATACACTGGCTGTATGTAACCGTGGTCGTGCCCACACTTACCTATGGTGGACTGGTCTGGTGGCAAGCTCTTGTGAACAAAGCGTTACTCTCCAAATTATGAAGTGTACAAAGAACCGCGTCACTGCTGATTACCGGATCGATTAAAAGCACTCCTCAAGCTGCTTTAAACGTCATCCTGGATATCCAAGCTTTGGATATCCTAATCCATTTTCAGGCGGTGAGAACTGCTTTTAGACTCCGGAAGTCAGGGTGTTGGCGTGGTTCACATTTTGGACACTAGAATGCCCTAAAACTAATTCATAGTCGACTTGAGTTAGGTGACAATGGTTGCGTAAGCGATTATATGCCTACCTCATTCAAGTTTGACTCATTAACCGTTATCTTCCCAAGCAGAGACGCATGGGCTGAGTGCATATCTCCTCTGGATGGTCTGGCAATTTACACAGACGGGTTCAAGATGGAGGAAGGTACTGGCGCTGGCGTCTACTGCGAGAATCCACTAATTAAGAACTCATACAACCTCAACGACAACTGTAGTGTTTTTCAGGCGGAGATTCTTGCTATCAGGAAAGCAGCTGAATTGGTGAAAGGGCTTGAAGGCAGCCTTACAGGACCGGTGACTATATATGTCGATAGTCAAGCGGCCCTCAAGGCTCTCAAGTCATGGACCATAAATTCAAGAGCTATTCTTGATTGTATGAGAGCTCTGCAGGATATACACCATATCGTAAAGCTATGTTGGGTTCCGGGTCACAGCAACATTATGGGAAACGAGGCAGCAGATGAACAGGCTCGAGGTGGCTCCAGGTCTACCGCTGAATGGCTGAAACTTGGTATTTAGTCTTCGACTGGGGGTATTCAACTTTCCCCTCTAAAATTGTCGGGATAGGTCCGCGCCTTAAAACAGCCCCAATAGAACGGTACCTCCCGATTTTCGGTATTTTGAAGGTTATGACCACTATAATCGGTTGAAATGGCTGAAACTTGGTATTTAGTCTTCGTTTGGGGGGCATTCAACTTTCTGCTCTAAAATTCTCGGTATAGGTCCACGCCTTCATATAGCCCCCATGGAACGGTACCTTTGGTTTTTTGGTATTTTGAAGGTTGTGGCCTCAATATTCATCCGAGGTGGCTGAAATTTGGTATCTAGTCCTCGTTTGGGGTATAAAACTTTCCCCCAGAAATTTGTTGGTACAGGTCCACGTCTTAATACCGCTCCCATAGAACGGTACCACCCTATTTTCGGTATTTTGAAGGCTTTAGCTTCATTATCACACCGAAATGGCTGCAATTTGGTACTAAGCCTTCGTTGGAGGTATACAATTTTCCCCCTGAATTTTGTTGTTATGGGTCCACACCTTCATATAGCCCCCAATGAACGGTACCTCCCGATTTCCGGTATTTTAAAGGTTGTGACCTCAATATTCCTCCAAAATTGCTGAAATTTGGTATTTAGTCCTCATTTGAGGTATAAAACTTTCCATATGAAATTTGTCGGTATAGGTTCACGCCTTCACAAAGGCACCATATAACCGTATCTACCGATTTTCGGTATTTTGAAGGTTGTGGTCACAACAACCCACCGAAATGGCTGATATTTGGTATTTAGTCTACGTTGGAAGTAAAACCCTTTCCGCCTGAATTTCGTCGGTATAGGTCCACGTTTCGATATAGCCCCCATAGATCGGTACCTCCCAATTTTCGTAATTGTGAAAGATGTCACGTCAATATCCCAGCGAAATGACTGAAATTTGTTATTTAGTCTTTCATGGGGTTATAAAATGTTCCAGAAAAGAATTATCCTATGTCCCCCATAGAAGCATACCTCTTGATTTACGGTATTTTTTAGGTTTTAACCACATTATCTTACTGAAATATCGGAAATTTGGTATTTAGTCTTCTTTGAGTCTAAAAACTTTACGCCAGAAGTTTGTAGGTATAAATCGAAGTTTTGATATAGCCGCCATAGAACGGTACCTTCCGAATTTCGGTATTTTGAAGGTTAGCGACATTGTTTTACCGAATTTGCTGAAGTTTGGTATTAAGTCTTCTTCATAAACGAAAGGAAATTAAATTTCCCATTTTACTTAAATACCACTCGTGGTGGAGGGTATAAAAATACATATCAGGTATATAAAACAGGGTACAACTATTCATCATATGTAAAAAATTAAGCACCTCTACCTCAGAAGTCCCACATATCATTAAGATCAAGAGAGATAGGTCTGTACTGCAACGACTGGGGTATAAGGAAGTCAAGTGCCCCTCCTTCTTGTATTATACTTCCGCAAAACATAATAACCATCAATACGTTGGTAGCCACAGCTGACGAGCTTTGTTTCTTGGATCGCGCTGATCATAATGTTTCTCCGACTCATAAAGCCAACAATTTCACTGACTTTATTGCGGAGACCGTTGAATTGAATTGCAGGAATTACGCATTTCCGGGGTGGTGAATAACAGCATGAGCCCCTGGTTGACGATTCCTCTGAGTTAATCCGGTGCATAGAACCGGCCGCCGTGGCATTCGAATTATGTGTAGGAATTTTCCTTGCAGACGTTGTACTAGTGGTGACCGCATTGATATTGACAAGGTCACCTGTTAGTAACTGATCTGCACCTAGAAAATGTCTACCTCGGATTGCTCAAAATACAGTAACATGGGCATCAGATTAGTTGTTATTGATATCCAACGTCATGTTTCCTATGATAATATCAATATGAAGTACCTCACACATTATTTTATTTTATGCCTACGAAAAATAACTACCCGCAGTCTGAACTGGACCCGAGCAAGAGAGTATGGAAATGAAAGGTTGGATCGCCACAAACAATGACAAAAAAGGTGTTTTTCAGCCTTTAATTGTGGTATATATGTACATACCTTTCTCAGCGATTGGCTTAAGGCTATTATGACTTCAATAAGTAGAAGATTTCAGTCCTAACGTTTTCTTCTGTGGAAAATTGAATAGCATTTATCTAAGCAATTTCCAATTGATGTTTGGTATTTTAAAACATTTTCAAGATTTCTTTCAGTTGACAAAATGTAATTTTTTCCCGTTTGCCTGGTGTCTTCTACCTGTGTGACACACGGCGGTGGAGAAAGAGATAAATGTTTACTCCTTGTATTGAATGAACCGACGAAACAGCAGCAGCAACAACAAAACACAAAATAGACAGGAGGCAAAAAAGAATTGGACATGAAACAAAAATTTCGCGACATAGATGAATTTCTTTAAAATGTGGGTTTTGTCTTTTTGGAGTTTCGTTTTGGTGTTGTTTTTGGTCGAAGGCATCCTCAGCAACGAATCAAGCAAACATTCAGGCAACAAAAGAAACCAGCCCATCCTTGAAAATGTTGTATGCCGTTGCGGGGGTTATATATCCTAAGGTGGAGTGCCGGGAAAAATGATTGTGATGAAAAATACCTTAGTGAAATACTTTTGAAACAGAAGCAACAACACCCAATACTTCTTGCATACAGACAGACGTCCATCCACCATTCGAATGAAGTCAACCGAAATAAAACAAAGTTTTATTTTGGTGTTCCAAAAACCAACCAGATGCTTTGTCTGCTGCTGTTTGCTGGAAGCTAACATAGAAAACATCATCAGCAACTAGGTATGTCATAGTAGTTGCTGCTGCTTCTACTGCTGGAGATGTTCATCTTCGTCAATGTGTGTGCAGAAAAAAAATCCGAAACAAAACATCAACTGCAGCAAATAAACGAAATGTTACAAGATTTACACCAGGAATTAAATGACACAACGAACTACAGAAAAAATCTCGGAGCATTTACAAGGCAGTAAAGAAAAATCTGTAAAAAAATCAAGGCACAGTAAAACGAAACCTTCAATGCAAAAATCTTGAATTTGTAAGATTTGTGCTTCTATAGACCCTTTCTGAATGAAGGGTTTATCTATAGACTCTTTCTGATTGAAAGGGCTTTTCTATAAAAACTTTCTGAATGAAAGAGTGTTTCTATAGACTCTTTCTGAATGAAAGGGTGTTTCTATAGACTCTTTCTGGATGAAAGGGTGTTTCTATAGACCCTTGCTGAATGAAAGGGTGTTTCTGTAGACCCTTTATGAATGAAAGGGTGTTTCTATAGACCCTTTCTGAATGAAAGGGGGTTTCTATAGACCCTTTCTGAATGAAAGGGTGTTTTTATAGACCCTTTCTGGGTGAAAGGGTGTTTCTATAGACCCTTTCTGAATGAAAGGGTCTTTCTATAGGCCATTTCTGAATGAAAGGGGTTTTCTATAGACCCTTTCTGGATGAAAGGGTGTTTCTATAGACTCTCTCTAAACGAAAGGGTGTTTCTATAGACCCTTTCTGAATAAAAGGGTGTTTCTATAGACCCTTTTTGAATGAAAGGGTGTTTCTATAGACCCTTTCTGAATGAAAGGGTTCTTCTATAGACCCTTTCTGATTGAAAGGGTGTTTCTATAGACCCTTTCTGAATGAAAGGGCGTTTCTATAGACCCTTTCTGAATGAAAGGTTTATCTATAGACGCTTTCTGAATGAAAGGGCGTTTCTATAGACCCTTTCTGAATGAAAGGGTTCTTCTATAGACCCTTTCTGAATGAAAGGGTGTCTCTATAGACTCTTTCTGAATGAAAGGGTGTATCTATAGACGCTTCTGAATGAAAGGGTGTTTCTTTATACCCTTTCTGAAAGAAAGGGTGTTTCTATAGACCCTTTCTGAATGAAAGAGTGTTTCTATATACCCTTTCTGAATGAAAGGGTGTTTCTATAGACCCTTTCTGAATGAAAGGGTGTTTCTAAAGACTCTTTCTGAATGAAAGGGTGTTTCTATAGACCTTTTTTGTATGAAAGGGTTTTTCTATAGACCCTTTCTGATTGAAAGGGTGTTTCTGCAGACCCTTTCTGATTGAAAGGGCGTTTTCTATAGACCCTTTCTGGATGAAAGGGTGTTTCTATAGACCCTTTCTGAATAAAAGGGCGTTTCTATAGACCCTTTCTGATGAAAGGGTTTTTCTATAGATCCTTTCTGAATAAAAGGGCGTTTCTATAGACTCTCTCTAAACGAAAGGGTGTTTCTATAGACCCTTTCTGAATAAAAGGGTGTTTCTATAGACCCTTTTTGAATGAAAGGGTGTTTCTATAGACCCTTTCTGAATGAAAGGGTTCTTCTATAGACCCTTTCTGATTGAAAGGGTGTTTCTATAGACCCTTTCTGAATGAAAAAGTGTTTCTATAGACCTGTTCTGAATGAAAGGGTGTTTCTTTATACCCTTTCTGAAAGAAAGGGTGTCCCTGTTTACCCTTTCTGTATGAAAGGGTGTATCTATAGACGCTTTCTGAATGAAAGGGTGTTTCTGCAGACCCTTTCTGAATGAATGAGTGTTTCTGTATACCTTTTCTGAAGGAAAGGGTGTTTCTAAATACCCTTTCTGAAATAAGGGGTTGCTCTGTATACCCTTTCTGAATGAAAGCGTGCTTCTATAGACCCTTTCTGAATGAAAGGTTTATCTATAGACCCTTTCTGTTTGAAAGGGCGTTTCTATAGACCCTTTCTGTTTGAAAGGGCGTTTCTATAGACCCTTTCTGAATGAAAGAGTGTTTCTATAGACTTTTTCTGAATGAAAGGGTGTTTCTATAGGCCATTTCTGAATGAAAGAGTGTTTCTATATACCCTTTCTGAATGAAAGGGTGTTTCTATAGACCCTTTCTGAATGAAAGGGTGTTTCTATAGACCCTTTCTGAATGAAAGGGTGTTTCTATAGACCCTTTCTGAATGAAAGGGTGTTTCTTTATACCCTTTCTGAAAGAAATGGTGTTCCTGTATACCCTTTCTGTATGAAAGGGTGTATCTATAGACGCTTCTGAATGAAAAGGTGTTTCTTTATACCCTTTCTGAAAGAAAGGTTTATCTATAGACGCTTTCTGAATGAAAGGGCGTCTCTATAGACCCTTTCTGAATGAAAGGGTTCTTCTATAGACCCTTTCTGAATGAAAGGGTGTTTCTATAGACTCTTTCTGAATGAAAGGGTGTTTCTATAGACCTTTTTTGTATGAAAGGGTTTTTCTATAGACCCTTTCTGAATGAAAGGGTGTTTCTGCAGACCCTTTCTGAATGAAAGGGTGTTTCTATAGACCCTTTCTGAATGAAAGGGTGTTTCTATAGACCCTTTCTGAATGAAAGGGTGTTTCTTTATACCCTTTCTGAAAGAAAGGGTGTTCCTGTATACCCTTTCTGTATGAAAGGGTGTATCTATAGACGCTTCTGAATGAAAGGGTGTTTCTTTATACCCTTTCTGAAAGAAAGGGTGTTTCTATAGACCCTTTCTGAATGAAAGAGTGTTTCTATATACCCTTTCTCAATGAAAGGGTGTTTCTATAGACCCTTTCTCAATGAAAGGGTGTTTCTATAGACCCTTTCTGAATGAAAGGGTGTTTCTATAGACCCTTTCTGAATGAAAGGGTGTTTCTATAGACCCTTTCTGAATGAAAGGGTGTTTCTTTATACCCTTTCTGAAAGAAAGGGTGTTCCTGTATACCCTTTCTGTATGAAAGGGTGTATCTATAGACGCTTCTGAATGAAAGGGTGTTTCTTTATACCCTTTCTGAATGAAAGGGTGTTTCTTTATACCCTTTCTGAAAGAATGGGTGTTTCTATAGACCCTTTCTGAATGAAGGGGTGTTTCTATAGACCCTTTCTGAATGAAAGGTTTATCTATAGACGCTTTCTGAATGAAAAGGCGTTTCTATAGACCCTTTCTGGATGAAAGGGGTTTTCTATAGACCCTTTCTGAATGAAAGGGTGTTTCTATAGACTCTTTCTGAATGAAAGGGTGTTTCTATAGACCTTTTTTGTATGAAAGGGTTTTTCTATAGACCCTTTCTGATTGAAAGGGTGTTTCTGCAGACCCTTTCTGAATGAAAGGGTGTTTCTATAGACCCTTTCTGAATGAAAGGGTGTTTCTATAGACGCTTTCTGAATGAAAGGGTGTTTCTTTATACCCTTTCTGAAAGAAAGGGTGTTCCTGTATACCCTTTCTGTATGAAAGGGTGTATCTATAGATGCTTCTGAATGAAAGGGTGTTTCTTTATACCCTTTCTGAATGAAAGGGTGTTTCTTTATACCCTTTCTGAAAGAATGGGTGTATCTATAGACCCTTTCTGAATGAAAGGGTGTTTCTATAGACCCTTTCTGAATGAAAGGTTTATCTATAGACGCTTTCTGAATGAAAGGGCGTTTCTATAGACCCTTTCTGAATGAAAGGGTTCTTCTATAGACCCTTTCTGAATGAAAGGGTGTTTCTATAGACTCTTTCTGAATGAAAGGGTGTTTCTATAGACCTTTTTTGGATGAAAGGGTGTTTTTATAGACCCTTTCTGAATAAAAGGGTGTTTCTATAGACCCTTTCTGAATGAAAGGGTGTTTCTTTAGACCCTTTCTTAATGAACGGGTGTTTTTATAGACCCTTTCTGAATGAAAGGCTTATCTATAGACACTTTCTGAATGAAAGGGCGTTTCTATAGACCCTTTCTGAATGAAAGGGTTTTTCTATAGACCCTTTCTTAATAAAAGGGCGTTTATATATACTCTCTCTAAACGAAAGGGTGTTTCTATAGACCCTTTCTGAATAAAGGGGTGTTTCTATAGACCCTTTTTGAATGAAAGGGTGTTTCTATAGACCCTTTTTGAATGAAAGGGTTCTTCTATAGACCCTTTCTGAATGAAACGGTGTTTCTATAGACCCTTTCTGAATGAAAGGGTGTTTCTATAGACCCTTTCTGAATGAAACGGTATTTCTATAGACCCCTTCTGAATGAAAGGGTGTTTCTATAGACCCTTTCTGAATGAAAGGGTGTTTCTATAGACCCTTTCTACCCCTTCTGATTGAAAGAGCGTTTCTATAGACCTTTTCTGAATGAAAGGGTGTTTCTATAGACCCTTTCAGAATGAAAGTGTGTTTCTATCGACCCTTTCTGAATGAATGGGAGTTGCTAAAGACCCTTCCTGACTGAAAGGGCGTTTCTATTGACCCTTTCTGAATGATTGGTTGTTTCTATAGACCCTTCTGAATGAAAGGGTGTTTATATATGCTCTTTCTGAATGAAAGTGCGTTTTTATAGACCCTTTCTAAATGAAAGGTTTTTCTATAGATCCTTTCTGAATGAAAGGGCGTTTCTATAGAATCATTCGGACTGAAAGATTGTTTCTATAAACCCTTTCTGAATGAGAAGATTAGCTCTTCCCCAACCTTTGAAGGCATAATCTTGGATTTGTAAAATATTTCTTTTCGAGAACTCTTGGAATTAAGATCTGGTCATAACACTGTGCCAAAACACATGAGGAACTGTGACAAAAACCCCCATTGAAAAAATGCGTTTTTGCCAAAGTTAAAATAAAACGCTGAAAACAAAACAAAAAATAACCATCTAGCATGATATCCAGTTGACAATTGTACAAGACATACACCAACATACCAACAGCAACAAGAACACACCATAAATACAAGAGAAACGCACTCGCATTCGCACCATTGCCACCCCTTTTAGTTTGTTGTCGTCTGTTGTTGTCGCCTCGTTTTTTGTTGTTGTTGGTTTTTCTTTCTTTTAGTACAATTTCAAGATCAGAGTACAAAAATAGTTGCTGCAGAATATAAGAATAGCTCGACGGCAACATCAGCAGCAGCAACAGCAAACATTGCCACATGGCGGCATTGATGGCTGGCTTTTGACGACGACGACAATGATGGCGGTGGCAACAGCAAGCAATCCGTGTTTGTCAAAGTCAAAGTACACACGTTTGAAACGCGTGTAGTTTTTAAGCGACAGGTTTTTAATACAAATAAATTTGCAGCATACTTTAGCGTTTAAATGCTCTTTGAAGATAATGACACAACACCAGCCAAGCAACAATCCAAACGGCCCAGTCAGCCAGCCAGCCAGCGACATTATCACGACTGAACGAACTGAAGAGCAAGACCACGGACGTTGCTTGCTTCTTGCTTACTGGAGGATTGACTGAATGACTGGATTTAATGACGTCTTTCCCCCACGAATTATCACTGCAGTGCGGGTTATGGAGGATGAGCAGCACCAGCGACAGCAGCACAAGTTCACAATCTGGGCAATATACATTTAAGTGCAGTACAATATCAACAAGAAAAACAAAGGGAAACAACAACAACAATTGCTGTAATAGTAACTCAAAATAATCCAAGGCTATGTGAAGCATTCGCTAAAATAAAATAGGAAACGAGGGTTGTGTATTGTCTGAGGTTTGAGAAGGTTTTCTAGATACAGATGACCGTTAAATCTATGGCTACTAGCTATTGAAGACCATTTATAATCATATAGCAACAGAAGACCTTTCTAAGATTTTGTAGCAACAGAAGACCTTTAGAAGGTCTTCTACAAAAAAGACTTCTGAAAGTCTTCTTCCAACACAAGAACTTTGGAAGGGCTTTTAGCAACAGAGGACCTTTGGAAGGGGTTCGAGCTATAGAAGCCTTTTAAGAGGTCTTCTAACAATAAAAGTCCTTTGGGGGGACTTCTAGCAATAGAGGACCGCTGGGAGGTCTTCTAGTCATAGAAGACTTTTAAGAGGTCGTCTACACGCAGAGAAAAAAATATGTTTGATCCAACAATATTCCAAGAGCAAAATATGTATTGTTAACATATTGTTGGATTCGTCATGTAGTATTGTAAATCCAAAAATAGTTTGTGTCAACTGAACAATATTTCTCTCTTTTCTTCGAAAATTTGTTTCTCTTCTCTCGCTATTCGATGCCGTGTTGAAAAAACAATTTTGGTGAGTTGTGGTGTGTTTGTATGACATGCTGCCTTTACCTTTGTTTTTGTGTGTATGTACTTGTGAGACTCTTGTTTTTATTTGTTTCTGTTTTGTTTTATTCTTCTTTACTTTTCATGTTTGTTATGGTGTTTAATTATTCCTTATGTTATGGTGGGTTCTTGTGGCTTTTTGTTTGTCTTTGTTGTCAGCCAATGCAGCAAACCATGTATTGTGTTCATCAATGATTGCAATATTATACGCGACATTTATATCCAAGTTATGCGAAAAGTGTATATGAGAAGTATATGCACTCAAATCAAAAATTTCTGGGCTGGTTTTCTGTATTGACAATACTTTTTGTAAACACAATTAGAATTAGACAATCGGTATTGTTAACGATTTTAACAATATTGCGGAAATTCGAAAGTTGTTTTTGTTTTCTATGTTTGGAACAAAAGATGGTATTTTTGGATTTGGATTACAATGTTTGAACAAAACAAATACATTTTTGGAACCAAAACATATATTTTTGTTCCAACAAAAGCGAAAAATTATTTTTTCTGTGCGTGTATCAACAGAAGAATTTTTGGGAAGATCTCCGTCAGGTTTTCTAAGAGCAGAAAGCAGAAAGGGTCTATCGAAGCACTCTTTCTTTTAGAAAGGGTCTATCGAAGCGCCCTTTCTTTTAGAAAGGGTCAAAAGAAGCACGCTTTCTTTTAGAAGGCGTCTATCGAAGCACGCTTTCTTTTAGAAAGCGTCTATCGAAGCACGCTTCCTTTTAGAAAGCATCTATCGAAGCACGCTTTCTTTTAGAAAGGGTCTATCGAGGCATCCATTCTTTTAGAAAGGGTCTATCGAGGCATCCTTTCTTTTAGAAAGGGTCAAAAGAAGCACCTTTCTTTTAGAAAGGGTCTATCGAAGCACCATTTCATTTACAAAGGGTCTATCGAAGCACCCATTCTTCTAGAAAGGGTCTATCGAAGCACGCTTTCTTTTAGAAAGGGTCTATCGAAGCACCATTTCATTTACAAAGGGTCTATCTTTCTTCTAGAAAGGGTGTATCGAAGAACCATTTCTTTTAGAAAGGGTGTATCGAAGCACCCTTTCTTTTAGAAAAGGTCTATCGAAGCACCCTTTATTTTAGAAAACGTCTATCGAAGCACCCCTTCTTTTAGAAAGGGTGTATCGAAGCACCCTTTCTTTTAGAAAGAGTCTATCGAAGCACGCTTTCTTTTAGAAAGTGTCTATCGAAGCACGCTTTCTTTTAGAAAGTGTCTATCGAAGCACCCTTTCTTTTAGAAAGGGTCTATCGAAGCACGCTTTCTTTTAGAAAGGGTCTATCGAAGCACCATTTCTTTTAGAAAGGGTCTATTGAAGCACCCTTTCTTTTAGAAAGGGTCTATTGAAGCACCCTTTCTTTTAGAAAGGGTCTATCGAAGCACCCTTTCTTTTAGAAATGGTCTATCGAAGCACCATTTCTTTTAGAAATTGTCTATCGAAGCACCATTTCTTTTAGAAAGGGTCTATTGAAGCACCCTTTCTTTTAGAAAGGGTCTGTCGAAGCACCCTTTCTTTTATAAAGGGTATATCGAAGCACCCTTTCTTTTAGAAAAGGTCTATCGAAGCACCCTTTCTTTTAGAAAGAGTCTGTCGAAGCACTTTTTCTTTTAGAAAGGCTCTATTGAAGCACCCTTTCTTTTAAAAAGGGTCTATTGAAGCACCCTTTCTTTTAGAAAGGGTCTATCGAAGAACCCTTTCTTTTATAAAGGGTCTGTCGAAGCACCCTTTCTTTTATAAAGGGTCTGTCGAAGCACCCTTTCTTTTATAAAGGGTATATCGAAGCACCCTTTCTTTTAGAGAAGGTCTATCGAAGCACCCTTTATTTTAGAAAACGTCTATCGAAGCTCCCTTTCTTTTAGAAAGAGCCTGTCGAAGCACTTTTTCTTTTAGAAAGGGTATATCGAAGCACCCTTTCTTTTAGAAAAGGTCTATCGAAGCACCCTTTCTTTTAGAAAGGGTCTGCCGAAGCACCCTTTCTTTTAGAAAGGGTCTATCGAAGCACCCTTTCTTTTGGAAAGGGTCTATCGAAGCACCCTTTCTTTTAGAAAGGGTCTATCGAAGCACCCTTTCTTTTAGAAATGGTCTATCGAAGCACCATTTCTTTTAGAAAGGGTCTGTCGAAGCACCCTTTCTTTTATAAAGGGTCTATTGAAGCACCCTTTCTTTTAGAAAGGGTCTATTGAAGCACCCTTTCTTTTAGAAAGGGTCTGTCGAAGCACCCTTTCTTTTATAAAGGGTATATCGAAGCACCCTTTCTTTTAGAAAAGGTCTATCGAAGCACCCTTTCTTTTAGAAAGGGTCTTTCGAAGCACCCTTTCTTTTAGGAGGGTCTATGGAAGCACCCTTTCTTTTAGGAGGGTCTATGGAAGCACCCTTTTTTTAGGAGGGTCTATGGAAGCACCCTTTTTTTTAGAAAGGGTCTATCGAAGCAACATTTCTTTTGGAAAGGGTCTATCGAAGCACCCTTTCTTTTAGAAAGGGTCTATTGAAGCACCCTTTCTTTTAGAAAGGGTCTATTGAAGCACCCTTTTTTTTTAGAAAGGGTCTATCGAAGCAACATTTCTTTTAGAAAGGGTCTATCGAAGCACCCTTTCTTTTAGAAAGGGTCTATTGAAGCATCCTTTCTTTTAGAAAGGGTCTATTGAAGCACCCTTTCTTTTAGAAAGGGTCTACCGAAGCAACCTTTCTTTTAGAAAGGGTCTATTGAAGCACCCTTTCTTTTAGAAAGGGTCTATTGAAGCACCCTTTCTTTTAGAAAGGGTCTATTGAAGCACCCTTTCTTTTAGAAAGGGTCTATTGAAGCACCCTTTCTTTTAGAAAGGGTCTATTGAAGCACCCTTTCTTTTAGAAAGGGTCTATTGAAGCACCCTTTCTTTTAGAAAGGGTCTATTGAAGCACCCTTTCTTTTGGAAAGGGTCTATTGAAGCACGCTTTCTTTTAGAAAGGGTCTATTGAAGCACCCTTTCTTTTAGAAAGGGTCTATTGAAGCACCCTTTCTTTTAGAAAGGGTCTATTGAAGCACCCTTTCTTTTAGAAAGGGTCTATTGAAGCACCCTTTCTTTTAGAAAGGGTCTATTGAAGCACCCTTTCTTTTAGAAAGGGTCTATTGAAGCACCCTTTCTTTTAGAAAGGGTCTATCGAAGAACCCTTTCTTTTATAATGGGTCTGTCGAAGCACCCTTTCTTTTAGAAAAGGTCTATCGAAGCACCCTTTCTTTTAGAAAGAGTCTGTCGAAGCACTTTTTCTTTTAGAAAGGGTATATCGAAGCACCCTTTTTTTTAGAAAAGGTCTATCGAAGCACCCTTTCTTTTAGAAAGGGTCTGCCGAAGCACCCTTTCTTTTAGAAAGGGTTTATCGAAGCACATTTTCTTTTAGAAAGGGTCTGTCGAAGCACCCTTTCTTTTAGAAAGGGTTTATCGAAGCACCCTTTCTTTTAGAAAGGGTCTATCGAAGCGCCCTTTCTTTTAGAAAGGGTCTATCAAAGCAGAGCCCTTTGGGCTACACAAGTCCCTTGGCTATAGAAGGCCTTCTAGCTACCGAAGTCCCTTGGGAAAAGAAACCAAAAGGTCTTCTATAACTATACGAGGGTTACAAGAAAATCTTCTGACCTAGGCAACTTGCAGTGCCGCCAGGTGTCATTTGACATTTTTTTGAAAAGTTTGACAGTGTTTAACCTAAGCTTACTCATGTCAGTTTGACATATGATCATGTGTTGGGTTAGGTAGTCCTCCCTTTATAGACTTTTTGTACGTCTGTTATCTACGCCACCGTGGTGCAATGGTTAACACGTCCGCCTTGCACTCAGAAGGTCTGCGGTTCGAATCCCAGGCCAAGCAACATCAAATTTTCAACGATGGCAAAATTCCCCTCAGTAACGCTGGCGACATTTCCTGAGTATTTAAGCTATGAAAAACTTCTCTACAAGTGGTGTCGTAAGACACGCCGTTCGGACTCGGCAATAAACAGAAGGACCCATATCATTGAGCCAATATGAATCGGCGTGCACTTATTGATATGAGGGAAGTCTCCCTTTTCCCTTTGTGGATGTTGTGGGACCATATGTATGTATGTATGTATGTTATCTACAGAAGTCCGTTCAGAGCTCAATTATACCAACAAACCTCTTTCCTACCTTACCACCCTCGTACATTCCACACTGGAAATGTGCTAAGCATTTGATTTCGGCTAAGCAATTGCGACTGTAAATGCCGAACAGTAAAAGAACTTGAAAAAGTAGCAGCAGTAGAAGAAGAAGAAGCGTGTCGCCAATTGATCGTGAGTTTTACTAAGAAAAATGTCGCGACAATTGTGAGACACAAAACTCTTTAACAATAAAGAAGAAGAAAAACAACAAACAACAAAAGCAACAACTAGCAACATTTATTCCACAGATTTTCTTCTCTATAAAAGAAGTAACACACACACTCAAACGTGACATTACATTTGCGATTGACTTGCGTTTTGGAATCGAAGTAAATGACTAACAAAAACTGCTGATGATGATACCGCCAGCAACTGAGTAAAAATTGCTGCAACAAACTAGTGCTGGAAAATTTTTTGCGACAAGTACGACCGACGGCTAACATCGGCAACAATGCCATTGAAATGGCATTGGGGTGGAGAGTGAGTAAATGGCCGGCAGAGACATGGAGACAGAAGCTGAACGAACAGAGTCACACACATCGTGGATGACCAGAAAACTAGCGGAGAATGTAATTGAAATTGCCTGAAATTACGTGAAGAATTCAAAACTGCAATTCCTCAATGTTACCAATAACAACATATGGCGGCGACAATTGGTATTGGCTTCAATAGCAAATAGTAATTGCGGCGGCGAGGATTGGTTCACACACATAGAATGAAGACAGCAGCTGGCTACATTTGCGAATATGTTTGAAAACTTTAGAATCACGTGAGATAAATTATCAAATCCTGGAGGAGATCTAAAGGGCGTGTTTGACTCTCTCGTATGTTCCGGGTCTGTGGAAAGAGGTAAAGGTTACTTACATTCCAAAGCGGGAGAACCTAGTCACTCTGCACCAAACGACTACAGACCCATTAGCTTATCATCCTTTCTCCTTAAGATTCCCGAACGACTGATCAATCTGGAGATAAGGAGTCATGTAGACACCGCCTCTATAAGCAACTCGCAGCACGCATATATCAAAGGCAAATCTGTGGAGTCTGCTTTGCATGAGGTGGTAGGTTTCATTGAGAGGAACATGGGGAACATGGAAACTTGCAGGATAAATAATATGCTAAAAAGCAGAATTATAAACCCCAATATTGGGGAGACATAAATTAGGAAAACAGTAACAAGAGGCACTCCCCAGGGTGGAGTGCTCTTACCGTTACTGTGGCTACTTGTTATAAACAATATTCTGACGGAGCTGGATAATCAAGGTATCAAAGTTGTTGCCTATGCGGACGACGTAGTACTACTGATTTCCGGTAAGTTTCCGTCAACCATTTCGGAGCTTATGCAAGGAGCCTTATCGACGCTCTCGCGCTGGGCTAAGGCTAACGGCCTTGGAGTAAACCCAACCAAGACAGAACTGGTAATGTTCACGAGGAATATTATAATTTTTTCTTGGGGAAGTCAATAATACTTATGGGCCCCGAATATTCCCAATAGTTATGACCACTTTACACCTTCAGTACAAAAGTGCACATAAGTCCTGATCTTTGTGGTTTCGCAACGCAATAATTTTATTCTCCCGAATTGGTCCGAAAGTTCTGAAAGCCCCTTATAATATAGGAAAGTGTATGGATTATATTACTGTGGACTCTGTTGATTGGAACAATTGAGTAGCCAGTTTATGATACCTACTGTAACGTGACAAATATCACATACATCATACACTCAACGGCAGCTTAATCTACCCCAGCCATGCATTAAAGTCATTCGCTTGCTGTAATCAATGCAGAATAATTCTTCATACCAGCTGAACCTCAAGTATTTCAGTTTTCGTCGATGAAGTCAACTTACTATTGCTGGGGCTTGCTATCCACCAAGGTAATCTTTGGTGGCGAGTTGCGTTTGCAAATTTTGGAAGGGACTACCCATTGTAGCTTTCCCATTAATACATTGCACACCGCGAATTCTTGTTTACTGTCCCTCACAGAGACTTCGGTTTCCTGTACTACACAGAGACTTCGGTTTCCTATACCACACAGAGTCTTCGGCTTTTTGTCCCACACGGAAGCTTTGGCTGCCCGTCCCACACAGAGTCTTCGGCTTTTTGTCCCACGTGGAAGCTTCGGCTTTCCGTCCCACACAGAGACTTCGGCTTTCTGTCTCACAAGGAAGCTTCGGTTTTCCGTTCCACACAGGTACTTCAGGAGTCTGTCCCCCACAGGAACGTCAGTTCCCTGTCTATAGAGATACGTAGTAGTTTGTACGAGATCGTGGCAGTAACTATTGTAGCGTTAGCTAGTTATCACATCGTCATACCAAATAGTCATCAGCCGAACTCCCGAAATCATCAATCAACACGTTCCCGATCGTCACTAAATCGTAGAATTAACCAACTTCTTCGTTCCCGCTCATCGACTGCTGTCATCGATCATCGTCGTTCATCAGCCGAGCTCAATCCCACGGCAGCGAGTTCTTCCGTACCGGATTCACCCAGAACCACACAACATCAACGTTCCGGCCAAGCTCAACAACAACTGTAGCTTACAACGTTGTGATGGTTACAACGTGCTAAGGAAGGATCGCATCAGAAGTGGAGGTGGAGGATTAGTTTTCCTGTTGCACCAGTCTGTCCAATACAGACCTATCTCGGTTGAGCCTGTCTCTAATGACCCGTACATGGAATGTATGGGGGTAGCAGTCAGATGTGGAACTGCCGAGATAGAACTGCTGAACGTATACATCCCGCCGAGAAATAGTTGTATCTCAAATTACGTGCCTAACACTAGCCGGCTTTTGGAAGGTCATAATCGTCTGGTCCTGGGGGACTTTAATGCGCATCATGAGATGTGGCATTCGGCCCTCGGAAACGACCTGAGGGGTACAGCGCTGGCTGAGCAGATTGATAGCTCTACGTTTTGCACGGTCAATGAGGACGCACCTACCAGAATTAGAGGAGAGTGTCACAGTTCGCCAGACATAACCATCGTGTCACCTGGTCTGATAAATGACTTTACCTGGCATCCTGTCATTTCCCTTGGATCAGACCATCTCACCATAATTTCCCCGATCAGCAAACCACCCGATTTCATTACCTCTGAACGCCGCACATTCGTCAATCATAAGAAAGCTGATTGGCCGAATTTCAGTGAGTTCACCAATCACCGCTTCAGAGAAGTGCCCAATCCTTCTGATGTTCGGGTAGCGGAAAGGACGTTCCGAGAAATCATCACTGCTGAAGCCGCTCGCCATATCCCTGCTGGTCGAATACCCGAAGTAAGACCATACTTCCCAGCAGAGGCGACGGGATTAGCGAATCAGCGTGATGAGCTTCGTCGAGCCAACCCCAATGACCCCAGAGTCAGGGAACTGACACTGGAGGTTAACAGGCTGGTCGGCGAGCATAAGCGGAACAAGTGGTTAAATCATCTGAAGAGTTGCAACATTAGAGTCGGTATAGGTGAATTGTGGGCAACCGTTAAGTCACTCTCGAACCCTAGAAGAAGGGATGATAGGACCTCAGTCACGTTTGGCGACGTTACGTTGACTGACCAGAAGAAGTGCGCAAGTTATTTCAATCGACAGGTTGTCGAGCACCCCGAGAATGACAGAGCGAAGAGAAGAGTATAACGTCGCATTAGATCTCTTCCTGCCGTGGATGAACCACCACAGATTACAATGGATGATGTTGCCAATGCCATCAGGAACGCTAAATCATCCAAAGCGTTGGGCCCTGATGGAATCTCCATGGTAGTGCTGAAGCAGCTAAAGTTCTCAACTTGTCTCTAGCCACCCTCATTGTTCCCGAAGTCTGGAAAATGGGCAGGGTAGTCCCACTACGGAAGCCAGCCAAGGATGCCAGCAAAAGTGAATAGTACAGGCCGATTTCGCTTTTGTCGCCTGTAGCAAAGATCCTTGAGGCATTAGTCCTCCCAAGTATCAGAGATAGCTATCATGTTACCGATCATCAGCATGGATTCCGTAAGCAGCCCAGCACGACAACAGCGCTGCACGCTATTACCACATATATTTGTCAACGACTCAACCAGAGACCGCCGTGTGATAGAACAGTGATGGTAGCGCTTGACTTATCAAAAGCTTTTAATACAGTCAGGCACTCCACGCTGTTTGAGGACATTGAGCAGACAACCCCCGGCCAAGCTCGAAACGTTGGATGGCCAGTTATATGTGTGGAGGCCAGTCGTAAGTGGAATTCAGGAACAAGAAGTCCAAACCCCGTAGAGTGAAACAGGGAGTTTCCCAAGGTGGGTGATATCTTCGGAACTTTTTAACCTCTACCTCTCCTGTATTCCGCCCCCTCCAGACGGCATCGAGATCGTAACGTATGCGGATGATTGCACGATCCTGGCGTCAGGTACCTTCCCTGATGACATATGTGAGAGACTGAACACCTATTTAACCGATCTTACCACCTTTTTTCCACTCGAGGAATATGCAGATTTCCACCACAAAATCTACAGCCACTCTGTTCACCACATGGACAGCGCAGTTTGGACGAGAGTTGAATGTCATGGTCGACGGTAGCAGAATTCCGACCAAAAACTGCCCCAAAATTTTAGGGGTCACATTCGACACTACATTCAAGTCATGCGCACACGCCACAGCTATCTGCGACAAACTGAAAAGCAGAAACAAGGTCCTCAAGTCACCAGCCGGCAGTACTTGGGGTGCTGATAAAGAAACCTTGTTGACCACATAAAACGCGATAGGTCGGTCTGTGGTAAGCTATGCGGCTAAAGTTTGGTCCCCGAGATCATGGGATACGAATTGGAAAAAGATTCAAACCTGCCGCCATCCTCAAGTCTTCAGTGGACCATCTACATGAGGAGGCAAAAATTCTTCCAGTAAAGCAACATAATGAGATGCTTTGGTTACAGTTCTTACTTGGGTGTTACCGTGAGAACCATCCCAATCACCATCTGCTGGCTAGGCCCGACACATTCAGGCATATCAGGAAGGATATTCATGCTCTAGAGAGAGAGGTCCGACAATATAGGAGAGAACCCCTAGATCAACAGACATATCAAGCAGGTTTAAATAGTATTCACACGGATGCAGTTGCTAAGGCCATAAGTGTGAATAAAGTTCTCGGAGTACATCCCCCATCTATCGCAGCTGAGGAGCGTCAGCTGCCACGACAAACCAGAGTAGTTTTGGCTCAACTACGCTCAGGATCTTGCAGTCGCCTAAATTCTTATTGGGCGGAAATCGATAGCGCCGTGCAAGACATCTTCCCAGTATGTGGCATGGGCCCGCACGACACAAAGCACCTTTTCAACTACCCCGCCAAACCTACTCATTTAACACCAGTGGATCTGTGGCTACATCCCATAGAAACAGCCATTTTCCTGGAACTGGAGATAGACCCACACGGTTACAACAACAACAACAATCAGCCGAGTTCAAGATCATCGTCAGCCGAGTTTTCAAATTCCATAATATCGTCGTCAGCCGACTGAACAGCAATCAACACGTTCCCGATCATCGTTAAATTGTAGAACCCGAACGACAACCCGCTTCGTCGCAACAACCAGCACAGAACCCGATTGTCAACCCGCTTCGCGTCTCCACAACAAGTGCAGAAAACGATTATCAATCAGGCTCGTCGTTCCAGATCATCAACGCAGTTCGTCATTAACGAACATCGTCGATACTGAAACATCAATCAACATCATCGTTCCCGATCATTCCTAGCAGTTAGTCAACCTTATCACCGGCCTTACTACAAGCCTTCTCAAGCCTATCAATATCGCATTTCGTTGAATTAGAACATACTAGTATTTATATCAATAAACATCCGATTGAACCCCTAGAAGGGATAAAACTAGTCCTTAATTTCGTAAGGTTTAGTGGGTCCTTACGGAGAACCTGGACGCGACCTTGACTTACCTCAGCCGACGAGAAAACCACGTTACACTACCCCAAAAATTTACCATGGAAACTTCCAAAACCTGTTTTGTCACCTTCGTTTTAAAATAGGAATCTGTTTGTAGGATATTCAGGTACTCCATTCGTGTTATTGTTTTTTGTAGGATACCCTTGGAAGGACTTCTATGCATAGAAGACCCTTCAAAAGTGTTCATTCTATAGGATACTCTTGGAAGACCTTTTATCTATAGATGTCCCCTGTGAGGTACTCTATCTTTAGAATATCCTGGGGGTCTTTCATTTATAGACTATCCTAGTGGGGACTTCTATGCATATGCAAGAATCCTGGAATGTCTTCTAACTATTGACAGCATTGGGAGATCTCTTTCTAAAGAAGTTTCTTGAAACCTTCGGAAGGCTTTCTATATATATATTAAAGGCTCTTGGAATATCCTCTCTCTGTAGAAGACTTTTAGATGGTACTCTCTGTATGGTGAAATGTAAATGTTGCTCTTTCCTTGTTAAAACTGACAACTTACAATAATCTCTATCCACATTCAACTGCAAGAAAACCCCACCAAATTTAAACAAAAAATAACATGTTTTGTAATCGCCCCAAAGATATGCCATCTATAGGCCATGTAATATATTAAAGCAAATGATTTGACAAATGAATAACACATTTACTTTTGGGACAAACTTTCAGCTACAATGTTTTGCAAATGTCCGGTTGTTACGATCTGATTATGTAGTTGGCGTTGCAACACTTTGTTGCCAAAGCACAGCGACGACGGACGACACATGTAGCCCGTTCTCAGAGGTCTCTTTGTCTTAATCCGTTTTTCACCTAATTAAGAACAAGTTTAAGATTTCAAAGTCATGGTAATGATAAGAACTTGGAGAGACTGCTTTATTCCTCCTCCTACTCCTCCCTTCTTTATTTGGCTGGATGTTCGTACTTTGGTCATCCCTTCCCAATGAGGATTTCAACGGAAAAGGCGGCGTTTCAATTTCATAAATTTTCGCTAACTATAGACGGGTGTGTATGTGTGTGAGTGCGCGTGTTTATAACACAAAAAGTGGTAATGCAATTAAAGCTCCTCCAAAAAATAAAGAAGACTGACTATTCAGATTCTTAGTGCCATCATGACTGTAAAAAGATGCCGGAATTGGCAACATAACAACAACATTTTGTGAAATAAACGCTGATACTTATGCCTCTTAAGATCCACACACACACACCTCTTTTAAAAAGTGAATTCCTGTTAGTCGTCGCTGCCGTCCTTCTTATTTTGTTTTTGGAGATTTTTCTTTGATTGTTGTTGCTGTCGTTATTGTTGTTGCAGGGTTTTTTGATGTTAAACTATGCCATGTAAAAGAGGTTGAACTTTAAGCTGTCAAGTTAACAACACTCCATGAAATGAGCCAGCCAGCCAGCAACAGTAGAAGTGGCACCGTCAGGGCCCACCAATGGATGGACCGACCATTGGGCAAACGTTTCATATAACCAACATTCAGTTAGTATTTAGTGATGCTCCTCTAAAGGGACCATCATTCCAAAAGTGACTACAATTCACGTATTTCTGTCTGTTTGTTGCTGAGTTTGTCCCTCTGTCTGTCCGCCTGTATGTTTGAATGTCAGTGAAAATACGAAAAACCAAATCTCTAACTGGCCTCTAGTATGGCTTAAATTGATGTGAAATGAGGCTTCTGCACATTCAGCGAATACTGTTGGCAATATCGTGGATTTGTTTGAAGTTAAATAGCCCTGTGGACAGTGGTGTGGCGGAGGAAATATATGGTAAAAATCAGGAGAAACCCGTACAAGGCCAGGCTTTCAATCTACAGATGACAATAGGGTTGTCTTCTTTCTAAAAATTATATTCATATTATATCCATAGGAAAACTTTGGACGGTCCCCCGTCTATAGAAGATTCTTTGAAGCGACTTTATCGAAAGAAGATCCTTGGGGCCTTGGGAGGGTTTCTATCTAACGAGAAGTCTTCTGTTTATGGGATACCATGGGGAGGTCTATCTATAGAAGACTTTTGGGAGGTATTTAATCAAAAGAAGACCCTTGGGAGGTTTTCTATGAAAGTAGACTTGTGGGAGGCCCTTGGAAAGTCTTCAGTCTATAGAAAACCCTAGGGAGGTCTTCTACATGTAAAAAACGCAAGGAGGTCTTCTATTTATAGAAGTCCGTAAGGAGGTCTTCTTTTCTACTGAAGACCCCCTTAGGAGGTCCTATTTTTATAGAAGACTGCCTAAGGTGGTCCTCTTTTAATAGAAGACCGCCTAAGGAGGTCTTCTTTCTATTGAAAACCGCTTAAGGAGGTCTTCGTTGTATAGAATGCCGCCTAAGGAGGTCCTCTATATTCAGAAGACCGTCTAAGGAGGTAATCTTTCTATAGAAGACCGTATAGGGATTCCTCTTTCTATATATGACCGCCTAAGGAGGTCTTCTTTCTATAGAAGATCGCCTAAGGAAGTCTTCTTTCTATACAAGAACGCCTAAGGAGGTCTTCTGTCTGTAGAATACCGCCTTCGGAGGTCTTATATTTATAGAAGACCGCCCAAGGTGACCATCTTTCCATAGAAGACCGCTTAAGGAGGCCTTCCATCAAAAGAAGACCGCTTAAGGACCGAGTAAGGTGGTCGTCTTTCTGTAGGAGACAACGTGAGGATGCCATCTTTCTATAGAAGCCCGCTTAAGGAGGTCTTCTTTCTATAGTAGACAGCCTTTCCATAGTAGACAGCCTAAGGAGATCTTCTTTCTATAGAAGACCTCTTAAGGAAGTCTTCTATCAATAGAAGAGTGCCTAAGCAGATGTACTTTCTATAGAAGTCTTTTTTCTATAGAAGACGGCTTAAGGAGGTCTTCTATCAATAGAACACTACTTAAGGAGGTCTTCTTACCATAGAAAACCGCGTAATGAGGTCGTCTTTCTATAGAAGAGTACCTAAGAAGGTCTTCTTTCTATAGAAGACCGACTAAGGATGCCTTCTTTCTACAGAATACCGCTTAAGAAGGTCTTCTATCAATAGAAGACCGCCTAAGGAGGTCTTCTTACTATAGAAAACGGCGTAAGGAGGTCATCTTTCTGTAGAAGACCACGTAAGGAGGTCTTCTTTCTATAGAAGAGTGCCTACGGAGTTCCTCTTTCTATAGAAGAGTGCCTACGGAGGTCATCTTTATATAGAATACCGCCTAAGGAGGTCTTTGTTCTATAGAAGACCGCTTATGGAGGTCTTCTTTCAATAGAAGACCACCTTAGGAGGTTTTCTTTCTATAGAAAACCGCCTAAGGATGTCTTTGTTTTATAGAAAACCGCCTACGGAGGTCTTCTTTCTATAGAAGACCGCCTAAGGAGGACTTCTTTCTATTAAAGACCGGCTACGGAGGTCTTCTTTCTATAGAAGTGCGGCTAAGGGGTCTTCTTTCTTTAGAAGACCGCCTAAGAGGGTCCTCTTTATATAGAATACCGCCTAAGGAGGTAATCTTTCTATAGATGACCGCATAAGGAGGTCCTCTTTCTATATAAGACTGCCTAAGGAGGAGCTCTACTTTCTACAGAATACCGCCTAAGGAGGTATTTGTTCTATAGAAGTCCTCCTAAGGAGGTCTTTGTTCTATAGAAGACCTCTTAAGGAGGTCTTCTTTCTATAGAAGAGTGTCTTTCTATAGAAGTCTTTTTTCTATAGAAGACGGCTTAAGGAGGTCTTCTATCAATAGAATACTACTTCAGGAGGTCTTTTTACCATAGAAGTCGTAAGGAAGTCGTCGTTCTATAGAAGACCGCCTAAGGAGGTCTTCTTTCTAATAAAGACCGGCTAAGGAGGCCTTCTTTCTATAGAAGACCGGCTAAGGAGGTCTTCTTTCTTTAGAAGACCGCCTAAGGAGGTCTTTGTTCTATAGAAGCCCGCCTAAGGAGGTATTTGTTCTATAGAAGACCGCTTAAGGAGGTCTTCTTTCTATAGAAGACCGCCTAAGGAGATCTTCTTTCTGTGGAAGACCGCCTAAGGAGGCCTTCCAGTTATAGAAGACCGCTTATTGAGGTCTTCTTACTATAGAAAACGGTATAAGGAGGTCATCTTTCTGTAGAAAACGGTATAAGGAGGTCATCTTTCTGTAGAAGACTACGTAAGGAGGACTTCTTTCTATAGAGGACCGCCTAAGGAGGTCTTTGTTCTATAGAAGACCGCTTAAGGAGGTCTTCTTTCAATAGAAGACCACCTCAGGAGGTTTTCCTTCTATAGAAAACCGCTTAAGCAGGTCTTCATTTTATAGGAGACCGCCCAAGAGGGTCCTCTTTCTGTAGAAAACCGTCTACGGATGTCTTCTTTCTATAGAACACCGCCTTAGGAGGTCTTCTTTCTATTAAAGACGGCCTAAGGAAGCCTTCTTTCTATAGAAGACCGGCTAAGGAGGTCTTCTTTCTTTAGAAGACCGCATAAGAAGATCCTCCTTCTATAGAATACTGCCTAAGGAGGTAATCTTTCTATAGAAGACCGCATAAGAAGGGTCCTCTTTCTATATAAGACAGCCTAAAGAGGTTTTTAAGGAGGTCTTATTTTTATAGAAGACAGCCTAATGAGGCCATCTTTCTTTAGAAGACCCCTTAAGGAGGTCTTATATCAAAAGAATACCGCTTAAGGAGGTCTTCTTTCTATAGAATACTGCCTAAGGAGGTCCTCTTTCTATAGAAGAGTGTCTAAGGAGCTCTACTTGCTATAGAATCTTTTTTCTATAGAAGACGGCTTAAGGAGGTCATCTATCAATAGAATACTACTTAAAGAGGTCTTTTAAGCATAGAAAACCGCGTAAGGAGGTCGTCTTTCTATAGAAGACCACGTAGAGGACTGCCTAAGGAGGTCTTCTATCAACAGAAGATCGCTTAAGGAAGTCTTCATACTATAGAAAACGGCATAAGGAGGTCATCTTTCTGTAGAAAACCACGTAAGGACGTCTTATTACTATAGACCGCCTGAGGAGGTCTTCTATCCATAAATGACTGCGTATGGACGACCTCTATCTAAAGAAGATCGCTTAAGAAAGTCTTCTATCTATAGAAGACCGCTGTGAAGGTCTACTATCCATAGTTTCCTTTTAGGACCTACAATTATTAACCCACTGTTCCCACTTAAAATGGGAGTTGGTTTGATGGTCTGACATGACTGCTGGCTGCATGACCAGCCGACTGACTGTTTCATTTGCTGCCGCTGGCTTAACATTAACCGGCTGATGTTGTGCTGACTTTTATTTAAGTCGCTTTTTGCCTTTTTCACAGCTTTGCAACGCGTCTGTTCTGTCCGTTCGGCTTCTCTTCAGTCACTTGGACACATCACATGGCTTAGTTAAACAGACAGTCCGTTTAAAATTGTAAGACGTTTGCATCTTTTAATGTCATTATCAAGATCGGTTGCATTTAATCTGCATAACAAACAGAAGACCAAAAGTTTCTGCAAAAAAGAAAAGAAGAAAACGAAACGAAATGCCCAACTTATCATTGAACGCCAATGTCGTCGGAGTGGAAGATGGGCCAAGAAAAACGATACAACGCATGCTTAGGAAACGCACAGTCACAACTTTGGTTACAACTTGAGAATTCACACTTTCGCACACACGCACACACCCAGATAAGCATGCAATATACCTTTGGAGAAAAGCGTCGAAAAAAATAACATGAAATCATTCTGAACTTTCATCAACGGACATAAATTTTCATTTAGAATAGATTATTAAAAATTGATGGCGATACTTGGCCATAAACCATATATACATGTAAATGTAGCTGCAGTTGTGTATGTATGTATATTTGATGGTGGCTGGTTGTCTGATTGTTGTGATGGCGGGTGATGCCGATTAAAAGATAGTGTCAATGATTAAACGGGATTGTTTTCTCTGAATGTTATTTTTATTGTTTTATACACCTCATTGGCATGATGAAACATAGGTCTTCATGTGCAATTAGGCTGAATAATACACATTCTTCGCAGCGAGGCCAAGAATGTATAAATCGGAGAAAAATCTCCCTCTGTTCACTATAGGAAGTGATAAAATCCGGTTTTTAAGATCCTTGGCAAATAAATGCAGACTTTTTGCCTGGGTGCGAAAGAAGGTTGTCAGCGGTTGGATCGTTTGTTCCCCTTGATTCGCAGTATTTTGGTCGTGAGCGACATAATAAATGCTCGATTGTCTCAGTTTCTTCGTCATATTCACATCATCTGCAGTAGTCAACAATTTCACATCTTTTCCATTTGAATGACATAGATTTGAAGTGATCCGTAATTTTTCCTGTATGTAGTTTTAGATCTGACTTCTTCAGGAAAGTAGGGCTGATGTCCTTCCTTTGGAGAGGGATGCGATATTGGAAACTTTGCAGCTGACACAGTTATTGTTCTGATCGCCGTAGAATCGCAGAGTGACCGTGGTCGGAGTTGCGTCGTAAATTTAGATCCTTGAGCAGAAGTGCACTATTGGATGTCAGTAACTGTACCTGTAGCACACTTTATTTAATTTTTTAAAATATGGTACATTGCTCAAATCATTCCACCACTACACAGCCCACTGCTCTTGCTGAGAAATTCTTGCTGCGTTCCTCCACATTTCTTTTTCACGGTTACTGCCGATCCGGAATGATGCCGAGGTACATGTCTTCTAAAGATAGCTGTAGGGTCATTGTAATCAGCATTGGTAAGGAGAATGGTTTTATTTCCTCTTTTTTAGCAAACAGAACCAGCTCTGTCTTTGATGGGTTCAGCTCTGTCATTTTAAATAGGTAAAAGTTGGGGTCTCAGGCCATCTCATGTAATACATTGACAATACAGGGCACTGGCCTGCCCCATCTTGGTCTATGGTTGCCTAGTTAAGTGACATGCCACAACCCATACTTCGAATTTGTCCAGGTTACTTGCGCAATAAAAAGTACACCTCAGACAGCATTAAATGCTGTAGCGGCTATCAAAATCACAGCCTGTATGGTGGTTAGAAGATCGTACCTCTATCGTACTTCTCTTTGTTAGATTCTTAACAGGGCGAAGTCATTATGTGAGTCTTAAGTGGCTATGGGCTGATCATCGTAGAATATAAGTTCAACTAATCCCATTCCATTTTCCGTTTTCCCGTCCCTCTTACCATTTCTTCTCTCTTTTCAGAGCACAATGCTCAAATCATTCCACCACTACACAGCCCACTGCTCTTGCTTGGAAATTCTTGCTGCGTTCCTCGACATTTCTTTTTCACGGTTACTGGCGATCCCGAATGATGCCGAGGTATATGTCTTCTAAAGATAGCTGTAGGGTCATTGTAATCAGCATTGGTAAGGTGGATGGTTTTATTTCCACTTGTTAGCAAACATAACCAGCTCTGTCTTTGATGGGTTCAGCTCTGTCATTTTAAATAGGTAAAAGTTGGGGTCTCAGACCATCCCATGTAATACATTGACTATACAGAGCACTGCCCTATCTTGGTCTACGGTTGCCTAGCTAAGTGACATGCCGCAAGCAATACTTCGAATTTTTCCAGGTTATTTGCACAATAAAAAGTACACATCAGACAACATTAAATGCTGTACTGGCATTCAAAATCACAGCCTGTATGGTGATCATAAGATTGTATCTCTATCGTACTTCTTGTCATGTTCAACGGCGTGGCTGTGACAGATCCGAAGAGGTGCGCAGGCTATTTCTGCCGACAATTTATTGACCATCCCAATAGCGACCGGGCTAAGAGAAGTGTTTTACGTCGTTTGCGATCTCTTCCAGCCGAGGAAGAACCGCCACATTTTACGATGGATGATGTTGCAGATGTTATCCGAGGCGCAAAGTCATCCAAAGCGCTTGGACCTGACGGAATTTCAATGGTGATGCTAAAACAGCTGGATGACCCGGGAGTCGAGTATATAAGTAAGGTTCTCAACTTATCGCTAACCACCCTAATAGCTCCCGATGCCTGGAAGATGGGCAGGGTGGTCCCGCTGCTGAAACCTGGAAAATATGCCAGCAAAGGTGAGTCATACAGGCTGATTTCACGTCTATCGGCAGTAGCAAAGATACTCGAGGCGTTACTCCTACCCCAGCATCAGAACGTGTTATCTAATTGCGGATCATCAACAAGGGTTCCGGAAGCAGCATAGTACCACAACAGCGCTGCACGTCATTTCCACATATATTGGAAGAGGACTCAAGCAGGACAAACCATACCACAGAACAGTGATGGTAGCATTGGATCTGACCAAAGCACTTGATAGGGTCAGCCATGCTAGGCTGTTGGAGGATATCGAGAATACTACCCTCCGACCTTGTCTGAAAAGCTGGGTCATCAACTATTTGTGTGGTCGCCATTCATAAGTGGAGTTCAGAGACAGGAAGTCCAAATCCCGTAGAGTGAAGCAGGGAGTTCCCCAAGGATGGGTGATATCTCCGGAACCTCTACCTTTCTCCAATTCCACGCCCTCCCGACGGCATTGAGTTAATTACGTACGCGGATGATGGTACATTCACGGCGTCCGGTTTTAACATCGGTAACGTTTGTGACAGGCTAAACGCCTATTTCATTGATCTTGTAGAGTTTTTCCACGCGAGGAATATGAAAATATCCACCACTAAATCAACGGCCACATTGTTCACCACATGGACGGCTCAAATGAAGCTCCCACTGAATGTACAGGTCGACAGTGCAATTATCCAGACCACAAACTACCCCAAAGTCTTAGGGGTCACATTCGATAGCATGTTTAAGTCGTCCGAGCATGCCACAGTTATCTGCAATAAGCTGAGAAACAGGAACAAGGTCCTCTAGTCTATAGCCACACGGTCTGTGGTAATCTATGCGGCGCCAGCGTGGTTTGTTAACGTAAGTGATACGCAATGGGATAACTTACAAATCTGCCAGAATGATGTCCTGAGAACAGCTACAGGGTTTCACCTCATGTCTGCAGTGGACCATTTACATGAGGAGACCAAGACCCTTCCTGTGCGTCGACACAACAGGATGTTGACGATGCAGTACTTGATTGGATGCTATAGGTAAGACCACCCAAATCACCATCTGGTGGATATGCCTGAACACCCCAGGCGAGTCAGGGAGGATTTTCGTGATCTGGAAAGGGAGGTCCAGAGATATAAAGGAGAACCTCTAGATCAACGTTCTTATCAGGCAGGTTTGAGAGATATTCACACTGACGCGGTCACTGAGGCTCTGGAAGCGGTCGCTGAGGCTCTGGAAGCAGCGGAAGAGCAACAGCTGCCAAGGCAAAAGAGAGTCATGTTGGCACAACAATGATCCGGTTGGTGCGGCCGCCTCAATTCTTACTGGGCCAAGATTGATGGCACGCGGCATGTGGCACCGGCCCGCACACTACGCTGCACCTGTTTAACTGCCCAGCAAACCCGACTAACCTGACTCCACGCTCACTTTAGACTAATCCTATTCAGATGGCGTCCTTTCAGAACACCGAATCAATGAAATGAAGATGTACATGTTCTTGTAGAAGCTGCCACAACAACAACCTAACCAAAACATGATGGGTTCACCTCAAGTTCATTGTCTTCACCACTTTGTCACCATGACCGTCCCTCCGATAAAGATAAACAAGCTCTCAAAATATGTTGCAGATGTGGAATCAATGCCTCTAATGCGTTATGCAGTGTTGGAGAAGTGAGTGTCACCTAGCTAGACCAGAGTTTGTCCATTTGCCATATTCACGTTTGATGCTATCAATGGATTTGGGATCTTTAAAAGTACCTTACCGAATCTGGATACGTCCTTAACTCCCTCTATCGACTCAGATATTAAATGCTTTAGTTGTCGAACTTGGGTGGTGTGTATCAGGGTGAATTTATGATAGTGATTTGGTTGATTATTCGGACAAAAATGTTTGACAGAAATTGAAGACTGAGGCCTGATTTCGCCTTCTGGATAACCTTACTAAATCAGCCTTGGTGTGTAGAGAAGTAATGTGTTGGACTTTGGGATTTATTTGAAACCTTGTAAAATTCTTGCATGGAATGAATTGAGGATGGTGAGCCAGCCAGATCTTAATGGTGTGATAGTTGTGATCCGTGGCAAGAACTGCTCTACATCAGTCGAAGTTCGATGGAATGAAGCAACTTTAAATGGAAGGTGCTTGAAACTGGGAAGTTTTAGCGGATTCTGAAACTACAATGTTCATAGATGAGAAAAATCAAAAAATCGCCGGAGCGCTTTTTAAATAAATCGCGATTCATGTTGACATTTTTAGGGGTTTTTTAGGTTTTCACGATTTTGCTTGGAAATTGCAAGTCTTATCGGAATAAAACAGAAGAAAATGTTGTAGCTATGAAAATTCTCTACAAGATTGACCTTTACGCCATTTTCGTAGGTTTTACCGTTTCTGAGATATAGAAGTTCAAATTGGGACAATTGTATCGCTACCTTAAAAAACAATGTCATACATGGTGCGCCTTAACTAACATTAAGTGAAAACCGCTTACACCTGGGAAGTTTTAGAGGATTTTGAAACAGCAATGTTCATAGATGAAAAAAAAATCCAAAAACAAGAAAAAAATCGCTGGAGCGATTTTTCAGTAAATCGAGATCAAAGGCGTCATGACACTGTTTTAAACGGAGACAATTGTCCCAAATAGCGCTCCGGCGATTTTTTTTGTTTTTTGATTTTTTTCATTTATGAACATTGTAGTTTCAGAATCCGCATAAACTTCACAGGTGTAAGCACCTTCCATTTAAAGTTGCTTCACGAGCATATTATCCACCCTCTTCATCATGACACATCGGATTGCAATGGGAATAGTATTATTTTCAATGGATTGCAACAATACCCACTGCTTATATCTTAAAAACCGACGTCCAAACCGGGGATGTGTAATTTTTTGTTGCACTCAGTACCTGAGTTGGCTTTCAGCACTCTATTTCGTTTTTGAACACTCGCTTTGAGATTAGTGCGATATGTTTAGAGAATATAAGAATGTTGTCGAAGGTGATACACTGGTGATGTTCACTGCTCATCAGTTGTAAACCGGGGCTAAATAATTCGTCTTCGTCTTTGCCTCACTCTGTGTCTGAGTTGGCTTTCAACACTCTATTTTTTTTTGCACATTCGCTTTGGGAGTAGTGCGGCATGCTTGAAGAATGAGTGGAGGTTGTCGAAGGTGATACCCAAGATCTTTGGGTTTTGGACGGCTGGAATCGATAAGTCTTCGATATTGATCTTTAATGTCCTACTTACTTCTTTGGTCCCTGCAGGATTAATGTCCTACTTTTTGACTCCTTGCTTCTAAATCCTACATGTGCCTGTCTGCGATGTAAATATTACACAAACATCTCTTAACCCTGCAAGCAAAAACTATCGCGGAAGTGACTTAGGCGTGTTGCCCAGGGCGATGAAAACAGTCGCGGCGATAGTCGCAGAAGTCACCCTGAAGTGACCTCCATTGTGAAGAAATGAACCACGCCGGCGTGTCGTCTTGGAAGTCACTTCAGCGACACTTCAAGAATATCATTTCCGCGATTATTCGAGAAATTAAAAAAATATTTTTTCTATTTATTTTTATTTAAATTTTTTTATTTTTATTTATTTTTTTTTTTTCTTCTCTTTTAGAGAAATTATTCTTTGAAATTTCCGCCTACATTAATTGTGTCATTTTAAAAATGTGATGTTTGGTTGCCTTACTTGGGAAGCGAACCCGGACCTTCAGAGTGCAAACCGCCTCATATAATCATCAGAGAGAAAATGTTCTATATTTGTTCAAATGTGTTGAATCATTAAATAAATGTAAACAATCGCCTTGGAAGTCACTCCGAAGTGTCGGCATACGCGATAAAAGGTAATCATAACAATGCTTTAGAAATTATTTGTGTAATTCAACATCGATCTTCCTTGGCGTGTCTCCAGAGTGACCTCTTAGGCGAGGGAGTGCGAAACTCACCTCCAATTGCTGGCACGGAATTGTGTTAGGCAACGAAGACTCTACGATGTCGCCAAACAATGTAGTGTGATCGATTCTGTCGAATGCTCTAGATAAATCCAAGGCAGCGACTATTGTTCTAGCTGCAGATCTTGTTTGGTTTAAACCATTTAAGAGAGCTGGTACTGTGCGCCTTTCTGAAGCCATGCTGTCAGGGTGGGCAGCAAGAGGGAATGGGAATAACTCTGCCCATACTTCTGGGATAACTGACTGGTTCATAGCCAGTGTCAGGATGTTGGCTATGCAGTTCTTTGCTGCCGGTCTGTGATGTTTAAGCGTTAGATGGTCTGGCCTTCTTAATGTGCTGTGTTAACCTCATCCGCGCTGAATCGGAGGAGAGCTTCGTTCTTGATCGATCTATTCGTCCTGTTCTGCTCTGTTGCGAGAATAATAAATTATTTTCCAGGATCTAATCACGATTTTGTTGACATCATAAATATCAGCACCGCCGAAACGTATATCTAAGTTGTCCTTCCCAATGGTGGCACCCCCATAGACCAAAGTTTATTTGAATCAGCTCCACAACTATCAATATGATATAACCACTTTTCTTTGCGGTACTGGTTTACAAGGAGTTGGTATACGACGATCATATGGGGAGGTCAGACGTTGTTGTTGTTGTGACAGTGTTTTATTATTATGTTTCTATGTTCGTTCATCTGTTCAATCTGGCTCTGGGTCTATCTCCAGTTCCAGGAAGGTGGCTACTTAGATGGGATGTAACCACAGATCCACTGGAGTCCGATGAGTAGGCTTGGCGGGGCAGTTCAATAGGTGCTCAGTGCGGACCCATGCCGCATACTGGGCAGATGTCTTGCACGGTGCGATAGATTCTCGCCCAATAGGAATTTAGGCGACTGCAATATCCCGAGCATAATTGAGCCAAAACTACTCTGGTTGTCGTGGCAGCTGACGCTCTTCAGCTGCGATAGATGGGGGATGTACTTCGATGACTGTATTCACACAATAATTGCTTATGGGCTTAGCAACTGTGTCCGTGTGAATGCTGTTCAAACCTGCCGGATATGCCTGTTGATCTAGATGTTCTCTCCTATATTGTTGGGCCGCCGTCTCTAGAGCATGAATATCCTTCTTGATATCGGTGACCAGCAGATGGTGATTGGGATGGCTCTCAGGATAACACCCGAACAAGTACTGCAACGATAGCATATCATTATGTTGTCGTACTGGAAGAATCTTTGCCTCCTCATGTAGATGGTCCACTGTAGATTTGAGGAGGCACCCTGTTGCTGTTCTCAGGGCGTTCTGACAAATTTGAATCTTATCCCACTGCGTGTCACACAAATTCGAGGACCAAACTGAGGCCGCATAGCTTACCACAGACCGACCTATCGCTTTATACGTGGTCAACAAGGTTTCTTTATCTGCACCCGAAGTGCTGTCGGCTAGGGACTTGAGGACCTTGTTCCTACATTTCAGTTTATCGCAGATAGCTGTGGCATGCGAGGACGTCGTGAAAATGGTGTCGAATGTGACTCCTAGAATTTTGGGGCAGTTTGTAGGTCGGAATTCTGCTACCATCGACCCTGATATTCAACTCTCTTCTATACTGAGCCGTCCTTGTGGTGAACAGAGTGGCCGTCGATTTAGTGGCGGATATCTGCATATTCCTTGCGTGGGAAAAGGTGGTAAGATCCGTTAAATAGGAGTTCAGTCTCTCACAGATGTCGCCAGGGTAGGTACCTGACGTACAATCATCCGCATACGTTACGATCTCAATGCCGTCTGGAGGGGGCGGAATACAGGAAAGGTAGAGGTTAAACAGTTCCGGAGATATCACCCCTTCTTCGGGAACTCCCTGTTTCACTCTAAGGGGCTTGGATTTCTAGTTCCTGAATTCCACATACGACTGGCGACCACACATATAGTTGATTATACAACGTTTCAGACTTGGCCGGAGGGTTGTCTGCTCGATGTTTTCGAACAGCGTGGAGTGCTTGACAGTATTAAAGTTTTCTACAACACGGCCGCTCCTGGTTGAGTCCTCGACAAATATGTGTGGAGATGGCGTGCAGCGCTGTTGTCGTGCTGTGCTGCTTACGGAATCCATGCTGATGATCGGCAACTTGAAAGCTATTTATAATGTTGGACTAAAGCCTCAAGGGTTTTCGCTACATGTGACAAAAGCGAAATCGGCCTGTACGATTCACCTTTGTTGGCATCCTTGCCTGGCTTCAGTAGCGGGACCACACTGCCCATTTTCCAGACTTCGGAACAATATAGGTGGCTAGCGACAGGTTGAGAACTTTAGTGAGATACTCCAGTCCCGGCTCATCCAGCTGTTTCAACATTACCATGGAAATTCCGTCAGGGCCCAACGCTTTGGATGATTTAGCGTTCCTGATGGCATTCCATTGTAAGCTGTGGTGGTTCATCCTCGGTAGGAAGAGATCTAATGCGGCGTAATACTCTTCTCTTCGCCCTGTCATTCTCGGGGTGCTCGACAAACTGTCGATTGAAGTAACTTGCCCACCTTTTCGGGTCAGTCAACGTAACGTCGCCAAACGTGACTGAGGTCCTGCCATCACTTCTTCCGGGGTTCGAGAGTAACTTACCCGTTGCCTACAATTTATTTATACCGGCTCCAATGTTGCAACTCTTCTGATGATTTAACCACTTGTTCCGCATATGTTCGCTGACCAGCCTGTTAATTTCCATTGTCAGCTCCGTAACTCTGGGGTCGCCGGGGTTGGTTCGCCGAAGCTCATCATGCTCATTTGCTAATCCCGTCGCCTCTGCTGGGAAATTTGGTCTTACTTCGGGTATTCGACAAGCAGGTATATGGCGAGCGGCTGCAGCATTGATGATGTCTCGGAACGTCCTTTCCTTTCAGAAGGATTGGGCAATTCTCTGAAGCGGTGATTGGTGAACTCTCTGAAACTCGGCCAATGAGCTTTCCCATGACTGACGAATGTTCGGCGTTCAGAGGTAATTAAATCGGTGTACAGGTTAGGCGTAGGGTATCTCGCTGTTCTAAGATTCACACAGCTGGTATTGGAATATTGGGCCTCCATTACGGAATTCGCCCTAATGTTTGGCCGAAGTCGCTGGGCTTCTCCACTGTAATGATAATCGGTATTTTTTTAATGACAAGGGAGCTACAGCAATTTGCAGTAATTCTGGTGGGGAAAGCTTTATTATATAGCCTTCTGCTGATCCTCCTAAGAATAGCTAGGTCTTTTGACCACTAAATATGTTGATATCTTCTCCCTGGTAGTGTTAGGAGATTTCCTAGCCACCCACAAGAACTTTTGTTTAATGCTTTACTACTCTGCCAATCTCCGTGGCGGTTGTCTGGCAGTTCGATGGCCCATGTTTGGAGTTAGCTTACCCTTTAAATTTGTCCCATTCGATTTTCCTTGAGTTTCTATGTGATTGTTGCTTGTGGTTGGAAAAGGAACCCTCATCGGATATTTTCCAGTCAAAAATGAGGGATTCGTCTTTTCTTGATAAGGGTTATATATATTTTTAAAAAGTAATTTCATTACCCCTATTGCATATTCTAAGATTATGTCTCAATATAAACTCGAATACTGTGGGCATTGACATCACATCCGAGGATTATCGGACATGTACTTCATTTTCACATTTTGGCCAGGTAGGCCAGGTCAGAGCTTTCAAATGACATGTGAATGGATGAGATGATAGTGGCATAATGTACGCGGTCGTCCTCCATCCGTACAGCCGTGATATCTCCTCACCCAAACTTTTAAAGATACATTTATTAGAGATTCTTCTTGGCAACTATACAAGTTCTTACCTTCTCCGCAAGAGGTGGCGAAGGGTGTAAAATTGTGTAGCTCCTGGACTGGAAAAATGTCGGCTTCAGACTTTGTAAGGGCTAGAAGAAGTTCAGCAGCCGCCACTTTGCAGTGTTCGATTCTACGATCCTCAAGAGCCTTTGTCTTAGGCCGAAACTTATTCATCCTAGATCAGTTAGTTAGGCTTCACGTATTTTGGTCTAGGATGGACTTTCTGACCAAATATTCGCTTTGGATAGGTAATCATTTTTGGGTGACAATTAGCAATATTTATGACCTCTGAAGAATATTCTTTGTCTCTGTAGCATGCCTTCTAGAGTGATGGTTCTTGCTAAACAAGTCATTAACATGATTTGTAGCTCCCGCATTTAAAGAGATAAGCATCATCCCATTGAAAGATTTTCCCTTTGCGAATAACATGATCTATGATGTTTAATTTTGTTTTTGTTCGCAAAAAAGAAAAACAAAAACGACACAACCGAAAAAATAAAAATTTTCACACACAATTTTTGTTGTTGTTGGTTTTCCATATGAAAAAAAAAATCCCACAAAAATTGCAACAACAACAAAAGCAGACAAAAATGATAGAAAACCAAACTCACACATTCAAGCGAAAAAATAATTGCCATCTTCCGTTTTGCACAAATCTCATGTGGTGGTGGTTGGATATTGCTTAAAACTGGTGAGGAGCTTGCATATCCGCTACATATCTCTTTACTTCTGCAACTGGTCCATGGAGCTAAAATCAACTAAAAACAAAATACAATTGGACATTTACCAAATAACAATACATACGAAAAGAATCTCCTTCCCTCCATTCTCCATCATCCTATGGATAAGCTAGCTATATGGTGAAGAATCATAGTTTTGTTGTGGTAAACATAGTACCTGCATAGCTTGCTAGGTGAGTGAACGTGTTATGCGACTCGGTCACCAACGCCACAGCCATGCAGCGCTATGGTATAATTCAAAATATGCTCAAAAATTGTTGCCTACTTCATTCGTTTCGTTTGTACCTTGAGAACTCGATCATCCCATCCATATGTCATTGGCAAAGGCCTTTAGGTTTTTCACTGAAGGCAGCAAGCAGCCCATAGTTACAGGCAGTGAAGTTGTTGTCATCATTGTCGCAGTTGCATTGCCGTCATAGTTAGTCTCGCAGTTGGATGTATCGGATACGTGTCATGGAACTGCTGCGCATGATGGCAATAGTGTGCAAAAATAATAATAATACGAAGAGTATCGGTTATAGAAAACTATAAAATCGAATAGTAGAAACGAACGAAAACTAAACGCGTTAACAATTTTTTTGTTAAAGATATACGAGGGTTGTATGAGTCAGAAGCGAGAATGAAGAAAAGGCATTTTATAGGCGAGCTAAAGAGATATTTTATAGACTACCACCTTAAGCCTCTTTTGTTGGTTAAAAAATATTTTTTTAAAAATCCACGCTTGAGGATCTTTTGGTGGCTAAAAAAATATGTTTTAAAAATCCACGCTTGAGGATCTTTTGGTGGCTAAAAAAATATGTTTTAAAAATCCACGCTTGAGGATCTTTTGGTGGCTAAAAAAATATGTTTTAAAAATCCACGCTTGAGGATCTTTTGGTGGCTAAAAAAATATTTTTTTAAAATCCACGCTTGAGGATCTTTTGGTGGCTAAAAAAATATTTTTTAAAAATCCACGCTTGAGGATCTTTTGGTGGCTAAAAAAATATTTTTTAAAAATCCACGCTTGAGGATCTTTTGGTGGCTAAAAAAATATTTTTTAAAAATCCACGCTTGAGGATCTTTTGGTGGCTAAAAAAATATTTTTTAAAAATCCACGCTTGAGGATCTTTTGGTGGCTAAAAAAATATTTTTTAAAAATCCACGCTTGAGGATCTTTTCGTGGCTAAAAAAATATTTTTTAAAAATCCACGCTTGAGGATCTTTTGGTGGCTAAAAAAATATTTTTTAAAAATCCACGCTTGAGGATCTTTTGGTGGCTAAAAAAATATTTTTTAAAAATCCACGCTTGAGGATCTTTTGGTGGCTAAAAAAATATTTTTTAAAAATCCACGCTTGAGGATCTTTTGGTGGCTAAAAAAATATTTTTTAAAAATCCACGCTTGAGGATCTTTTGGTGGCTAAAAAAATATTTTTTAAAAATCCACGCTTGAGGATCTTTTGGTGGCTAAAAAAATATTTTTTAAAAATCCACGCTTGAGGATCTTTTGGTGGCTAAAAAAATATTTTTTAAAAATCCACGCTTGAGGATCTTTTGGTGGCTAAAAAAATATTTTTTAAAAGTCCACGCTTGAGGATCTTTTGGTGGCTAAAAAAATATTTTTTAAAAATCCACGCTTGAGGATCTTTTGGTGGCTAAAAAAATATTTTTTAAAAATCCACGCTTGAGGATCTTTTGGTGGCTAAAAAAATATTTTTTAAAAATCCACGCTTGAGGATCTTTTGGTGGCTAAAAAAATATTTTTTAAAAATCCACGCTTGAGGATCTTTTGGTGGCTAAAAAAATATTTTTTAAAAATCCACGCTTGAGGATCTTTTGGTGGCTAAAAAAATATTTTTTAAAAATCCACGCTTGAGGATCTTTTGGTGGCTAAAAAAATATTTTTTAAAAATCCACGCTTGAGGATCTTTTGGTGGCTAAAAAAATATTTTTTAAAAATCCACGCTTGAGGATCTTTTGGTGGCTAAAAAAATATTTTTTAAAAATCCACGCTTGAGGATCTTTTGGTGGCTAAAAAAATATTTTTTAAAAATCCACGCTTGAGGATCTTTTGGTGGCTAAAAAAATATTTTTTAAAAATCCACGCTTGAGGATCTTTTGGTGGCTAAAAAAATATTTTTTAAAAATCCACGCTTGAGGATCTTTTGGTGGCTAAAAAAATATTTTTTAAAAATCCACGCTTGAGGATCTTTTGGTGGCTAAAAAAATATTTTTTAAAAATCCACGCTTGAGGATCTTTTGGTGGCTAAAAAAATATTTTTTAAAAATCCACGCTTGAGGATCTTTTGGTGGCTAAAAAAATATTTTTTAAAAATCCACGCTTGAGGATCTTTTGGTGGCTAAAAAAATATTTTTTAAAAATCCACGCTTGAGGATCTTTTGGTGGCTAAAAAAATATTTTTTAAAAATCCACGCTTGAGGATCTTTTGGTGGCTAAAAAATATTTTTTAAAAATCCACGCTTGAGGATCTTTTGGTGGCTAAAAAAAATATTTTTTAAAAATCCACGCTTGAGGATCTTTTGGTGGCTAAAAAAATATTTTTTAAAAATCCACGCTTGAGGATCTTTTGGTGGCTAAAAAAATATTTTTTAAAAATCCACGCTTGAGGATCTTTTGGTGGCTAAAAAAATATTTTTTAAAAATCCACGCTTGAGGATCTTTTGGTGGCTAAAAAAATATTTTTTAAAAATCCACGCTTGAGGATCTTTTGGTGGCTAAAAATATTTTTTAAAATCCACGCTTGGGATCTTTGGTGGCTAAAAAAAATATTTTTTAAAAATCCACGCTTGAGGATCTTTTGTGGCTAAAAAAATATTTTTTAAAAATCCACGCTTGAGGATCTTTTGGTGGCTAAAAAAATATTTTTTAAAAATCCACGCTTGAGATTTTTACACGCTTGAGGATCTTTTGGTGGCTAAAAAAATACCACGCTTGAGGATCTTTTGGTGGCTAAAAAAATATTTTTTAAAAATCCACGCTTGAGGATCTTTTGGTGGCTAAAAAAATATTTTTTAAAAATCCACGCTTGAGGATCTTTTGGTGGCTAAAAAAATATTTTTTAAAAATCCACGCTTGAGGATCTTTTGGTGGCTAAAAAAATATTTTTTAAAAATCCACGCTTGAGGATCTTTTGGTGGCTAAAAAAATATTTTTTAAAAATCCACGCTTGAGGATCTTTTGGTGGCTAAAAAAATATTTTTTAAAAATCCACGCTTGAGGATCTTTTGGTGGCTAAAAAAATATTTTTTAAAAATCCACGCTTGAGGATCTTTTGGTGGCTAAAAAAATATTTTTTAAAAATCCACGCTTGAGGATCTTTTGGTGGCTAAAAAAATATTTTTTAAAAATCCACGCTTGAGGATCTTTTGGTGGCTAAAAAAATATTTTTTAAAAATCCACGCTTGAGGATCTTTTGGTGGCTAAAAAAATATTTTTTAAAAATCCACGCTTGAGGATCTTTTGGTGGCTAAAAAAATATTTTTTAAAAATCCACGCTTGAGGATCTTTTGGTGGCTAAAAAAATATTTTTTAAAAATCCACGCTTGAGGATCTTTTGGTGGCTAAAAAAATATTTTTTAAAATCCACGCTTGAGGATCTTTTGGTGGCTAAAAAAATATTTTTTAAAAATCCACGCTTGAGGATCTTTTGGTGGCTAAAAAAATATTTTTTAAAAATCCACGCTTGAGGATCTTTTGTAGTGGCTAAAAAAATATTTTTTAAAAATCCACGCTTGAGGATCTTTTGGTGGCTAAAAAATATTTTTTAAAAATCCACGCTTGAGGATCTTTTGG